>NW_027509208.1:9157500-9757500 GCF_051911475.1 Siphateles boraxobius
GCCGAAGAATCTCACTGGCATTCTTCAGCCATCCTCCTTCAACAAAGTTGAATGAAATAAGCTGCCTCAGTATACACTTTGAATGGACCATTTGCACTGTAAAGTGGCAGCCTCATTATATTAGCACTAAACTACCTAGTCTGGGACGCAAATTTAAATAGAAAGTCACTTTACCCTTCTAACCTTTCGTTATAAACAATTCACATGGTTAATCTTAATAAGGGAGACATTTTTATTAAACACAGTAAAATATTTTTTAAAAAGTCCTAAAATATTTCAAAGCAACTGAATCTGTCAGAAAAGGTTACCATATTTTAACATATGTTCAGGGTTCACTAGACAGACTGAAACAGTACTTTCTTAGAAAACTCATTCCAATAATCTTGAAAATAATTGTTTACAGTTTATTCACTCACAATTGGCAGGTGTGGTAAAAAGTTGCATACTTATAGCAGAGCCCTTGGACTGAGAGTGTTGTGGAGAAGATGTAAAAATGTGAGCTTGGTTGAGTGAAATGGAGAAGAAGCAGAAAGTTCCTTGTTTCACCCTTGTCCATTTTATATGGAGCCTGCTGTTTAGGAGACGGGAAGAGGAGATGGAGCTCTGTAAAACATCATGTACAGAAATGCCTTTGATAACATGAGTAATCCTCCCTCCCTTCGCACACACATACACACATTTTAACTATGGTTTGACAATTTCTGTCGTTTTGAACAGGGAAAGAAAAAGTTGGAAAAAGGAATGTTTGTGTGAGTGGGTGGAGGGAGTATGTGAAGAGGAGTGGAGGGGGAAGGAAGAGGGAAACTCATTCAGTAGAGAGGGGCTGAGAACAGCTGAAAAGTTGAGGAGGAGTGGGGGTTGACTGGGGGGGTCATGGGTGGGGTGGTCCCACATAGGACATGTGTCAGTGTCTGTTGAAATGTGTTTTACCCTCCCGCTCTCCTCATTCTCACCCAGAAACTCAGAAGAGGAGACGCCTGACCTCAACACAAGCTCACAGGACAGAGAAAGAGAGGGAAACAAGAGTGTAGCTTTAAAGCCAATCAGCTGATCATAGTCTGAGAGGAAGCAGGACATTTACAAGAGGGGAGTTCAAAATCGCATCACTGTCATCGAGTTAAACTGATTTTTGTCTTTTTTTCCTGAAAAAGTAATTGCACAAGTTTTTGAAATGCTTGGGACAATAACTCTAACAGGTAAGATGCATCTAAAATCTATGACTTGTTATAGTTGGGACGTATTATGGTTAATATTTTAGGACAGGGGAGTGATACTAAATGGGATCGGCGCTGTAGCAGTTTCTTGATTTTATTTTCAGGTCTATTTTTATTATTAATGGATCAGCTTTTGAATCTATTCAGGAATCAGTCAATTCAGTAAAATTGTGGACAAATTCTGTAGCCTATGGTATCATTGTGTAGAGACTAATGTTATTAAATAGCCTACTTGAATATTTGTTATTCATCAAAAAAATAGTAATTTATTGCTTTCTCTGACATATCTCAATTTTTTTTGTGTATGTTTAATTATTTTTGCATTTCATTGATTCTTGGTCTTTGATAGAATTTAGAATTTATGGAATATCAGGGATTTGTTTTTCATTTAAAAATCAGTCTGTATATTGACATTGTGAAGTATTAACCATTAAGTGTGGGAGACCAACCTAAACTTTATAATGTTTAATTTTAAACCCCATCATATTCATTTTTAGTATGCGAAAAAAGTACAGCTAGGTGGGTTTATACATGCAATGTATAGAATTCTTGGAAATGTTCAGAGCTGATGGGCTATAGTGGTCTCAGATGTCCTTCTTTTTAAGGAATTTTAATGAGTTTTTAAGCCCCTTAGAACTTAGTCAGGGTTCTCTATAGAGTTGGTTTGGGTGTATGGAATTGATTACCTGCTGCACATGACTCCATGGAGTGTTTTGATTAGCTGGGGATGTTTATTAGGACTTTTTTTATGTGGATGTTCTTATCTTTGTTGATATTAGTTTAATCTATTTTGTCCAAAATTTAAAATTTAATTTTACTTAAATTGGCTTAAAGGGATAGTAAACCCAAAAATGAAAATTTTGTCATCACTTACTAACCCTCAAGTTGTTACAAACCTGTATTAGTTTCTTTCTTCTGTTGAACACAAAATAATATTATTTAAAGAATGTTGGTAATCAGAAAAAAAATATATGGAAGTCAATGGGCCCCATCAACTGTCTGGTTACCAACATTCTTTAAAATATATTATTTTCTGTTCAACAGAAGAAAGAAACTTACACAGGTTTGGAACAACATGAGGGTGAGTAAATGATGTCACAATTTTTTTATTTTTGGGTGAACTATGCCTTTAAATGTCATACATGCTCTAAACACATCTATGTCAAAGGGAGTCACAGAGTTACTAAAGTGTAGTTATTTAGTGCAGGAGGTGGGGTAGTTGGCCTGGTGGGGGTCCGACAGTCAGTCTACTGCTGCAACTTCCCTAAACACACAGACTCCGCTAATGAACAGCCTATATTTGCATGTAACAGCAAGGGGTAGTGGGTTGTTGACCATTACCTCAGGCCCATCTCAACAAACATCCACCCTTCCCCCATATTTCTAAAAAGCCCTATCACACCACTGTGATTTCAGATGGCATCTTCCCCCACCCATTCCAAAATGCTCACCCACAGTTTCACACTTTAGCAGCCACAACAGACCAGCTATTTTGAATTCCTTGGCTCGAGTTTTGTAGGGCAACTGGTGGCTTCACCAAGTCTTTGACCCATGTACTCGTGTAAAAATCTTTAATGCACTCATGTAAAAATATACATGCACATTTACATTGAGAATGTGCATCCTTCATATTCTTAAACTTACCTTCATAGTTAAAACTGTAAGAAGAAACATCTGGGAATACACCCAGAAGGATATGTTTTTAAAATAACGTTGTAAAGATGAATTAAAAACAAACACAAAAAAACATGAGTGCATCTTTATGGTGGGTTTCTTGTTTAATGATATTTCCTCTTTCCAAATGTTTGTCTAATTATGGTTACTACCCTGACATTTAGATCCCACCCAACTTTAACACTTTTACTGCACAACCAGAAATGTTTAAATTATAAACCTTACCGCTTGTGTTATAAATCAGTCTTCCATATCACCAAGGCTGATAAATTTCTGTCTGTCATTATATATGGCTTCCCATAATGCCCGTTTCCCATTTTACAATAAGGATTTTATTCATTGTAGTTTAAGTTCCAGGATGGACAATAGTGTGGGGCACCCACCCCTTTTAGTTTAAGCAGGAAAAAACAGAGGCCTATTGTGAGACAAAGAGGACAACACAATACAGTCTTCCTAAGCTGAAGTTTGGATTTTGGTCTGTGGGGGGGGGGGGGGGGGGGGGATGGGTCCCTATTCCCATCCCAATACCTTATTAAATTGTGGGATTAGGTTGGTGCTTCGTTTAAATCATATATTGAAAACATGGAGCTCCATTTTGTTTTAAACCTACATAAAATTGATGGATGAATTTAAGAGTGATTTTCCACGGAGTGACCACAACACGACAGAGAGCATAAGTATTTTATTTGAATGAACATCTTCTGATCTGAAAATCTGAAATGATGGTAGGCAATAAATAAATCAGTCCAGTTGTTTATGAGTTTCAAGGTTAGGGTAATAAATCCAAGACTTTACCAGTCACATAAAAATAAAATTGTTCTAAATGTAAAAATCATTTTGACCTCTGGCTTAAGTTGATTTGGTAGATAAATGGGTTTGCTGCCCCTTTAACTCAGCCTGTGTCATAAGTGCATAGGAAGGCAAGTAATGTGATATCTATGCATTAAAAATGCTTGGAATTTGTTTTTAAAGTCACTGGGTGGGTTTCAGACCCCAGAGCAATAGCAAGCAGAGCCAGATGTGAATGGTCCCTTGCTAGGTTGGATGTCAAAGGGAAACTGAGCCTCCAGGAGGCCCACACTACATGCAAACTCGGCTCCCTATTCCCAGCCCCACACCCTCAAAACTGACCCACTCCTGTCAAAACACAGATAGTCAAGGGAGGAATTTAAGACATTATAAGTTTGTGTGTGTTTGTGTTCTTTTGTTTATCCCACCTGTTGCAATTTGAGTTAAAAATTTATCGGATGCTTAAGAACTGGTCACATATACAGGCTTAAGGTAGATTAATAAAGTAATATTACAAACCACCCTTTTCATTATGTGTTTGCTGTGTTTTATTAAATAAGGTCAATTTCATAGTCTACAAGTTTGGCAACATAGCCTGCATAACTGAAGCTTACAACATGGAAATTTTCCCCTCGTTGCCTTGATGTAAAATCTTGTCATCATTCCCCAGATTTTATTAGGAAAGAGACCAGAAAATGTAAGCTTATTATCATATGCCTGATTAAATCGGTACAGGAGGTGAATATTTTTGCAGGTTTTCTAGCAATGTGGCTTCAAATTTCCTTCAAATGCCACAACTCTCCATCTTGAAATAATTACATTAGATAATGTATTTTGCTTTTATTACTCTAAGTAGTTATTTTTTTACACTTAGTCATTTTGAGAATTGGCTATCCATAAGAGACAAAAGAGTTTTATATGGCTTTGAGTGTTATGATATTTGATAATCTGTTAACTCATTCCTTGATGATTCCAATGATAATGGCTTCATTTATGCCATTTGTGTAACTTGAACAACTGTAACTGAAAAAATGTACAAGAAACTTCACTAAAACTTTGCATATTTTTCATTACAGTTGGCCAGACAGACACCATCTCCCAAAAAGAAGACAGCCCTGAAACAATTGAGGTACATCAGGAAGAGGTTAGCCCTCAAGTTAATGGAGAGAAAGGAGACGATTCTGCAAATGCAGATGAAATTACAACTGCAGAAGAGAAGGTGGCAGAAGAAAAACAAGAGGAGACAAATGAGGTGGGCTTCAAAAAGATCTTCCGTTTTGTTGGATTCAAGTTCACAGTGAAGAAAGACAAGAATGAGAAGACTGATCCTGTGCAACTGCTGACAGTGAAGGAAGCAGAGAGTGGTGTAGATGCACCTGCTGAGGAAAAGGAAGAGGAACCTGGAACAGAGGAAAACAAATCTGTGGAAGACAAATCATCAGAGACCACAGAAAAAGAGCAGGAGGCCACGACTGAAGACGTGACTGATAAGGCAGAGAAACCAACAGACCAAACTGTAGTTAATGCCCCATCAGAGACTGAAAAGGCAAGTGATGGGGAAACCGAAGAATCTGCTGAAAAAATGGGGACGATATCAGAGAAAGAACCAGAGTCAGAAGTGCCAACTGAATTGCCCACAAGTCCACCCTCTCAAGAGATACAGAGCCCCTTTAAGAAATTTTTCACTCAGGGAATCTTTTCTAACCTGCGGAAGAAGACAAGCTTCAAAAAGGCCAAAGATGAGGAACAAGTCAAAGAAAAGTCTGCAGAGGAGGACATTAAGGAAACCGAGGAGAATGTAGATGGTGTTGTTGAGGGTATAGAGGAAGCTAAAGTGGATGCAGAGAAAGAACCAGCTGAGGATGAGCAAGTAGAGAAACTCTCTGAAACAATTGAAACTAAAGCTGAATCAACTTCCACTGACACTGAAAAGACACAAGATCTTAAACTAGAGCCTGAGACTACAAGTGAAACTGAAAGTTTGACTCAGACTGAAACTGCTGAAGCTCCAGCTGCTGAACCTGCTGAAGCTTTAGCTGCTGAAACTGTTGAAGCTCCAGCTGCTGAAACTGTTAATGAATCCCAACCTATTTATAATGCAATACCAACAAGTGTCAAGCCAGATGTTTCAGATGAGGTGACTACTGAAGTGGAAATCCTGTCATCTCAGGAGAAAGCCAAGGCTCAGGGAAGCCCACTTAAGAAGCTGTTTACAGGAGCAGGTCTAAAAAAGCTGTCATCCAAAAAGCAGAAGAGTAAGAAAGAAGCTGAATTAAAGCAAACAGAATTAAGTGAACAAGCTGCTGAAAACATCCAGTCTCCCGCTGAGTCTGCTGAGCCTCAAAAACCTGACAGTGAAGCATCTTCTCCTGAAGAATCTGGTGAGCATCTTGTAGGGGAGGTAACTCAAGCTGAGGTGGCTCAAGCCGTCGAGCCTGATGGTGAACCTGTCACTTCTGACAGTGAGAAAAAGAAAGATGGAATTTTACCTTGGTCCTCTTTCAAAAAACTAGTCACTCCAAAAAAACGAGTCAAAAGGCCATCTGAGAGTGAAGATGAAGCCCTTGGAGACAAACCCAAATCTTCTACCCTATCTTCAACTGAAAGTGCCGTATTCGATGAGAAAACTGATGAGACTAAACCCTCTGAAGAGGTACCATCTGAGTCTAAAGAAGAATCACAGGCAGAATCTAAGGCTGAGCCAAAAGTTGAGAAGCCTGAACCAGTTGCAGAGGAGTCAAAAAGAAAAATGGATACATCTGTGTCCTGGGAAGCTCTTATCTGTGTGGGGTCAGCAAAAAAAAGGGCCAGAAAAACTTCTGATTCTGATGATGAAGAACCTAAAATTGAGGAAGAAGTGCAGCAGTCTGGAGAGCAGACGAAGACTGCCGAGTCCCCTCTTGTAAGCTCTGGTGAAGCTGATCATGAGAATTTGGCTTCTTCCCCCGAACCAGAGGAAGAACTTGTGTCTACCTGGGAGTCCTTCAAGAGGCTGGTAACCCAGAGGAAGAAACCTAAAGCAGAAGACAAGTCTGATGAAGCCTCAGGCCCAGAACAGACAACCTCTGACAGTGAAATCCCCAAAGAAGAATCCTCTTTCTCTTTGAGGAAATTGATTCCACGCAGAAAGAAGAAGTCTGATGGTAAACAAGAGCAGGTTTCTTCTGATGTTGGCTCTGCAGAGGATGACTCCGACACTCCAGCTGTGGTGCCTCTTTCAGAATATGACAATGAACCATCAGCAACAGTTGCAGTTATGGTAGAGGAGGTGAAGCAGGAATCTGCACCAGTAACTCAGACAAAGGCCATAGATGAGGATAGATCACCATCTTGGATCTCAACCACTGTGGAAAATGTTGAGGATGAGACAGAGGGAAAGCAATTGAGTGACATACCCGAAGAAGGAGACACAGCTGCCACACCCAAATCAACCGATAACACCATTGCAGAGGACATTGTCGAGCTTACATCAGAAGCAGTTACGGCCCTTGAACAAGTAGAGGAGACTGAAATGGTTTCTGCTGTTTCACGCGTTACAGCATCTCCAGTTACATCAGGTGAGACAACTCCTGTCCCAGGTGATGGTGTAGAGAAGACTGATGTAGTACTACAAGAAGCTGTGGAAACTATCAGTGCTCCCACAAGTGCCATAGCTGTCACCATGACTAAGGAACAGGAAAACGTAGTTGCCGTCATCACTGATGCTCTTCTGGTTGAGTCAGCCATCAAGGAAGAGAAAACAGTCTTGGTTGCACACAAGAAAACAGAGGCAACCGCTGTTTGCACCGGCCTTGACACTATTGAAATAAAGGCGGTAAAAGAAGAAAGCCTCAATCAGAAGCCTTCAGTAGAGTCAGTCACAGTTTTTACTCAGGCACTAGTCACAGAGATAGTTATTGAAGACAACACACAGGAGCCTGAAAAAGTCAGTGAGATTGAGGATAAGGTTCACGAGGGTCAGATGAGTGTAGGTCAAGTAGAGCTCAAAGATGAGCCCATAGAAAATGCAGTTGAGGAGAAAGCACATTTTGAAGAGATGAAGGAGATATCTGAAGCTGAGACTGTGAATGATCTCCAAGAAGTAGCAGCAGTCAAAGTAGCGCTTATCAATGCTGTACAACAGGAACCAGAATTTCTTGAAGAGCCGGTGGTGGCAGAAAAATCCCCTCAGGTTGAGGCTGCAGGTCCTGTTGAAGCAACTATTGAAGAGTCAATCTGTGCTCAAACTGTAGAAGTCACAGAAGTTACTGTTGCTAAAGGTGAGAAAGTGCAAGAACTGGAGGGTGTTAAAGAGGCATTTGCCACTGTTGAGGTAGCATCTGTGGAGGGAGTTGCCATGGCTGTAATAGAGGAGGCCATGGCAACCCTTCCAGAGGTGCCTGCTTCTCAAACTGCTGGGTCTACGGAAGATTGCATTCCTGTTGTGGCCACCAGTGAAGAATTTGCAGTCATCAAAGAGACTGTCTGTGTTATAAACTCAACATCTGAGACGACAGAATCTCATTTAGCAGATCTAGCTCATGAAACTGTTATGGAAAAGGTTCCTATTGTTCTTCCCACTGGTGACCACAATATCCAGGTTATAGTGAATGATGTTGAGGTTGTCTCTGCTCAAGAAGTCATTGAGGGAAACTTTGAAGTAGCCTCAACAAAGGTTAGTGTTGTGTTTGAGGAAGTTATTGAGAATGCGAAAGAGGAAACTGAAGTGATCCAGGCATCCCAAGTGACAGAGGCAGAAATCATTGAGAAACAGAGCAATGTTATTGTGCAAGAGGTCATTCAAAATGTTGTGGAGAACTTTGCTGAGGCACACGAAGAACAAAAAGTGTCTGAGAAAGCCACTGAGGAGGTAGAGAGCTGTAGCACATCAGTGGAAGTCAAACTTGAAGAGTTCCCAGCGGTTTCTGAAATAATTGAGGAAAACCCTTCAACAGAAGTCATTTTAGGGGAAAAAGCTCCACTAGAAACAAGCCCAGAGAAACCAAAGGCATCTGACGATAGCTGCAAAGACGACAATGAACAAACTTGCACTGTCACTGAGAAACCAACAAAAACTCTCAATGGAGCCATCCTGATCACTGAAACAGTCCCAGTCTCTATCACAGGTGAAATCCATGCTCAAAATGAGGAGGTTGCCACAGTCTCTGTGGCAGATGTGCATCAAGAAACAGAGGTAACGAAAAGTGAAGTTGAACTAAAGCAAGCAAAAGAGACCAAAGAAAGTGAAGAAGGAAAAAGTCAAGTTGAATCAGATTCCACTGAAGTTCCAACAGGAATCAAGCAAGAGACACAAGATTCAGAAGTTTCAGAAGCCATACCAGAAGAAAAGATGGCAGAAACATCTGCAAGTCAAAACCAGTTTGTAGCTGAGCAGTGTCAACTGGCACAGGAGGTACAGATTGAGACTGCACAGGAGTTTAACGTGGATTTCATAAATGTCATAGATGCAGATAATGTACCTGTTCAAGACATTGAGACAAACATGAAAGAAGACTGTTCAGATGGTCAAGAATCAATAGTAGACAGGCCTCAGAAAGACTTGGAAGAGCCTCAAACCAAGGTTTCAACACAGGACACGACAAACCAGGGAGAGTCCAGAGATCCAGATTGTCAAAAGACGGATGCTAAAAATGTACCTGCCAAGCTGGAGACTGCTACTGAGAAGACAGCAAATGCCATTGCAGAAGAGGAGGTAGTGGAGGAGGTTGAAAATGAGAATGAGCCTGTCTCCACAGAGATTGTCACTGTGTCATGAGCAGGTTAGTCTTTATACATTTATTGAAATCTTTTTGTTAATTTTATTTTTTATTTTCTATTGTAGAACAAAACAACAACTATAACAAAATATTAAAATGTTTTCAAAATTAGTTTTGTCCATCACAAACAAAAGAGAAATAAGTTCCACATTAGTTAGTAAACTTCACCATCAAACTTCAGTTTTTGCATGGTGCCCTTTTAAAAGCATCAATTGATCTTAGTTTTATTAGGGGTGTATTTCCATTCGGTGAGATGAAAAAGCTTTTGTTCCATGTACCAGTATCCAAGGGACCTTCGGTATCAAAGCAGGAATGCCGCTGCCTGACCCTTCACTTCACTGCTGGGTCTTAAAGGGAAGCTGTGTGAAGAGAGATGAACTTGTGGTGAAAGACCGAGTCTAATTCCCCACCCCCTCCGTTATACACTCTCTTATTCTCTTCCACTCATCAAAGCTTTTAATATGTAGTTAACCAATTATTTTTATAAGATAAACTGTATGATCAAATACAATCCATGGCAGTGTCATATCAGCATATGAACAGATAAAATCATAAAAAATCATAAAAGTTTTTTTCTATGATATTGATAGATTATTATTTATTCATAGCTAATAATATAGGAGGAGCACTTGAATGGGTAATACTAAATTACCCATTTAAGTAAGTACATTGACATGTTTAGTTTTTGTGTAGTCAAGCTAGTCTTCATCGAATACATGTTGCATGTCACGTCTTTTGGAATGTGTGCACAAAGCTCTTGATTGTTTATGATAGTATGATTAATGTGTTTGCATCCTTAATGAAGCCAAGCTGAATTACCTAGATTAATTAAAAAGATTAATTATTGTTTTAGTGCGACTTGAATCAGAAAGTGCACATAAATATACTTGATACTCATATTACATTTCAAAATTATTACCTACACTCGCAATAAAAACATTCATAATCAAAGGCAACTCCATAAAATAAATAGATGTATTACTCATCACCTATTAAAATAATTACACTTCAATGAGCCCTAATGTTAAGTGTGACCAAAAAAGGAAGGGGATGGGAGAGGAGAGCTGGGTGTGTCTGCTAAATGTTTGATGAGGGCTAATGCAGCACTGCAGTAGAGCAGACGCTGGTGATATATAACATCGCAGCATGAGCTTTGGTGCAAGGCTCACTCTCTTCTCTCTCTCACTACCCCCTTTGCCTTGGTGACTTGTGCTGAGTCACACAACAGAGTGAGACAGTGGTTGGAGGCAGAGAAGATGCAGTGCAGATGGAAAAGCAATGTGTGTATTAATGTGAAATGATAGGTGACACCGTAGGATAGTAGCTTGTCATGCTAATTGATTAAAGATCTGTGAGAAGAGCAAAGGAAAAGGAAAAGAGTGCAAAGTATATTGCATTTTTGAAATAGCATTTGAATTAACATTAGCAGACTTGGCAGTGTACATGATAAATAAGCTTAAAATGTATTGCAAACAAAATGCTAATGTACTAGCATCTGGTTGGCTTTTTTTACTCACCACTTTCCTTTTTGTCTTTCAGTCTGCTTGTAAAAAGCGGTCACATGACTGGGACACCGAGCTTTCCGGAAAGCAGGAAGTGAGTGGCAGCCATGGAGGACACTAAGAGACAGTGCTCTGTCCCAACTCCCAGAGAAGAGACTGAAGTTCAATCTCTCCTCTCTCTCATTTAATCCATCCATTCATCCCTCTATTCCTCTTTCCTAATTCACTCTCACTCAGCTACCATATCACTGAGGTCTTGTGCCTCACTGGACTTATCAAGGGATGTCCCCTATTCCCACTTTCCTGTTTTTTGCCAAATTGCTTCAGATGCCATGTTTTGACGTGTAATTTACGATGGACATTTTCATTTTTTTTATTAGTTGTTAAGCAGTCTGCCGAATGGAGAGAATATGTATGTGTGGATCTTGTATGAGCTAATGTGTGTTTGTGATGGAGTAGGAGGGTTGTTATTTTGTATATTGTATTTATATCTAAAATATTCTCTCAGCCCTCTCAAAAACATTCTAACCTTCTACAAACCTATTGAAATTATGTCATGCTGGTGTAAAATTACAAAATATTATTTAGACAAGTAATCTTAACAAATATGGTACAGATACAACTTCTACAGCTATAGTAAATGAAAAAGTGCATAATATGCTGTGGCTGTAATGTGAAAATGACGTAAAATTCAGTGAACACTGAAACACAATATCAAGCCGTTATCATCTCCATGCTCACTGTAGATATAGGCCTACCACTTTTCTGTCCCTTACTGTGAAATGTTGTCTTTTTATTATGTATATTTATCATGCACAATCACAATGAAAAATTTTACCATGCGTGACATTTGAGATTTTAAAAAAATCAATTTGATTTTGCTTTTAGTGGTACCCTGTGAAAATAGATGATCACGGTGATGATAAACGCCTGCATGAGTAGGGATTGTTTAAAAAGGGACACTTTATTGTCCTCAACATACGTGCACTTCACTGTTTGACGGCCTTAGCAAAATGCATGTTTTAACATCTAAAATGCACCTGAGGTTAAGGAAAACTGTGAGAAAATTGTGCGAGGAGAATTGTATTTACACCATCTTTTGGTAAACTCTCCAACACAGGTTGTCCAGTTACACATGGTTTTTATTCACATATAAGTGGGTATTCAGTGTAGTGTCGTTCCCAACATTTCTAATCTCTGTAACAAGAATCGTTATTTCTTTGAAAGACATGTAGATGCCTTATAGTCAGTCTCTTTGAAATGAGTAGTATTTTAGCCATACATGCATTCAAGCATCCATAAAGCATTCAACATATATAATGTGACAGTTGTTCAATATTTGGATGATTATGATGGTGGCAAACTGTAAAAGAAAACATTGAGACTGAAAAGGGGATGCATTATCTTCAATAGAAAAACAGCTCTGCTAGGCTACTACTGTCACGCTTTGAGTAAACAACCCACTCACATTCTTTTCTTAGCTTTTTATAATAGTGTACTGTGAAGCTCTTTAACATTTGTACAAATTGTATACTTATGTAGGCCTACCTTAAGTCATGTTGTAATATTAACAAATAACCAATGAAAGCATTAAGGAATGTTATATACCAGTAGCATGAGCCTCACCTCTTTTTGTATTCTTCAAGCTGTTAATAGTATGGATACAAAATCATGTTTATATTTCATTCAAATAAAGCTAGTGTAAATCAAGCTGACGAGTTTTTTTTTTTTCAATTACCCTTTCTATATGATTTTGTTTTTTGAGCGTGTATCGCCAGGTGGTGGGAGGATACTGAAAATACAAACTGGAGTGAATATAACTCAATTGGTATAGCCTACGTAAAATGCTGGGAATATTTAAGCAGGGTAAACACATAGGGTAAACATTAAGTTCAATACTTTTCCGCAAATTTTGATGGTGGAACCACAATGGTGCCATCTAGTGGCTCACATAACTAGATTTAAACGGATAAATAAACCCATGCTGTTTATCCCTCTGATTGTTAGTCACATTGTACCTCCATCCAAGGCAAAATATTTGCCCTCATGATTGATTATATAAGAATGATCCACAGTTTACCAAAAACCTGTACAAAATTGCCTCTAGCAGAGAATGGGCTTAAAGTTTGGTGTCCGTAAGATTTTTAATATTCTCTAACGCTCACCAAGGCTGCATTGATTTGTTAAAAAATAGAAATACAGTAAAAACATAGTGAAATATTACAATTTAAAATAACCACTTTCTATTAAATTTTTAAAAACATAAATATATGTATACATTTTTTTATATATTTTTTAATTTGCTGAATAAATTTATTTATACTTAACCCACACTTTTTAACAGTAGTGTATATTAAAGAAAACAACATGCACACTTCAAAAACATAAGTATTTATTATCATTATTTACAATGAAAATGCAAAGGAAGTATTTTTTCCAGAGACAACTGTTCAAGTTCCTGAGGAGCAAGAGATCACAGTATACTTGCCTTGGCTTTGGGGTTTGTGCATTTGAGGGGGCACCTTTACCCCTCTCCTTCCCTCCCTACAACTGCCTCAATGGGTAACAACTTGCATATGTACAAATAATAAAGAGTTGTAACAAGACTACAGAAAAAAAGGCATTCCATTGCATGTATGATTACACATAATTTGGACAAGGCCTCCTGTCCCTTAACATCACAATTAAAAACCAACAACAATAACAAAAAAAAGTATTTGTAACAAAATAAAGAAAATGGTCCTTCCTGCGCTTTAATTAGCTATTCAGTAGTAACTTAACACACTCACAGTGCTAAAATATATTCCTAGGAGGTCTTTACAAGGAGCAAGATGGAAGAAATATTTAGCATTGATTGTAAATTGCCCTGGTTTAAAATGGTTAAAAAAATAAGTTTCCTGACGTAGCACAAGTATAATCAGAGTAGTCAGGGATCTTTAGTAGATATCAGTGCTTTAACAGCATGACCTCACAGTCAGTTTCATTAGAACATAAAGACCGTCAATGCAGAGAGGACAAACATACAGACACTTGTGCTACACTAAAATTGATACTATTCTACAGTAAATGCATTGATCAATATACAACCTTTGAGATTATAAAATTCTTTGTAAATAAAGCACTGTACATAAAATTAGAAAAGTTATACAAGGCTCAAAAATAAGGAAATTAGAAGCAAATAATTTCATGGCTAAACTCAATCTGGGAACAGTGACAGAGATATCTCCTTTCAAGCTACATTATGTATATGTGTACGATTGGCCACAGTGTTTTCTAAATTCCACCACAGTAACAACTTTGATTAAACACACAGCACAACTGTAAACATGTTGAACCACAGTGAGAGCAACACAACCAGATTGCTGATGAGCTTCTGTTGCCGCCAAACAATTTTACGGCATGGATGTTTATCATTTAGGTGGTATTGGCACAAAAGAAAGTACTGTAGTAAACATGAACAAATGTCAAATATATTGTGGGTCACATTAACTCTAATATAAATGATGTTCGACAAGTAATCTGGCACTGAATGAAGGTAATCTACAATTGCACCTTGCACTTGCTAACCCAAAGCATGTAATAAGAAATTAGAAACCGAAAGAAAAACTTTGAGATCTGTGTAACTCCTCAGAGGCACTGGAAGATAAAGTTGACTTTGATCCTCGAACCTTCGATGCAAATTTCAGGTTAGTCCGATACTGCATGTCCAAAACCGGTTGAGGTAGTGAAAACATTTCTTAAACCAATTTCCACACTTAGCAGCTCAGATCTAATTTTTCATGGAGGCGACATACAAAATAAATTTTGGTGCTTTGCTCATGAACTAAGGATTTTGAGGATTTAATTGTTTTAGTATTCTATCGAGTTACCAATCCAACCTAATGTGAAGTCTAGACTGATCTGCAGTGAGACGAACGCAGGATTCCAGCAGTTCACTACATCCTTTTTCTGTGCAGTTAGACAGAGGAAGAGCTTTAACCACAACAAAAACTGCAAATGACCCGAGTAACCAACAAAACCCTTAAAAGAAATACAGAATGAAGCAGGAATTTGACTTGTTGGTCTAAAAATACAGTAAATCTGTTATAAATATACAAACCAAATTTATGAGTGTTAAAAAAGGAATAACGCAGGAAGAAGTACTTTTCAGTAAAAGTAAAATCCCCAGAAAAAAATACATATATATAACAGAAATTTCGATCTGTAGCTTAACTTCTGATCATAATTTACCCACAATTCAAATGCAATACATTAAAAAACTAACTATATTTTGAAGTGAAATGAATATGGAGCTACTCCACAAAGACCTCCTCTGTTTTGATGGGTGTTATCAACTGCCCACCATTGGATGAATCCGAGCCTTCGTCTTTGGCTAGGTTGTCACTGTTCAGCCCACTGACGCCCATTTCTCCAGCCACTCCACCCGAGAGCGCCCCCTGGTTGAAGCACAGGTGCTTGATCACCTCATTGGGGCTGGAGAAGGTCATTTCACACACATTGCATTTGTACGGTCTCACTGACGAGCCTAGAAACATCGCCTCCATTTGGCTGGAGTCATCTGCACCGCACAGCTCCATGCTCTGTCGGTCCACCATGGTGTACGCTGGCTCCGAGCTCAGATTCACGCAAACGTGCCGCGCTGCCTGGTTGGCCCGGCAGAAGCTCTTTCCGCAGGCGCTGCAGCGGTAAGGCTTGCCTGTGTGGATGTACATGTGCTCTCTCCAGTGGCTTTTCTGGATGAACTTGCGGCCACAAGTGGAGCACTCATATTTCCTCCGCTTCACTTCCCGCTCCATGTCAGCCGCACCCTCTAGGTTGTCAATATCAGCAATATCGGATGGAGGAGGCGTGTCCGCCTGGGGCTGCGCCGTGTACAGGCTGATTGCAGTTGTCGTCGGGATGGGCATAGCGGTTTCAGGATGCGGCGAGTCTTTTAAGTACAGATGCTGCTCGCTGTCACTGGCAGCGTCCACAATGATGGGAGTGGCTGCGGAGGCCTCGCTGCCTCGGAGAACTTCCTCCACCTCTGGTGTGGCGGCACCTCCAGTCGCCATGGGGGAAGCCGCACCGACGGACTCTAACACAAGGGGGAGCATAGCCTGAGTGTGTAGAAGCAGGTGCTCTCGTAAGGTTCCTCGCTGAGTGAAGCGGCCCCCACAGACGTGGCACGTATAATGCTTCCTCAGAGAGGTATTTCTTCTCATGATGCTGGGCTTCACATGCAGAATGGTGTTGGTGTTCAGGGAACATGACGGGGCCTCACCTGCAGATGTTTCCATCTCAGACCCTTCCCTCACAAACTGACTGATGCTTGCAGATGCGTCTACCTCCGTTTCTGTCTGATTGTGCCTGTGCTTAGATCCAGCCCGCATCAGTGAGGTAGCTTTGTTTGTGGTAACGCCCTTACCGTCGAGCAACCCGCCACCTTCTAAGTCGAACGGCGAGGAGAGATGTGTTCTCGCTGAGAGTGTGGCCTGTTGGTCTGATATCTGAATGCCATAGAGAGAGGACGAAAGGGGAAGGTTGACCTCAGGGTGTGCCTGAGTTGCATGGTTAGACAGACTTGCCTCCTGAATAAGAGGGTAAGCATGGAGGAACTTGACGCCCTGCTCCAGTCGAGCTGGGTCGATAAGCTGTGTCGCCAGTTTGCCGGTGTACATCAGATTGAGGAGGTAGCTGAAGATGTCGGGCTGAATGTCAGCAGGCTTCAAGCGGACGCAGTCACTGGTTGAGAAGACAGAGAAACAAATATTCAACGTCAAAAAAACACAGACCTTTGTGCTGTGGAAGTGCTTTAATACTTGCTTTTTAGAAAAGAGAAAATTTTAGCACAAATATTTGTTGTTTTAATTTAAAGGGTTAATTAACCCCAAAATGAAAATTATACCATAATGTACTCACACTCAAGCCATCCTAGGTGTATATGACTTTCTTTTTTCAGCCGAACACAATCGGAGTTATATTAAAAAATATATCCTGGCTCTTCCAAGCTTTATAATAGAGCCTGAGTTTTTGAAGCTCGAAAAAGCACATTCATCCATCCTAAAAGTAATCAATATGGCTTCAGGAAGTTAATAAAGGCCTTCTGAAGCAAAGTGATCTGTTTTTGTAAGAAAAATATCCATAATTATAACCTTATAAACTATAATCAGAGGCTTCTGGTAACGGCCATATGCGAGTCAAGTTCCGGCAGAAGAGTGACCTCTGACCTGACGCATGACGTAGGATGTAAGAGTAGCGTAAGCTTAGGTGAGAGTAGACGCCTTTGCCGGTTTAAAACAAACAGGGCTGGGCAACAAACTCAAGCTCCTTCGACATTTCTCTTTGAAAATTCTGTTTTAGACTTCTAATTCATGACAGGTGTTTTGTTTCGCTCTATCCTCTGCGCTCCCGTGTTCATCAATACATCATACGTCAGGTCAGAGGTCACTCTTCTGCCAGAACTAGACTCGTGTACGGCCGTTACTGGAAGCGAGTGATTATAGTTTATAAAGTTATAAATATGAATATTTTATATTACTTTTATATAAATATTTTTTTTTACAAAAACACATGGCTTCGTTTCAGAAGGCATTTATTAAGCCCCTGGAGCCGCATGGATTACTTTTATTATGGATGGATGTGCTTTTTGGAGCTTCAAAAACTAGATTGCTATTCACTAATATTTACTATTGGGAGTGAATATTTAGGCCATTCACTCCCATTATAAAGCTTGGAAGAGCCAGGGTATTTTTTATATATATATATAGGCTTATTTCCGATTGTGTTTGGCTGAAATAAGAAAGTTTAATACATCTAGGATGGCTTGAGAGTGAGTAAATTATGGGACAATTTTCATTTTTGGGTGAACTATCCCTTTAAACGATTGTTGTGACTTAAAATAAGAAAAAATAAAAACACTTCTAAAATATTGATCTTAACATGCACAATCTATTGGTATCAATTATGTTCATAATCATGTTCATTTCCTTTATTACATTTTACATTTAGATTACATTTGCCATATGAAGCTCACCTTTATTTAAAATGTAAAAACACTAATTCAAATAATAACGATGATGTAATCTTTAAGGCTGGAATACAAAACACATTTTTTGACAAGATATTTGCCCCGATCTACAGTCTGAATGAGTTATTATCCTATATACTGAAAAGGATGAGCCATTCTGCAGATTTTGGGCAGTTGGAATTTGCAGATTTTGCAGAAAATCACGTAATGCATAAAAGGACACAGATTCGTGTTTTTAGCTTCACACAATGATTCTATCCAGTCAGAAGATATTGAACAGGTTTAATATTTTGGGCTGATTTTAGAACACATTGTTTTCATTTGTCATGCGTTTCCTATCAATGAAGCGTATGCTTCTTTCTGCGCGAGTTTGTTGTGTTTGGGACAGCTTGAAAGTCTGGTAGTGTATGATGCCCAGTTTATATTTTTGGCCTTATTATGGCTTTATTGGATAGGGCAGTATAGAGATCAGACAGGAAAGCATGGAGTAGAGAGAGAGGAACACGATCGGCATAGGACCAAACTCTGGTCGGCCGAGGTGCAGTTACGCTATATGTCGGAACGCTGACCACAAGGCTATTGGCTCCGACATGATACAGTTTTACACTGTAATTATTCACAAACTCAGCAAGTGTATGAAGCCTAGTGTTTTAAGATGTGTTCTGATTTGAAAATGTGTATAGTGTATTGGAGCCTTAAGCAAATCTCAAAATGATTACCAATTTTTATACAGCAAAATATTATGTTGTGATGCCTAAATTCATTGTAGTATTTGAATGGAAATGATTGATTTTAGTAGTTAGTGTTTTATTTTTAATTTATTTAAACAAAATAGTATAGAATTGTAATGTTGGTCGTTTATTGGTTATAACTTGAGAATAATTGTCACCTTATCATATCAACACATCGCTAGCTTAGGCACAAATTGGACTTTAAAAAAAATAAACAAAAATAAAAGCTTTTACCTGTCCTGGTGTATAAAGAGCATTCTGAAGTAGTTTGAGAATGCGGCCAGTACGGCCTTGTGTGCTTTGAAAAAAACATCGCCGATGGCGACCGTGCAGTCACACAGGAAGCCAAACTCCCTCTGTGCGTTGAGCTGCTGAAGAAGGATAAGACCATGATTGGCCAACTCCATACTTCCACCTACACAAAAAGGGCCAGAGATGACAGTCAACTTCCTGTCTTGTACAGACCACAATGCACCAAAAAAAGACTAAGTGAAAGAAGTTGTTAAGTTGTCTGTTGACATGGACGTAATCAGCAGTAAACAGCCATAACTATGAATTCAACACTGTTGGATTAACAAAAAGCTCAACTCTAAGGAACACTTAGCATAGGAATATTACAACCAACCAGTAATATTGCTCATTCTTAGGGTTAAGGATTTGAACAAACTTTAACCCTTAACCCCAAGCATAGCAATTTGGTACCAAACTCTTCCACCATGATTTGTGCTACTAACATGAACCTTAAACTGTGTGGCTTGTTGGGAAGGTGAACTGTTACTTTAAGCGATAGGATTTAATTAAAGTGCTTTTAAGGCACTCTAATACAGCATTTCATTTACTAAAGCCTAAAACCTAAACACTAATTATTTTGCTACTTTAAACTGGCAAACCTACTTCTCATTCACATTTAAGACTGAGTAATTCCTATTGATCAAGCTCAAGGAAAGTTTTGCTGAGTATGCATTCTCAAGACATTTACAAACAGAAAAGCTGTATCTGTGGTTTTCATATTGACCCTCTGTTTGAAACTTCATATTCTTCCTCTCCCAAAATATAGCTTGAAACATTTTTAGACCTCTAGGTAATTATAACAAATCAGTTTAAATGTATTCTTCATATAGAATAAAATGATAGGAAAGGTTATAATTCTAGGGTAAGAGAAACAATAGGATAGAAAACTATATTATCTGAATATTTTCATATCATTTTAAGACAACTAGCCTAACTGGTTATTCAGCTTGCAAAAAGACACTCAGACTTGTAACCCTGAAACACAGTCCAAACAGAGCGGTCAGATACAACCAAGGGTCAAACATCTGAGGGAACCTTTGAACAATGAACCCTGATCCCTGAGGTTATTAACCCTCATCTACCAGAACCAGCTCAACAACCTCTGTGCCTTGAATGTCCATTAGCCTAAAGGTCGATCACAGTCTTTGGCTTTGTGTGTCACATGACTGGCTCTTCAGACCGCATTCCTGAGGCTACTTACACACAACCCCTCTTGGGTGGAGAAAGGACGCATCTGTAGAGTCTACAGACTCACTGTCAGTGGTCTTTGAAAGCATGGAGTGTAACGTCACATTTCTTAAAAAAAAGAAGCTTTAGTTAACATTAAGCTGACTCTTCTTCAATCATCCAATCCCATCAGTGCTTTTTACTATACTGAGATCTACTGGCCTGGATGAATGAAGTTTGTTTAATTGCTGCTTCACACCAAAGCAGTTTGTTTATCTTTTGTTTTGTTCATTATCATTTTTCTGTCTTCAACACATGCACATAAATAATTATTTCATAAAATTAATTCAATCCCAATTATATTTTGTGTTATTATTGGTGTGATATTGGTGGCATGCTCTATAAAATGGTTGTTTGATTTGTAAAGAACTTGGTTTGGTTAATAGCTTTTTTCTTTATAGCAGTTATGAGGTTTATGAAACATAACAAAATTTGAATTAAAGCAAAAAATGGTATTTAAAAATTGGACTAAAAGAAAAAAAGGTACAAGAAGGTATATTTAACTGCTTTAATGAGAGAAAGAATTACAATCCCATGAAGCATTGCAAATTAAATTTAGTCAAATTAAAAACAAAGGGGGGAAATATAATACTAGCCTACTTATTTAAAGATGCTGATTATATAAGCAACTGTTAAAAAAGTAGGGTCTCTATGATATGAATATACTACTCATCTCACATTCTGGTTTTCGGCTAGTATAACAGTGAATAAGGCATATTTGGATGCAGAATGAATGTCATTCGTGGAGCTTAATGGGAGCTGGCAGGCACTACAAAGATGTTTTGGCACACGATTCTCTGCAGAATCATGGGTAATATATTTTTCCCTCCATAAATTTTACAGTTGATGTGGATTATTTAAAAATAAGTTGAAATAATGCAGACTGACGGCTTCACCAAAAGCATATCACTGACTACAATCTTGTAGCTCACAGTTGGTCTGTCTGTAAAGGTTTATAAGTTATTGTTAAAAATCAATTCCCATGTAGAGAAAATGAATGGGATTTTTACTTTGTGAAACCGACTGTTGCACTTTACTGCTCATTGCATTTAGTCATGTGATGTCAATATGGCAGCACCTAATGAGGAAGTAGATTAAACAGCTTTTTCTAGAAGACTGCTCTCGAATGGGTGTACATAATTTCTAATATTTCATAAAAGTGTGTTAATTTATTTTTGGTTGAAAACTTTTAATTCACAAAACTTATTGAGTGGACCTTTAACTTTAGTTTTTTACTCAATAAGTCACCCAGCTTTCAGCAGTCATCGAAATTTGACGGAATATACAAACAATGACATGCCAGATTTTATGCAAGAACACTTATAACCCGCTTAAAGGTGTTTCCTGGTACCGAAACATATTTCAAACGAGCCTTGCAGTTCCTCATAACCCCAGCTCCAAACCAATCGCTACAGCTTCAACTTGCTCTCATTGTGGTTCGTAAACTAGCTCCTCCCACTACCGAGACACGTGGAACGGACAGATCTCCCGCAGAGACCGACCACTTCCGCAATCTGCTTTTCTTCGCAAATAGAAAATAAACCGTCAAAAACTGAAACGTGATGACTGATACGATCACGCGCAGACGCTTGCTGCTCGACCAGCACATGATCCAGCAACCTTATCTCGAATATAGCGTAAATTCACAACAATAACAACGACATAAACCCAGAACGGAGCTTAGCGAGCATCAGAGACGAGAAGCAAAAATAAACGGAGCTTCATGAAACGGACTCTCACACACACACACACACACACGGGGGGGGGGGGGAAGGGGTGGTCACCGAATAAACTAAACTAAAAAACAACATGCACAGAAATGAACAGATAACGATAAAGGTTGACTGGTGTAAACACGCACGTACCTTTCCTCCGCTAGAGCGTGTGGAGTTCGGTGAGTCGATGTCTGGTACCGGGGGACTTGTCCGTTGGGCTCGCAGCTGCTCTGTTCCTCTCAAACGCAGCATTGGCGGCGATGGTCGTCGGTGTTTTCCGGTCGGGTTACGTTACAATCACATGACTGTCTAAAAGGGCTTAAAACAGCGGTTGTAAAACCCACTTCCCTGGGATGGTAAAACAAACGGTCTTTGGCGCTAAGAGCAGCTAAAATGAGTGAATACAAGCAAAGATAAACAAGTGAACGATATGTGTGTCTGTCGTTCTCCTCATATTGACGGTGCGGTGGAGATGAATGTTGAGCTATCATTCAGGGGCGACGATCGTTGGTGAACGTTACACATAAACGGATTTTAGTGGATTTGGATAGCCGTAGGTCACGCTACCAACCCCCACATGAAGATAACGTATCGAGACAGATACATGCAGCAGGGCTATTTGCATTTCAGTTAACAGACTGAGCACTTTTACAGCCAAGAGAAACGCGCGTATTATTCGAAGAACGATGATTTCACACAGGCTACAATCAACTTAATGAGGCTTATTATTATTTTAAATAATATACATTTAAAAACTCGTTATTAAGCCTAAAAAGGATATTAGTGTAGTTTTTTAAAATAGCGAAATATGGACATCAATAAATATTTATTTATTTATTCATAATTATGTGTGTGTGTGTGTGTGTGTGTGTGTGTGTGAAATAGGTTTAGTCCTTTTTAACCCTAACTTATTTAAAATATGGTTTCATTAACTAAATTAATAATAATAAAAAATGGTTTCGAGAAGACCATCTGGTTACTGATTTATTTAAATTTTTGTAGGTTTTGTCCTCCATTGGTTTACATCTTTTTATGAAGTTGCAACAAGTGTTATTAAACATTGTTTATAAGAATGCCAAGAGTCGTATTCATTTTATTGGTCAATTCTTTAAAAGATACTTGTTTGAAAATCTTACCATCATACCAGAATAAAAAGCAGATTTTTTTTCTTTATCTTTATCTAGGGTGCTGAATAAAAATATTTCCTTATGATACCAGAAAGATGATCCTAATTCTATGTTCTCACTAATCAATTCATTTTAATGTAATTATTTGGACCATCCTGAGGTTATTTTTTTATATTTTATAATGCCTTTAAATGCATTTAGCCTTTAAATAGCTACATTTTGTTGTAAGAGGAATTAAATTAATTTCCAGAATATCTTTTTTAAGAATCACTACCTTGAGAAAATCACTAGATCCATTCTGAAAAGTGCAAGAGGTGAAAAGATTTACGTTTTCCTTTCCAGGGTTTCTGAGCTTTCACCATGCTGAGGGGAACAGGATGTGAGCTCGCTTGACAAGGCCTGCTAAAGATGTCAGGAAATGAATAACACTGGGGAATCACATGAACAAATATATGCAAGAATTGTGAGAAAATGTTAAGAAAATATAAAAGAGTAGTCTACAGCCTGGAAGTTTAAGACAGCAATATGAGGATACCAACTTTAAGTTGTGGGTTTGTGAAAAAAAAGAACAAGGAAAGGGAAGTTGAGGGGTGGTGTGTCCATACAGAGAAAACAAGCTGTCTGTTAGGGCCATGTGGTCTGGTGGGGTGATAACGGCATCCGGGACTATGGTTTCTGTTTCCAATTTCTGAAAATCACATTAGCATCCTAAAATATGGGTTAGAATTGTTTGTCTGTAGACATAATAATAAAATGTAACTGTTTGTAAGTTAGTATAGTACCCATATCAAGCGGGCAACATGTTCGTACATGTATATTAGATATATAAAACAAACCTGATTTATCTCTTTTTTTTTTTAAATCAATGACAGTTAATAAGTAACAACCCATTAGATCCATATTTAAGGCTTCTCTTTCATTTAAAGGATATCCTGAGACTACTAACCTGCTAAAACGTTTAAACCAGACTATGCTGGTCTTTTCTGGTTAAGCTATTGTTTAGCTCTGTGGCCGGCTGGTCACCCAGCTTGATCAGCTGAAAAGTGCCCAAAACCCTCAGAAACCAGCCAACACACCAGGCTGAGAGACCAGCTACAAACCATCTGGTTAAAATGTTTTCTTGTTTCCCCACCTGTGCAGGCTTTGAATTGAGTTAATATTAAATAAATAAAAAATCACAATGTACTTTGTGAATACTATGCATCTGAATATTTTCATGTCTGATTTGTTTGTGTGACCAACATGGCTTACACAGACCAGCCACTAGAGGACAGTAGTGTCAATGTTCACGAGAATGACGAGATACTGACAGCTAAAAATGGCTTATACTGTAATTCCTCGAAAAAAATAATAATTCCATGCTCATTTGTGTGATTTAATGCGTTGCCGAGATATGCGAGTAAATGACACAGAGTGTATTAAATTATTTTATACCTTTACATTACATTGTTAAGTGGTCACCAATCGTTCTTAAATAAAGTTTGTTGAAAATCTCTTGTCCTTCCTGTTTGCATTGCAAAGATGGAGGTAGAGGGAACGTTCCCCCCGCTGTCACTCTCTGCTAGATTTGAGGGGTATGTCTTTATAATCATAGTTTAGCTTCCATGCTCACTGTTGATGTCATTTATATATAATTAGGCTACGGCAAGAAATTCATCGTGATGTTCAATTTCAACGAATGCATGCTGCGTTTAGTCAAATATGCAGCCTGTCATCATTAGTCCTTTTCACACGAACCGTCTTTACTGGCAAATTACAGTTTACAGATCATGTGTGAAAATGACATTTTCAAAAGTACCAGTAAATCAGTCCTGGCAATTTTCCAGTATAAGAAGTTGTAACCTTAACTGTAAATTACCGATATGATGATGTGTGTGGAAAAAGAGAGAGAGATTATCGGTATTGGCACGCTTTTCAGTTACTACTGCGGTAACAGCAGTACTGTATAAGTAACTATTGTGCGTCTCGTGTTTTTAACAGCAAAAACACTGTCTGATCATCCCCTTACGCCTGCCAGAAGTAAAACATAATAGCCTATGGTCAAAATGGGACAGATACTGTGAATGCATAGAGAAACTGGATGAAGAAAACGTCGCAGAAATGTTTTGACAGCACATATAATGCCTAGATATGCTGTCTAGATAGGCGATTAACCAGCTTTGTCTTTGATTTCAATGGTCATGCTACTGCTGGATGTGACAGTGACAACCCCCTATTATCACCTAATATAAAATACTTTATTTACTACTTTTTAGATGTAGCCTTTCTTTCTTATTCCTCAAATTAGTAGTGCTAGTGAAAGTCTCTCTTCCTTACAGCTAGTTTTTTTTTCATAACAAATGTATCTCTTCTTGTCTGAATCATATAATGTTTTTAAAATTACTAAATAATAATTACAGATTAAATATTTAATTATTTGATATTTTTAGGTCCTTTGCCTATCTGACTGTGAGAGATAGACTACCAACCATACTCACAAAAGTGGTAGACTCTTTACATCGTAATAAAGAAAATTTCTTCAAAGAATATGGAAAGGCAAGTATGATTTTTCATTTGTTACGTTCAAGATTTTTACAATATTCAATATTTTCTTATGTTATTCATAAAATAAGACTGTTCTGACAGTTTTCTCAGATTTAACTTCTAGATGATGTGTTTGATCAGGAGGGCATCCAGGCAGAGAAGAGGGCCATCTCCTTCCTGTCCAAGCTGAGGAATGAACTGCAGACAGACAAACCTGTGCTGCTTCTGACTGATAATGCTGAGGACACAGAGGCCTGGAATGAATACATGGGTAGACAGCAGGACCTGATGGAGGACGGGCAGCCTGTCAGCTGGTTCAAGTCACCATGGCTTTATATGGAGTGCTACATGTACCGAAGGATCCAAGAGGCTCTGTATTTGAAGTAAGACAAATCAGCTTAATACATAATGAATAAAATTGAAAATAAAAAAGGCCAGAGAAATTACACTTGAGTGAAATTAATACTGTCACAATTTTACTCAAAAATCAAAGCATCTTAAAGTTTAGATTAACTTTAGCATCTAATAGTAAAAAAAAAAACTTTTGGTATTTAAAAATAACAATACTGAGTAAAATAATCTGTTTAATCACAATTTTTTCAACATTTCAGAATATTTAAAGAGAAAATCTTTAAATGTTATCATGAAGACCATTGAAAGTCTATACATTATTGTACTTTACAGCTCTAAATGAAATTGTGATTAGTAAAAAAAGTATGACTTGCTTTAGAAATACTATAGCATAGTAATTAGTGAAGTAGTTTACACCATTTTAGTGTCTTTTAAATTAAAGAATAATTTCAAGTGTTATCTTAAAATGTGCTTTAAGTTGTTTTATTTTTTATATTTTGTTAAATCAAGGGTAATTGATTTAAATACTCCCCGTTGCATTGATATATTTTGAATTGTAAAATTCAGTTATTTAGTTTATTTTACTTTGTTTCCTAAAGTCCACCGATGGATAACTTTGACGGCTTTAAGGAGGGAAAGACGCAAAGCTTCTTTGAATCTCTACAAGCGATTAAATGCCTGTGTACATACCTTCAGGAGCTCATCACCAACATGGAGAACATGACTGAGATGCAGCTGCGAGAGAACTTTCTCAAGTTGCTTCAGGTTAGTATATCAATGCTAGCAGCATAATTCAATGATCCCTGCCATTAAAAACAAATGTTTATGCGACATGTTTGTTTCTATGACATAAGAACACAACACCAAAAACAAGGAAAATCGATTTCACTGAGCCGTAACCATTAACTTAATGACTCGCATCTTTCATTTAATTGAACAAAGAATCTTGTTAGCCAAAATGACATCAAGTTTGCAGTGCCAAGTAACATGCCTAGGGGTGGCTGTTGTTTTCAGCATGTGATTGTCTAGTTTATTGATATTAGACTGTTGGGGATAACGTAATGTCACATAATCTTGTTTATTGTGTATTTTGTAGGTCTCTCTGTGGGGAAACAAGTGTGATCTGTCCATCTCTGCTGGTCAGGACAATTCTCAAAGGTCCAGTCCCATCGATTCTCTGCCTGATCTCCAGCGCTTCATCCTAGTGGATGACTCCAATATGGTTTGGTCAACGCTGGTTGCTGCTCAAGGGTCCGGATCCGCAGGGAAGAAGCATGCAAGAGTTGACATTGTTTTAGACAATGCTGGTTTTGAGCTTGTTACCGATCTAGTCCTTGCTGACTTCCTTGTTTCTGCCGGACTAGCCAAGCAAATCCGATTTCATGGCAAGTCCATGCCGTGGTTCGTCTCAGACGTCACCAAACAAGACTTTGAGTGGACCATCATGCAGACCATGGCAGCCAATCACAAGTGGATGTCAGCTAGTGGTGTCCAATGGAAGCATTTCATGAAGGATGGCACCTGGTCCTACCATGACCACCCTTTTTGGACCATGCCCCATGAGTTCTGCGACATGGCGCTGGATGCAGCTGATCTCTACAGCAAGCTCCAGGGCTCTGACCTGATTCTCTTCAAAGGAGACCTGAACTACAGGAAGCTGACTGGTGACAGGAAGTGGGACCACACGGTCCTGTTCGATCGGGCATTGAGGGGGTTCCAGCCTGCCCCTCTCTGTAGTCTTAGGACACTGAAGGCTGATGTTCAGGTGGGCTTACAGCCCGGCCAGGCAGAGAAGCTCAACTCTCAGGATCCACACTGGATGACTAATGCCAAATATGCTGTGGTTCAGTTTTCCAGTCCACACAGAGAACGGTAGAGGTGTTTTTAAAGGAAAGAGAGTCCTCACTGATGAGGGAATTAACAGGAAGCAAGAGATGAAGTAATAAAATGCACTAATTAAAGATGCTGCTTCAGTTACCAACATGCGTTATGTTGTTTTATCTTTGCTTGTATTTTTTTGCTTGGAAGCAAATTATTTAATGAACCGTAACGCTTCTGCATATCGAACACTGAAATAATATGAACCTAAATTACATCCTTGTTGATTGAACAATGAAGTTTTGAAGAGAAACCTGGCAATCTTTTGGTTATAGTTTACACAGTATATGGTTTTCTGTTTGTACTGCTGATGAGTATTGTGTACAAGTACGGTTAATAACCATTTTGACGTATACATCCATAAGACTCCAAAGATGTCTTGTTTGGTTGTAGTTAAATGTTATTGTCCAAAACTCCTTGAGATAGTCAGAAAGGTGATTGTGTTTCTGGCTAAAATGTCTTTTAAAGTATAAAAAAAAATAGTTTTTTTTTCTTCCAAATGTAGCCTAATAGTTTTTGGGTTTTGCATTGAGTGCATAATTGAAAAAGAAATACTGTTTTAATAAAACAATTCTAGTAAAGTAATGGCAAAACTGAATGTATGAGGACACAAATTCAAAGGGGAATTTCATGAAATGCAGATGCGCCTCAAAGGTTTTGTTTTAGCCAAGCGCTAAATCACAATTATTTGCTAATGTCAATACATGTTAACAAAATCTGTTTTCTGTCTGATAAAAATACTGGCCAACACACTCTCAGAGTGTTTTTTATTGTTTTTTAATCTAGCACTTTAAAAGCAGGTTTACCTTTATGGGCAGTGTGGAGAATTGCACCAAGATTGTTTCTTTTTAAACTTATGAGCAAATTGGAAACAGTTGCTAGTCAGGATACCGTACGTATGTACTCACACTTGTTAAAGTGGGAATTCTGTGTTTTGAATGCAATTAAACAAAGTTTAGAAATTAAATTTTTTTTCTTTCTTTCTTTTTTAACTCTTACAATGTAATCGTACAGAAATGGTCATGACCCATTCTGCTTTTTGATCGGTCTTGTTTCATGGTTTTTTTTCTTAAGTTGTGTGTGGATGCTTCCTGGGTTTTCCATGGAGCCTTGCCTCTACAGAGCAGCAAAGAAAAGAGTCAAGAACCCCCAAAGCATTGATTTTACCCAAAAGCACATGAACTCTATCTTTTGTGTTTAGGGGTCAGCTGAGGACTGCATATATGCATGGTTTTTTTTTTCCTGGAAATCAAGGCCATGGTTTTGGTCTTTGAACTGTTCTAGTTCTAGTTCTCTTCTGGCAAGAGCTTAGCTCAGATTTAGACTTAAAGATTTCAGTTGGCTTCAAATAAAGGATTGTAAGATTTAGTGTTTTTAAGCTGTGAGAAATAAATAGACAAATAAAAATCAGCTAATGTTTTAATAGTAGCATTAGTATGTTTGAGGACAGAGCTGAATATTTTAATATTTTATTCCTGTGATAGAAAAGTGGAATTTTCATCATCATTATTGCAGTCTGCAGTGTCACATTATCCTGCAGAAATCATTCTACTGATTTGGTGCTCAAGAAACATTTCTTATCACTATGAATGATGAAAACAATTGTGCTGAATATTTTTGTGGACACAGTGCTAAAAAATTTCAGAATTCTTTGATTAATAGGAAGTTAAAAAGAACAATGTATTTGAAACACACACACACACACACACACACACACACACATATATATATATAGGTCTTTACTATCAATGTTGATAATTGTAATGCATTTTTACTTAATAAAAGTATTAAATACTCAAGTACTAAATACCCCAAACATTTAAACAGTAGTGTATATTACTATAATACTAATGTTTTCCCTTTTAAAGAGAAATCAAAACTAAATTAGCCAAGGCCTCCCATACAAAATTGAATGATGAGCGCAAACACCTACACACTTTCCACTTCAACTTTAATAGCTGCCGGTACAGAGAACTGAATATCATCAAACAGACTTGTTTGTCCCTCGTGAACCTCTTGCAAAAATCATTCAACAATGTTAATAAATTATTTGAAGTATAATTTCCCATGTCTGCAGCATGTAAAGTGGAAATCCAAAGGTTCTGGCAAGTGAATCAGGTGGTGACCTCCTATCTCTTGTTTACCTGGTTGCCATGACCTGGTCTGAAGAGTGACCGCCAGTATCGACCTGTCTTTAATTTGTTTACCTCTTCTCTTTTTAGCCAGAGCGACAGTGAAAGGGCAGGAAGTCAGCGATATAGTAGCGAGAGGATGCATCAATGCTTCTTGTGATGGGGCTAAACTTCTAAATCAGAGGGTTGATTTGAATTTTGGTAAGGACGTTGTAAAGGATTCAACCATATATTTTTTTTCATTTTCACAAGAAATTATATTCCATGTGCTCTGTTGATCTAGTGGTTTATAATCAAGCATATCGTTCTATTTGTAGTTTCAGTTGAGTTTCCTGTCCTCTCGGTTTCCTGTTTAATAGAAAAGCACCTCACCTCCGACTAGACTACACCTTTCAGTTGTAGTGTTGCTCATTGTGTTTTATCCTTCCTTCAGTGTAATATTTTAAGCTAGAAAACGGAAAAGGAAAAGTTATTTTAAGAAAAAATGAGAAGGTAAAAAAACAAACAAGAAAAAGGTATTTTAAGAAAGAAATAGAAGAAACAGGGAAAGTAGCCTCACATATCTTAGGAAACATCACATTTTGACTCTCAGCCCAAGAAGGACTGGAGGAGTAGGCAGAGCAGTGGGGCGGAAGCAAAGCAGAACAAGGGAGAGAGATTTTGAGAAAGACAGTGGGAGGTGGAAAAAAAAAGACACAGTCTTTTGGTGGTTGCTTATGAACAGACTGTACTCTAAGGTTGCGTGTGTGTTTCCATGGTGATGTCTGGAGGGCAGACCAGCAGAGAGGCTGCTGGTGCCAGGCAGCGACGCAGGACCAACCTGAACCCAGAGAGAGAAGACCTGGAGGGACTTTCCTCACCGCCCACTGCCCACAAACTCTCGCCCATGTACCCCAAGGAGGAGCACAGCGCAGGGGGCATCACCTCGTCTGTCAATTACCTTGATGGAGCCTATGAGTACCCAGACCTCACACAGACCTACGGCACCACGTCACCCGCAGAGCCTGCCTCTGTCGGATACTACCCGGCTCCCACGGACCCCCACGCACCCCCCGTTGAAGAACATCTGCAGACGTTAGGTGGAGAATCCAGCAGCCCTCTCATGTTTGCACCCACCAGCCCTCAGCTGTCCCCGTACCTCAGCCATCATGGAGGACCCCACTCGACCCACCAGGTGTCCTACTACCTGGACACCTCGTCTAGCACAGTCTACAGGTCAGTGCAACTTGAAATATGAGCTTAGGTTGTGTTGATGTTTTGGACGTCATTGTAGGTGCAGAATTCCAAGTTCTAAATGAACTAAAAAATAAAATTTGTATACAAGTTGTATTGGTTTTAAGATCTTTTGTAGAAACTGAAAAACTGAAAATTTCTATCTCTTAAAATCAAGTTTCTATGGACATTTTCATGTTGAAACCAAGGTTAAAGTATAGTAAATATAACAGGAAAGGGAACTATTTAAGATGTTTAAGATCATAAAACAGACATGAAATATTGTCAGTTGTCCAGTTAATCAGATGAGGTTGTTCTGGGGTGATTTACACCAGATATATGATTCATTGAGGCATAATGTTTGATCTAGCACTCAAATCCTGCTTGGATACCTGCTTACCGAGGTTAATTTTTACAAACAACACCTTACATAAAACCTGGTGAAACCATTCTGGCACATTGTACACTTATTCATTTTGTGAACATGTTAAATTTGCTTACTAACCATGACTTTTGTAATAATTTAAGTACCATTATTAGCCAACATTTATCATTTGAACATTTACACTAAACACTTTTTTTTTTTAGCCATTACAGATTTTACAATATTTTAAAGGTGAAACTTATTTTAAGACTGACGTGTTGCATATATTTTACACACATATAGAGTATTGAATTGAGTAAACATTTTTTTTTATGTTCATAATTGTTATGGCTATAGGTTTGTGAGTTGTATATGACTAATATTTAATACTAGTTGGTCTTTGGCATGTGCGATCATTTGCAGTTTTATTGAGAATGTGCATGACTTTTCACACGCTTTTTTCCCTGCAGGACATGTATACCATTTCTTTCTCTTTACAGACTAAATGGTGATGAGATGTTGTTGGTCAGAAAGTACATGCTGATCTTGTGGTTAGAACAGGATATGATACTTTCTGTATTACCCTAAAGAACAGATCATATTTTGCTTATGTGTGTGTAGATTGTGAGAAATCATTGAGTATGTTTAAGGAATACACAGACACATACAAAGCACTTGACCTTTTCGTGTCCAGTGTCACATCGAGTGTTCTCTGACATATACTCTGGGCTCGAACTAATTACGGTTTATTTTTTATTTGTTGTTACTTTATGCTGTTTGTGCTGTTAATTATTAGTATTTCTTGACTTCTTGGATGAAGGTTAGGATTGTAAACACCACTATCCGACATGGAGACTGAAGTCACAAAAAAGAAGTGCACATTTGTAAAGTTTCTGATTCAATTCTGTCTGTAGACCTTGAGGAAAGTACAATTTAGTGAAAACAACCGTGGAATTGGAATTATCACGTCCTGTCTGAATGCACAGGGAGCACATTTTTCACTTTCAAATAAACTAAGAAATTAATGAATAATAAAAAAATCACAGCACATGAGACCATTTTTAGTAAAATCCGTTGTTTAAATCTTTTGTCAAAGGCGTATATTACAGTTTCACTTCAAGAAGTGGCATCTCTGCTTTAGGCTGCTTGGAGACCTCAGTTTGACATTTGATGACATTGGACATCACTGGAGTCCATTTATGAAGTTATGCAATATATCTGCTGGACATCAGAATTAAAGATAAAATAAATATTTACAAACACTGGAACAGGGGGTCAAAAGGAAACGGGGATGGTCACACTTGTCTGCTGTTTGCAGTCACGTACATGTTCTCCTCGGACATTACAAACTTGTATCTCAAAACCTTAACCGTGATGTACAAAATAACAGTAGTTTATTGATTATCAGACGACAGAGTTTTTTTGTTTGTTTGTTTATAAATGACAGCGTTGGATATTTAATGGTGTATGCTCATTACCTTTCTTTTACATGTTTATGCATGTATATTTTTAATAGCACATTAATAACACTGTTAAATTTAATCTTTAGCAAATCTCAGAAACAATATCTATAATGTTGTGAGGTCTACATTCCCAATGTAATTTGTTAAAATACGATCGTCTCCAAAATCTGTCATTTATCGACCATAACATGGAAATAATTACACTGATCTATATCTGCCAGCATTTTAATTGGGCTACTGAATTATTTGTAAGCGTGCCATCTAGTAAATCAGTAAAACACAAAAGTTTTTCCTTAAGTTTTTCCTTAATGGTGGTTGGAACTTGGCCTGGTTGTTATCATTATAATCCACTGTATATTGACATCTGACCTCTGTCTTTCTCCAGGTCCAGTGTGGTGTCTTCTCAGCAGGCAGGTGTTGGTCTGTGTGAGGTGTTGTGCAGTGCGACTGACAGGCAGGAGACGTACACCGGATCAAGAGCTGCAGGAGGGTTTGATTCAGAGAAGGAGACGCGCTTTTGTGCGGTGTGCAGTGACTATGCCTCCGGCTATCATTATGGAGTCTGGTCCTGTGAGGGATGCAAAGCTTTCTTCAAGAGAAGCATTCAGGGTAACAATCCTTGCTGTTCTGAACATCAGCACGGCTGTGATTCGGCTGCAATACTCTCACAAGCTTTGCTGACATTCAGAACTGATTGTTTAAAGGTGCATTGTGTAATATTTAGGATCTGTAGACAGAAATGCAATATAATTTACATAACTATGTTTTCAGTGGTGTATAAAGACCTTATAATGAACCGGTATGTTTTAATTACCTTAGAATTTGCCATTTCTATGGAGGGGGGGGGGGGGGGGGGGGGAAACATCACAATAAATGTATTGTGATTGTCAAAACATTTGGTAACTAAACGTTTACTAGGTTTAGTAACAACATGTTACAGTGTTTACATGGTACAGTGACTGGTAGGCACTAGGGACCTATTTTTTTTGTTGCTTGACACAAATTTCAAGATTTCTACTCAATTCTTGTGATTTGATTCTGATCTTGATTCAATATCGATTCATTTTGATATATATTAGGTAGATACATGTTAATTCTTCTCAAGAAAAAAATATCTTACCTAATGCTATACAGAGAGCCCTGTCAGCTGGTATTAGTATTAAAGGTTAAAAATAACAACTGAATTAAATATGTTTTTATTATAACAACGTTATTATATTTTACTGATATAAGTAAAAATACAATAAATATGTAATATAGTGCACATACGCTATTTAGAAGAATAATTTTTCTAGCCAACTAACGAGCTATGGTCATTAAATGGCTTTCCTGAGGTAAATGTAACGTTATGTGACATATTGTTCTCCAGCTGTTTTATTGACCTCTTTCCAAGATTGAAAAAAAAACTAGCCATTTGATCGATGTTATGAATGAGGCATACGTTTCGGTAATTTGTAGCCTACTGTAACTTTCAACATACCTTATATTGTTCAATCTTGTTTATTTGATCGATTCACGTGCTGCTTTAACTGAGGCGCTAGATGTCACTCACATTTACAAGCGCATAAACGGTATTTATTGTTTGAATTTCGAAATAAAATTAACAGAATATAAGAGCTAATAATTTGGTATATAAAAATTAACCTTCTCTGTCTTTGTCTGTCGGCGTCAGTGTCCTCTTTGCTTCGCGATTTTTCTCTGCGAGGAAAATAGATGTGTGGCGTTAGAGTGTGTGAAAAGTGTCACACACACAGTCTCACGCTGAATCCGTGAGAGTTGGCAGCCCGTACAAACTACTACAGTGCGCGTTTCTATGTTGTCCTTCATGCAAAGAAGCTAGTCAGTCAACTGTTTCGTTTCCAAACAACGCGAAGGAACCCGATAGTGAATTACCGTAAAACTTAAAATAATAGCCGAGTCCCAAGTAGACGCCTGTCTCTTTTACACGCCTAGTGTGGCGACAGGTTTGTTAGAGGCCGGGTCTGTTTTTTAGTTTCGGGTTGTATTTAATCTTCTAAAACCTGTCAGATCGTCCGCTTTTTGGCGGCCGACAAAGCAAATTGGTTTCCCGCTAAAGCCTTTTTTTGATCGGTGAGTGATGTAATAGAATGACTGCTGCGCTTGACTGGGCGCAAACTAGCAGAGAGAGAGAGAGAGCGCCCCAGCGCCCCAGCCGCGCGCGCGCACTCTCACGACTTCAGACAACTCGAGCGCTGTCTTGCTCTCTCCCCCTCGGTCGGAAGACCGCAGTTTCACGTGGAGCATTTGGAGATTATTAGAGACTCTAGGAACAACACCTCAACCCTAATTTATAAAGGCCTGTCTCATATAGACGCCTGTCTCAAATACCAGCCGGTGTTCGACGATTTGGGAAAATAAAAGCCCGGGCTATTTGAAGTTTTACTGTAATAAATGACTCAGTCAAAAACACAGCAATTGTCGCCATCTATTGGCGAAAAGATGTAAGCACTAAAGTCAGTTGGGAATGGGATTCGAAACGTACAAACGCGGAACATTCACACAGAACACGTTTTACGTTTAAAAACAGGAGATGCAGAGCAGTGGAGTGGAGTGGGAGAAATGCAAGGTTTAGAAAATAGCTTTTTGTTCTTAAAGTTGAACTTATTTTAACTTGAATGACGCGTTTTTAAAACGCTGTGACATGCGCGAGACGCGCCAAAAGACACGAAGCTCGAGCGCACAGTCTAGCCGTGTTTACATAGTTAAATAGAAAAGCAGTGAAGTGGAATGCAAAAACACAACAATCTCATGTGATTGACAGGTTATCCTAGCTAAGAAATCTACACGAACCCTAGCGGCAGCAAAATTTATTTAGGGTAGGGTAGTCTAGCTAGCCTACTCTCCGTTGACTTTCGAGCAGGAAAAACAAACTCTAGTCAGGCCAATCACATTGCGTATAGAGTTGGTGGGCGGGCTTAACATAATGACGGCAGAGTTGTGACGGTTCCGCTGGCGACTCTGGAGGACTTGGAGTTAAGCTTTTCTTTGAGAAAAGAACAAAGAACGGCACTTAAGCCATTCTTATAAAAAGAAGATGTATTCGGAGTTTTGCCGACCGGATACGGCAAAAGTTTAATGTATCAACTAGCTCCGCTGGTGGGAAAACGCATATGGGACACACTCAGCCACAACCGTTTGCGAGAGTTGGTTGTAGCGCTATCCTAATGCGTGCAGAGGAATTTGAAAGACAACCGTTTATCCCGCCCCACGGATTGAGGCATGCCAATGGTGAGTTCCCGGACCTAACATCTTGATGTGGGTCTGGCTTGCCAGGCCAAGGTTATCCCACTCACGCCAAAAAAACACGTCACCAGAGAAGAGATAGCCTAGTATCACTGTAAGGGTGATGGGAAGTTTTTTTTTATCTCAATGAAATCACGAGCCATCATGAAATCAAAATTGACAATTCTTATTTTTTTTTATGAAATATTGTATAATTTATGTAATATTTGACTAGGATAAACACAAAGAAAACACGTTATGCAAACTTTAAAGGTTACAAGGGCACATTAGTTAAAAAAATTTATTATGAGCATGGGCAAATAATTTATAATAAACATTCCATTAAAAACCAGGAATTGTCTATTTTAATTTCATAGTGACTTTCAATTTAATTTCATAGTATGTTCTTCAGTCAACTGAGAACATACTTGCTCAATTAATGTTTGTTTTTTAAATTCATTTGTTGATTGAATTCTAGTAGGCTATTTAGTTTATACATATATGCATAACAATGGAGATTAATAATGTCCACATCTGCAAGCAATACTAATAACAAATTCATCCTTGGAAAAAGGTTGATCATTTAGAGCACATAGTTTTCTCAGTCACCTAATATGATGTCCAAAAATATATGGGTGCTGAAAAAAGAAAAATAGTAAGATTTCTATTTTCAAGTCAAGCCATTGTGCTTTCAAATACAATTTTGAATGTGTGAAAGTGCGCAGTATGTAATCATCCTTGCATGTTCACTATATTGTCCTCCCTTTTAAAGGTGACAGAAAAAGGTGAAAATCAAAGTCTCACACGTGCTAAATCTGATGAGAGGCTGACATGTACAAAGGCAGCTCACAGATGTCTCTTCCTACACCTTATTTGCAGTTCTGTATTGTGTTGGAGGGGGTGCAGACCTGGGTGGGTTTGGTGAGATGAGAGGCTGGGTAGATGTTTTGAACTTGACCCTGACACACAAGCTCCTGATGAGCTCTTTCCTGGGGCAGGTAATATAACTGCCATTTTGGTGAGGAAAACTGAGCGAGGAACTGGAGGAAAAATTACTGTAAGTGTGTGCCTGAAAAATGGGTTTCAGGACACACTGGGTGAGGGAAATTACACTGAGAATAAGGCAGTACAGAAGGATAGAGAGACGTGATGTTTAAAGAGAGAGAAGATAGACAGGACAGGAGGGCAGAGAGAAGAGCAGAAGTAAGACAATAAAAACAGAGTTCATAAATTTTTACTTTCTGCGATTTGAATTTGAGTATCCAATTGTTTCATATAATTTGAATTTAAGATCCCTGCAAAATCATTTTTACAAAAACCTTAATACCAGGTTTTTTTTTATGAGGTTTAACAATCGTTTTACTTTTTTAATTTTCTTTTTTAAGATTTACTTTAAAAATTCCGGCAAAAACAATATGACCACCTATTTAATATGCTGTTGGTCCACCGCATGCTGTCAAAACAGGGTGACCCGTCAAGGCATGGACTAAAGGTGTCCTGTGGTATCTGGCACCCAGATGTTAGCAGCAGATTTGAGCACCTGCAGGGTGTGAGGAGCCTCCGTGGATCGAACTTGTTGGTCCAGCACATCCAAATTTGGGAATTTGAAATTGTTAAAGTGATTTTGTTGAGCTGTAGTTTCAGGGAATAACCCGAGTCTTTCTAATGGGCACGGTGGTGTGAATTGCTCTCAACAGTTCCCAGGGCATCTTTGCTAGCCACCCAAAATGTCTTATTACACTAAAATGTGTTTGCTACTATGATCTTGTTCACATCCAAATTTTGTTGTGAATATTTTGGATTCTCTGCGGTATAATATCCTATTACAAACATACCTCATTAGGATTATGTGCATGTTTTTTTGATGTCCGTGTGTATGTGTTTGTGTGTAGGTCTGTGACATTTCAGTCTGTGACACACTCATCTAATTTAAAATTTCATCTGGAGCACTGGAACAGTATGTACCTGCTCTCAGTGCTTAATCAGATCCAAGGCCACTGATGCACTGCACTGCACTCTCTGTCGCTTGTGACGGAACAATATTTACACATCTCTAATTCGGAGTTAAAAATAAAACAAAAAACATCTCTGAAAGCCGATATTAAAAAAGTAGTAAAATAAAGAAAGATCTGGCATATGCTTAGACATTTTGCTGTTTAAGCAAGAACTTAAAGGTAAAAGAATGAAAAATAACAAGCTCTACTTTGTTTCTTTGCCTCTAGGTCACAATGACTATGTTTGTCCAGCGACCAACCAGTGCACTATTGACAGAAACCGCAGGAAGAGCTGCCAAGCATGCAGACTACGCAAGTGTTATGAAGTAGGCATGATGAAAGGAGGTACATAAAATATATCCTTTCTCTCTCTTTAAGCCTCACATAAACACGAGCTCCCTCACGATCATGATTTTAAGCGGCCTCTACTGCTGTCCAGGGTTGGGCATAATGCAGAATTTAGGAATCGACTCCTTTTCAGTACATGAATGTGAATTGGCCGCAACACACAGGAAGGTGAATTTAAATTTGATTAGGAGGAATTTACTAATGTATTAATATTATATACAATTTTATTTATGTTTTATTTATAGCTTTTCCATCTTGGCAAATGTTATTAAATTAATATGTGTGTGTTAAATGTAAATTAAATACACACACACACACACACATATACAAAAAGGCATGTCTCTCATCAACTACCTCATATAATGAGGCTGTGACAAGCTTGTTCACATGTACCGCACAGGCTTTCATCTTTCTCTTTTTTCAAATTGTTTGGCCTGCATCTTTTCCATTACAGGTATTCGCAAGGACCGCGGTGGCCGCGCTATCAGGCGTGAGCGGAGGAAGAGCGGTAATGAGGATCGTGACAAGAGCTACAGTGAGCAGTCAAGCCGTGTCGGACTGAGGACAGCTCAGGACAAGAGGAAGAAGAGCAGCAGCGGGGTGGTCAGCACTTTATGCATGCCACCTAACCAGGTGCTGGTGTTGCTTCTGGGTGCAGAGCCACCGGCTGTCTGTTCACGTCAGAAGCACAGCCCCCCGTACACCGAGATCACAATGATGTCCCTGCTCACAAACATGGCTGACAAAGAACTCGTCCACATGATCGCCTGGGCTAAGAAAGTACCAGGTGAAATCTTTCAAAGATCAATTAAAGTTGCTTTAATTGTGAGTGCAGCATCAAAGGAAATGTTTTTTAAATGTGAAGGAGGCACTTCTGAGAAAGTGTCCCCGGTGACAGCCTTGACAGTTTTTGTAACCGTGGAAGCAGTTTTCAACAGCACAGGTGGCAGAGATTCAAATGACGAGGTCACAGGCATAAAGATAAAGAGCATGGGTGTTATTACAGTGATCTGTGCTGCGGCTCAGTTCGATTGGCCTCCAGCTGAGCCCAGCACACATAAAAACACCTGCTGGGACATTATATTTGATGTTCAGATTTCTTAATTAACCCTCCTTGGAGAAAGTAAACAATTTATCTCATGAGATACAGTGGACAAGACTTTAATGTTGTTATATGTGGGTGACAAAACAAAAAATTCATATTCCAGAATTATTTACTGAAACATGCTAATCATTATTCTTCTAATCCTCTTTTATACATCACAAAGGAAGGTCATTTCAATCATAAAAATTAAATATGCCTTATTTTATTTTTTCTTTCTTTCTAATGTAAGCATCCCTAATATTACTAGTATTAAAGGGGACCTATTATGCCCCTTTTTACCAAATGTAATATAAGTCTCAGGTGCCTCCAGAATGTGTCTGTGAAGTTTCAGCTCAAAATACCTCTAAGATCATTTACTACACCATGTTGTTAATGCCCATTTTTGAGTCGAAGGAAAAACATCCTGGTTTCCTGCATGTTTCCAGCTCAGGCCTCAGATACTCTGCCAAAAACGAACAAAAGATCTGTTGGTTCTGATAATCATCTCTATCGCGGCCATGCTCACATGACATTGCAGTTCTTCGTCATCATGAAAGTTTATTAGCATTTTAGAGCCATACCAGTCTAAACTTCTGATATATGGTTTTCTGAGTGCACACATCCGAAGCACGCGCACATAATCTCTTTCACATCTTATTGCGCTTAAACTGTCAAATACACAAAAGGTTATGTCTAAAACACACGAAGTACACATAAACACAGTCGGTTGTGTCTGTGAATGTAAACAGCAAGTGAAGAAAATCGAATGTGTATATATTAATTCTGTTTATTAAAGTGAAAACAGCGTGATATACAGTATACTGCTGTATATGCTGTTGATATGAATAAAACAAAACAAAAGAAAAATAGAAAATCACTCACTGCTCTTGACTGAATAATTTAGTAGCTTTAATAAGAATAAATTGTGTACTTAAATGCTGCTGTTAAATGCTCTGGCGAGGAGATAAACATGGCGCACTGTGTACAGCTCACTCAGGGGAGGAGCTAAGCTAATAGGACAGAGTCCGTCAGCAGTCGTGGGTGGGGCTTAAGCATTTCTGATGTCACAAAAGCTACAATCTCCAAACGGCTTGTTCAAACACCATGTAAAAGTGAATTTTGCATAATAGGTCCCCTTTAAATTTGATTTGCAACCCGTCCTACAGGCGTGAATGATGCCTCAAATCATGCAGCTTGTTGAGAAGAGGTGGGCTGTTACTTTCCTAAGTGATGTGGGTGAAAAATCCCATAGATTTATATTGAAGGAAGGACCGTAACCACATTTAGGGACCAGAATATCATAGAAATTTGGGGTGAGCCAAGAAATCATTCTAATATGCTAATTTGCTGCTCAGGAAACAATTCCTTTAAAAAACATCTTACTGATCACAAATTTGTGAAGGGCAGTGCTTGAAGCGTGATGTAACTGTTCCTTCCAGGGTTCCAGGACCTCTCTCTGCATGACCAGGTTCAGTTGTTGGAGAGCTCTTGGCTGGAGGTGTTGATGATCGGCCTCATATGGAGGTCCATTCATTCACCTGGAAAACTCATCTTTGCTCAGGATCTCATCCTCGATAGGTACTGGATGTTCTGCGCCTCCTCTTGTTGGACAAAACACAATCATAAGTATTTCCACTTTTCTTTGCATACATGCAACTAAAAATAAAAAAAGCTCAAACCTATTCTAATGACTATTTTAGAACCACTTTTATTCATCTATTTGGACATGGAAAAGTGCACTTTGTGAAGCTTTGAAAACACATTCAGTTGTTTTGATTACATTTAGCCTCACTGGACTGTTAAGAGTAATGGCGAAGCACCAACATGCCGTGACAGAAACCTGTGGGAACACCTGTTATACTCTAATGAAACTCGGCTTTATTTTAGTCTCAGACAATTTTACATGATACTGATGCTGTGAGTGTGATTGTGAGCTTTTTGAGATGTCACATTGACCAGATGCATTCCCTCTACGTCATTCCCTGTGCCTATTTTTGCCTCAATTTCTTAAAGAACATTGAGCTGCATGTGGTTTTATCCCCTGCAGAAAGGATTTGGCCCAGCAGAGCGATGTGCCTTATGAAATGAGATTGAATGATTGTAAAACGAAAACTAGATTGTTAAAAAGGATGTGAACTATTTAGCTGAGAGCCTTGTGCTTCTCTTCAGAAGGCCATGTCACAAGTAGCATGTAATTAAAGAGGACCTGATTGGGAACAAGCCTCTTTAAAGGGCTTTTGAAGAACAGCATCATCGCTGACTAAGGAAATACGAATCTAATCAAAACTAGTATCCGTAAAAAGGGAAGCAAAGTGAGCTTGGAGGTTTAATAGAGCATCCTTGAAGACGAGGGAGAAAGAGTGAGTAAAATTGTGAAGAGACTGAAATGACAAGATAAAATGTTTGAGAGAGAGAGAGAGAAGACTGCTAAGATAGGATAAGAACTGATGAAAGACAGAATGTCTATAGAGAGTCCATCACAGGTCCAGTCTTTGCTCTCACACAAGCAGTAAAACAGCATGTACAATGCTCACAGAAAGAAAAAAGAAGGTCCATTTTAAGGCACATATCACAGTAAATGGCACAAACAATCTCCTAGCATATATAAAGTGCTGGTCTTCCTCCTTACAGGAATGAAGGAGAATGCGTCGAGGGGATGGCTGAGATTTTCGACATGCTTTTGGCGACTGTGGCTCGATTCCGCAGTCTCAAACTCAAGCTGGAGGAATTTGTATGTCTTAAAGCCATCATACTTCTCAATTCTGGTGAGTCTGTGGTAACAGAAAGTCAAACAGATTATTAAGAGCCTCTTTAGATGTGATTTGATTACTTGGGAAAAGAAACCTCTTGATATTATGTAATTATACAGTTCCCTGGAATACTTGATTCTGATTGGTCAATCATTCAGTCTCCTCCACACAATCCTTTCCACCTTCATCAATGTCTGACTAAAAACATAGCAGGCTATCGTGTTATGTTCTAGATAAACAAAAGAGCTTTTCTAAACTAGTGCTATGCTAAACTAGACAGCTAAACTGTTAGCTTGCTAACTGAAGGCTAAAAACAAAGAAAGGGAAATGTTGATTTTAAATGTAAAAAATAAATATAGTTGAATGTAACTTATGTAATTAAGTCAGCCGGTCATTACCACAGAATAAACCCCTTCAGGATCCCATTTTGAATCCCTTACTTATTTACCTGTGCACTACTGTATAAAAGTTTATGGTCTGTTAGATTTTTATAAACTTTTTAAAAAGTCTTTTCATAATCACCAAGGCTGATCAAAAGTACAGTAAAAACAGTAATATTTTACTCCAGCCTTCAGTCACATGATCCCTCAAAAATTATTCTAATATGCTAATATAATATCTAATATAATATATATCTATATATATATATTTTCTTTTTCTTTTTTTTTCTAACATTAAAAAAGTCTTTACTTTTGATCCATTTAATGCATCACTGCTATATAAAAGAATTAATTTCAATCAAAAAAATAAAATAAAAACAAATACCGGTAAATAAATCCTCAAACTTGTGCATGCTAATTTACTCAGCATCATCTATGCATAAAATAATGTCATCACTTAACATTCTAATGCATATCACACACACAACCCTAAACATGTCCCAGGTGTCAATTCATATGTAACGTATAGTTATTACTTCATCTTTTCTATCTGGTCAGGTGCATTTTCATTCTCCTCCAGTCCAGTGGAGCCCCTGATGGACAGCTTCATGGTGCAGTGCATGCTGGACAACATCACTGATGCCCTCATTTACGGCATCAGTGAATCCGGTGCCTCTCTGCAGCTGCAGTCCCGGCGTCAGGCGCAGCTCCTGCTACTGCTCTCCCACATCAGACACATGAGGTAAACTCAGACGGATAACAAATCAAACGATTAAAACATATACCATACACTACCATTCTAAAGATTTGGGTCTGTAAGATTTTATTTTTCATCATGGATGCATTAAATTGATCAAAAATGTCAGTAAAGACTTATGCAATAATTGTTTTTTATTTTAAAATAAGTGCTGTTCTTTTGGACTTTCTATTCATCAAGGAATCCTGAAAAAAAAAAAAACTGTTTTCAACATTGATAATAATAAGAAATGTGTCGAGCACCAAATCAGCATATTAGAATGATTACTGAAGGATCATGTGATACTGAAGAATGGAGTTATGGCTCCTGAAAATTCAGCTTTGCCATCAACGGAATTTACATTTTAAAATAGATTCAAACAGATAACAGTTATTTTATATTAAAATCATTTTCAGAATATTACAGTTTTTGCTATTGAAAAAGGTGTTTTACCCATCTGATGGGACCTTCTTCCCTTTATTAGCAACCATAAGTAAGGACATTGTTGCTGAAATATTATTGCTCATATCAGTCAAGCGCGTTATATTCGTAATGTTTTTTGTTTTTTTAAAGCAACAAAGGAATGGAGCACTTATACCATATGAAATGTAAGAATCGAGTCCCGCTGTATGATCTTTTGCTGGAGATGCTGGATGCCCAGCGATTCCAATCCCCAGGAGAGGTGCAGCGACTGAGGGCACAGAGAGAGAAAGACCCCCCGTCTACACTATCCACCAGAGGAACTGGAGCCATGCAGCCCAGCACTGCCTGTCCCAGCCAAAGTCCAGACCCCTGACCTATGTACCATATACAATCCCAACAGCTGCAGAATTTGAAGACTACCAACCAGTAATAAGAACTGTGTTTCAAAACAAAGGTGGAGTCTCTCCTTGTGCCTTATCAGAGTACACTTTAGATTTTAATCTAGAAATGTACACATTTGAAAATGAACCTATTTGTAGAAACACACAGGTTGGCTCCCAAACACTATACATCTATGTTCACTTGATTCATGAATTTTTCTTTTTCCAAAGCTTATTACAGGGATTCAAGACATTTTCTCAGACTTGAGAAAAAGGGCTCTTTTTGGTGCACTGAGAGACATGTTTCTGTAGAAGCTGCTAATTCTTTTTATTTTAATATCTATTGAGTGACAGCTTTAACATCACAAACAATAAAAAATAAAATAGAATAAAAAAGGACAACCAAGAGCAGATGAAGTGCATTAGAAACTAGCATTTTTGCAAGTAAAATCTGTTTAATTGCTGAACATTTAGACATTGATTATTCCGCCACTGGATTAGAAAACAGGTGGTGTTATATTGACATTTCACTGTCAAATCTGATCTGTCAATCACAGAAGTGCTCTGTTAACTCATTTTTCATGTTAGTATAATTATTTACATTATGGCAATAACAATAGATATGTATAATTACAATCAGCTCTTAATATAAAGTAACATGAACACTAATATAAAGTGTGACCAAACTGAAGACAACGGAGGAGAAAAGTTACTCATAGAACAAAGAAAAACTAGACAAAGTAATTACATAAAACAGTTTATGTTAATGCATCATGATTTATTCTCGCAATCAGAGAGCTATTTCTCGATACGAATCATTGCTCTTTTTAATGTTAACATGTTTAACATTAACGTAATGGCAAATGGCTCAGTGATCAGTGGTGACATTAGTAGCATCTTTTTTTTTGTACAAAGACGTTTACTTATTGGTTGGCTGATATCACAAAATCTTAAATCCTATTTTTGCTGTATTAAAGTGCTTTACGTGGTTTTATAGCCATGTTAACAGGACATGTAAATGCTAACAAGAGCTAAATTTCATCAATGTAAAGGACACTGACTGTCTTATATTACGATGTAAACTACATTGTCACATTTTTCCGCAAATCAGTGAATGTGTTTGGTCATAGTACAGTAGACTTGTACTTTGCATTTATCAGCTATTATATTTGATACTTGAATGTTATGATTGGTACAGTACAAGTTTTGATTTTAAAGGACCTACATGTGGAAATGTTAATTTGGCTCAAATAATTAAAGAATAGTTGAAAAATATACTAAATGAAAAGATGTGTCTTTATTGTCAGCATTAGCAAACTGTACACAGATAAATAAGCATAGACATTGTAATCATAATTATATCATATCACACAAATTTAACAGATGATGGTAATGACTGTTCTAAATTTCTGGACCAAAAAAAAAAAAGAAAAAGTTGTGAACATGCCATAAAATAAAAATACATTTGAATTGTCATGCAAAATCTTATTTAAATAATATTGAAAATAACTTTTTTCTACAGTTTTAAATAATAAAAAAATAAAAATAAAACTTTCTTTAGCCTAAGCAAATAATTTTGGCCATTTTCTTGGACGGTATAAGTGCAGTATCTTATTCTTATGTCAGTGCTATTTAGTACATAATTATATATGATTTTTCCTCTGTTTCCTAGGGACAGAAGAGTTTCACCAGTTTGGCTGTCCAACACTGGTCTACACTGCAATGAGTTCAAGAGTACACAGTTTAGTGAAAAATTAAATTAGCAGCAGTAACTATACAGGAACAGGAACAATCCGCTTTGGCTAACACTAGTCCATTCTGTGTCCTGCAGTGTAATATGAAACATATGAAGGAATTAGTAAAGTCTCATACAGGTGGTGGCCCGTTGGTGTAGCGGAGCATGGGATGAAAAGAACGGGCGAAATTGTTGGCATGGGCACAGCTGTAATCCTGCTCAGTCATGGGTACCAGACAGGTCAGGCCCACTATGAGCAGCAGTAGGAGCTGCAGTGGCAGAGCCGCACGGAGCACTCGCAGCAGAAAGGGCTGGCAGCGAGCCACAGCAGCGCCACCTTGTGACCCGGAGGAACCAGAGTGAGACGAAGCGCAGCCAGAACCGCTGGGCAACCTACAAAACATCATACCAATAGATTATCATTCATAAGTCCATTCTAATGACACACACGGAAATTTCTCGAGTGACACAGAGCTTCTGCTATTCAGTTTATCATGTGATTCGTTTTTAAAAAGTTAACCATCTTAAACCAAGCAAAAAAAAAAATTAGTGCCTGTCCCCGTTTTGCTATTTGCATATAATCATAACTTGCTGACAGATTGCACACATTAAATCTCTAGATCGTTTGTTCTCGGACAGATATCGCTTCCCATATTTGTGTTATAATCAGACACTTCCATATTTTGTAATACTTCATAATATATTTCATTAAGAAGTCACAAAAAAACATGATATAATGCTTAACAAATCAGTAATTTGTGTACATTCAAATATTAAATATATATGAATTGAGGTGTCATGGCATTTCTATCTATTTAAATGTAAATTAAAAAAAATATTTTTGTTAAGCATTACATTGTTATGTTTGTTAATGTTGTTAATGAAAGTTACTATTAGGTTTTACACAATATGGCTTCCTTTATGTATTTTTCTCTGATATAAGGCAGAGATGAGCGTGAGACCATCATAAAAATAAAACTGCAAAAAACAATGAAAGCATTAAAAAAAAAAAGTACATGATTTGGAATATGACTGATACATTTCAATATTTTCACATGGCATCAAGAATGGAGAAAGATGATGGACCCATGAGGATTTTGAACATAGTTTCTTAACAGTTTTTGTGTTCAAAGTACACAAAGTTACATTGTCAGACTCAATATTATGTTCTTGTGGAAAAACACATAAGATTACTAAGAATCCTTGACTTGGAACCAAAACAAATTCATTTCTTAGAACTGGACAGCCCATGTGGACTCCCACCGCAGAGGATCTGGCCTCTGAACTGAATGGTTCTGATGGTTATGGATCTGGATCTAGAATGAGTTCCATCATCCACCCTGCATTCTAAAGCCGAGAAACAGGTACCTGTGACGTGGAAGCCTGGCTGAGGATCCTGGTTCTGACACACTACATTTGCCTCGTAGCTGTTGTGCAATGAGCAAACGGGAGGGAGGGAGGGAGGGAGGGGTAAAAGAAAGAAAGAATGTTTCAGTCCCAGCAAATAAAGACAAAGCTTGTGGTGACAAGCAGAGACATATAGCCAGGCCATCAGTACAATCAAAAACCAGTAACAACAAAACAAAAGGCGGCAGCAAAATAGGTGGCAATGACAAAAAAAATCTGGCAAGGTGCAAGAAACCTGGCTTTCCGCATAGACACCTTCAAACAAATCCACTAAAATTGACTGTGGCTTGATTTGATTCAAACCATGTCTGAAAGGTAAAGCCAGTGTTTCTTGTATAAATTTCACAAGAAGTGAAGTACTTCTAGAGCCACAAATATACATCTTTTACAGGGGGACGAGGAAGTGAGCAAATATCCCAGGGTATTTTGTCAATGATAAATATTTAAGTGGAACTAACGTAGTGAAAATTTCCCCCCGATATAAGCTCAACCGCCTCATTTTAGCAGGACAGTGACCTTCACGGCATGCCAGAAATAATATAAAAAAAGGGAGAGGAGATGCATTACCGATTGTCGTTTAGTAGAAATACTGACATCTGAAACAGGACTGACCGATCCAGAAGCCTCTGCGTCATCCGTAACAGACAAGAGGGACGCATCCTGTGAGTCAGGTGAAGATCTGAGTTTTAGCTTTGAAATGGAGTCTGATATTATGGACAATGTCCCTTTTTTATCTGTCAAACTGATGGAAAACCGGCCATTGAAGAGATGAACAAGTAATGAATGTGCATGTAGACTGACCTGTCTGTTTCCAGAAGTCTGGAGCTCTTTTTCTAGCAGCTCTAGGTCTGTGTCTACAGCCTTCAGGAGCAGTTGCAGCCGGTTCCCGATGACGTGCACCCTCTCTTGAGCCTCCAGACACTCGCTGCCATGTGCCTGCACCAGCAGCTGCCCCGAGAGCTCCTGCAGACTGTCCACCTTCTGCTCAGTCTCCGTCAGCTCCCGCTGGATTTGCTGCCGACAAACGTGTATCAACGTAGTTTAGCTTGGCAAACATTTTGACTATGGGTGATCTACAATTTTACAATCAAAACCAAAAACATACTTTAAAGTACAATAGATGGCCATACTATTTTCAGCATACTATCTCATGGGATGCTCTATTCTTAATCTTTATTTATTCTGCATTCAGTATTGGGTAAAGAGACAAATTTGTGTTCAGTTCATGCCCATCCATTCCAAAAAGCAGTGACCTGTTCAGAGGTACCTTTAGCACTCTGTAATGAGCTCGTATTGTATGGCGATCTAGCCCTGATGCGATTGGGATAATCTCATTCCTCCGGCGGTCAATGTTTTCCAGCCAGAGAAGAAGACCATGACTCAGCTCATGGAACTCCTGTAGAGAAGCAAAAAGTGTGAGTGACAGTATTTGCTCATGTGTGTGTGTTTTTAATGTACACTACCATTCAAAAGTTTGAGGTCAGTAATATTTTTTAATGTTTTTGATCAAAATACATTTTTTCTTAATATTATTACATAATTTCTTATTATCAATGTTAAAAAAAGTTGTGCTGCTATTTTATTTTTGTGGAAACCATGATATATTATTTTGCAGGATTTGATGAATAGAAAGTTCAAAAGAACAGCATTTATTAGAAAAAGAAATATTTTGTAACAGTATAAATGTCTTTACTGTCCCTTTTGATCAATTTCATGCATCCTTGCTGAATAAAAGTATTACTTTATTTCAAACAAATAATCTTACTGAACTCAAACTTTTGATGGGTAATGTAGCAGGTGCTGTGTGTGTGTGTGTGTGTGTGTGTGTGTGTGTGTGTGTGTGTGTGTGTGTGTGTGTGTGTGTGTGTGTGTGTGTGTGTGTGTGTACCTGGCACTGCATCAGAGCATCCTGGAGTGCTTTTCTCCAATCCTTAAGCGATTTTCCCAATCGATCCCAGCGTGAGTTCATCTCCTTGAGTTTCACTTTCAGTTCCTGGAAATCCATCTCCGCCAAGTCTGATTGGGGGAGTGCAACGCTATTTAAGTTGATGGACAGTACTTTGGACTTATGGGAATCCATGGCCTTCTGTAACTCCTGTTGAAACAAAATAAAGTGTTTGTGTTTGCATGTTGTGTGTTGGTTTTTGAGATTGCATTGTGAAATGTATTTAAGTGCAAAACTTATTTTGGTTAATCAGTACTTCAATTGTTTATCTCTGTTGTTAAATTGCTCTGAAATGAAAGTCCACTTACAATCTTTGGACTGTATACATGTTTTAGTTTGTGTACAACTAAAAATAAACTGGTAAAATCAGTTGCTCCAAGATTTTAACAGACTCTGTATGTGGGTCAACGTGATGCTGTGGATTTCCTCTTGTTTATTGCTGTTGCTGACATCCTGCCTGATTTGAAATGTCAGTGTGTGTGTCTGTGTGTGCCCAAGACTTTATTTAACAGTGTAGACATATGAGCAACCCACATATGGAGCTGTCAGAGACAAATATATGTTTACAGCTCAAGGCATGATTAACTATTATATTTACAGTAATGAAATACTTTACTTTCAGCAACAAAGATAGAAATCATTCTTTTTCAATGAGATTTTGGGCAACTATTGATAATGCAATGTGGGCCTGCCCTGTGACCAAATCAGCATATTAGAATGATTTCTGAAGGATCATGTGACACTGAAGAACAGAGTAATGATGCTGAAAATTCAGCTTTGCATCACAGGAGTAAATAATATGTTGAAATATGTTAAAATAGAAAAAAGGTTTTAAATTATAAATAATAAAAATTTCACAATATTCTTTTTTTGTATGTATTTTTGAACAAATAATGCAGCCTAGGTGAGCATAAGAGACTTCTTTCAAAAACATTACAATAATCTTACCAATCCCAAAAGTTTAAACAGCACAGCAGTGTACAGAAACACCTTTCTACTGCAGAATGTTCATTCTGATTCCTTGCCAAATTAGAAAGCATCTTATTTATACCAGTAACAGAGCTGGTAAGTCATCATGCCAATATGTATGGCATTCACCATGGGTCCTCTTGGGATTTCTAGAACAGTTGTTTTTAGAACAGTTGTTATTGATTTATGTTATAGAATGGGAAAGGCTCTCTAAGTAGCGTTAACTACATACCTTATATTACTCTAAAATTGAAAACACATTATCTATTCCAGAGGGAACCCATGGCAAAATAGCCTTTGATGAACACTCTGATTAGACACGTAAAAAGGTCATTTGATAATAATATTGTTGGCTTTTATGTTGAAATGTTTATCATCCAAATTCTTCTGTGGATTTTAAGACTACAAACAGGATAGCGCTGTAAATTTTGTTTGCGATGATTTCAAGAGCAATGGTCAATTATGCAACCCACCAATAGCAACAGGAAGGAGCACTTACTAAATCCCTGCGTGAACTGTTCAAATATGCACAAACACATATTCACAAGTACAAATGTGTTCTATAAACCAAATAGGCAACACAAACCTTGAGTTTTCTAATTCTTTGCTCAATAGTGTGTATATCTGCACTATCTTTCCCCCTCAGCTCTGCTAACTTGGCCTCAGCCTGGGCGAGCCACGCCTCCATGCTGTCCAGGTCAGAGGTCATCTGTTGCCATAGCACAAGGTCTTCTCTCTGCCTCTGATCTGATTCAGCAGACTGGGCCTGGATCAGCTCCCAGCGCTCAATGACACCTGAAATATGACAATTATAACAATACCATCACATTTAAACATAAATGTGTACTCAGCAACCTCAGCGTCTCTGTGCTGGACTAACCTGTGCTCTGTGTCTCAGTGTTATCAGGGTTGCTCAGGCCTGAGAGATTGTCCTCTTCCTCCTCCAGCTCGCCCTCAACCCTCTTGACCGCTTTCAGACTGCCACGGCAATCATCCATTAACCGCATCTGTGCAGAGCAAAGGAAAAAATCTAACGTTCATTACCTTTACCACATACTGTCATTACAGACTAAACGGGCTGAGCAGTACATCGAATCTGTACTTACATAGCCCATGTAAGAGGTGTCGTGGCAACCCATAGTGCCATCTGTCTGCTGGAGGCTGTAACGGCTGGTGTCCAGCATATTGTCTAATAATCGAACTGCTTCACCTGCAGGAGTTCATTTATTGATTAACGTGGGATGTCACATGACCATCTTAAAAAACAAGGATCATTTTGTGATCACATTGTGAATGCATTAGGAGTTTTGTAAGCTTTAAAACATGTTATTTTTTATTCATGTTATTTGCTGAATATGGAATGTGAATATTATACAGAGAACTTGTTTGTTCTACATTTAAGATATCTTTAGTTATAACAGTGAAAAATGAAACAAAATATCAAAAATACCAATATCGACTGTTACATGCTGGAATAAACTAGCATATGTAAATCTGATCCATGCATGTGGTTCCAACAACAGGGCAACAACATGTACGGTGGCTGAGAGAGCTCAACGCACTGCAACTGAAGAAAACACATGCGAATTAAGAAAACATCATGTTTGACAACACATTTGTTGCGAATACTCACAACGCAACCAAATACAGAAACATGCTGCAAATAGCACAGACCACAATGTTTCAAGGGGACCCCAACAAGTGTGAACCTGGCTGGGACATGCTTGATGTTCAATGTCTACTTGTCAGAGGTGTTGTCGATGACCTGAAAGGTGAGTTTTTCTGTTTATTTTAACATCCTGGTCGTATGTGCATTGTGAGTATTTGCAGCACATGAGTTGTCAAACTGATAAAGAAACTCTTAATTTTCTTAATGTGTTGGTGTTTTTTCTAATTGCATGTTTTCTTCAGTTGCAGCGAGTTGAGCACTCTCGGCCACCATAAACATGACCTAAGATCCGCTTTACAGAAGTGACATCACCTTATAATTTTTTTTTTTAAAGAAATAATCATTCAGCAAGGATGCATTAAATTGATCAAAAGTGACATTAAAGACATTTATAATCTTACAAAAGCTTTCAATTTAAAATAAATGCTGTTCTTGTGAGCTTTCTATTCATCAAAGAATCCTGAAAATGTATAACAATAAGAAATGTTTATTTAGCACCAAATCAGCATAGAATGATTTCTGAAGGATCGTGTGAATTATTTTCACTGGACAACACTTCAAAACTCTCGGAGTACACTTGGAGTTTCTCTCATCAAATTAAAGGTGGTTTAAAACTTTATTTTCTTCCTTTTCTTCAAATCGAATGGCTATTAGCATCCTTTGCTATGAGAAAGCTTTTAAAATTGGGAAATGCAACAGACCAGATCTCTCAGAATGTTTTACATGCACTTAAAAAAAAAATAATCATGTAATAGTGCAATTCATGCAATATGATACTTAAAGGGACTCTTCAGCATGCAGTGTAGTTTAATCTAGTATTAATTTAGCATGCCACAACATATTGCCTACCAGAGGAGGACCTCAATGTGTTTTCTGTTAATTTTATATAAGCCTCAGGGCTCTCAGGAATCACTACATCTGTGGAAAAGGAGATACATAGCAAGACATACCAACAGTTTATAGAGAAGACCAGTTCAGGGTGTTGGACACTCAGTTGGAGCATTATCTCATGAACATCCTTCAAGTCAAGCACACTCACTTGTAAGTGCTGCAGTGGCCATAGACAGTAGTTCCTCATCCTCATCTTTTTGTATACCCCGCTCTGTAGACATGGTATGGCCCATGGGGTCCAGGTCATAGTCATGGTCCCATTCCAGAGGGATGGAGTCTACGCTGGCAGGGGTGTCCCGGCCAGAGCCGTTTGTGCAAGCAGGAGCAGTGGCAACTGAAGGTGGCCTGCTAGTTGACTGGGACATGGCATCATCCTCACCCCACTGAAGGTCTGAGAGGTCACCTGACTCCAATTCACGATCTGAGCCTTCACACTCATCATCGGTTAGCTGTGAACAAGAGGTAGCACGAAAGTGAGAACCACCAAAATTCACTGAATTAATTAAATATACATTGATCCTTATTAAAGATACAAAAGTTATTCAGTCAAAAGCAGTGAGTGACTTTCTCTTTGTCGTTTGTTGTTTAACATTAATGGCATAGACAACAGAAGGTTTATTAGGCTACTGTCACTTTTAGACCGAATGCATGGATCTAATACACTGACACTCATCTGGTTTTCACTCCAACTGTTTATGTTCACTTAACACATAGCCGACTGTGTTTATATGAATACTCCCCACGATAGGCGTTTTGACATAATTGTGTGTCTATTTGTCCATTTAAATGCCATAAGCCACGAAAGAGAACTGAATTTGGGATCAGATGCTGTCTAAGCTTTCTGTGCACGTGCTTCGGGTGTGTGTCAGTCAGTGCAAGAACTGCATTGAGTTCTTTATTAACGGCTTATTGTACTCAACTCTTTTTAACATAATGCACATCCTGCTCTTTATTTTCTCTTTAATGCATGTTTCTTTCTAAAGTGTGCTACACATTCTGCGTTAAAAACAATATAACGAAATGCGTAACATTAGACTCTTTATATCGTCACAACTATATATTGTCATACCGCCCAGCCCCTATGTCGTGTTCATGTGAACAAGTCTCACCGGCAGGCGTGTGAGTTTCCTGTAGTAGCGCTCCACCCGACCAAACACCTCCCTACAGTATCTCTGCAGCTCATCCAGCTCTTCCTCTATGACAGCAGCATCCAGAGGCTCACTCTTCTCCATCAGCACCTCCCCCTGCCCAAACACACTCTCCATCTTTCCCATGTTCAGACTGATCTCCTGCTGGAATGCCTTTGGCACACAAGTGATCACAAATTAATTTTAACTTAATTTTAAGTTAAGTAAATGTTCTACAGAACAAGTAAAAACTATTTTCCAGGTCTAAAATATATATCATGTATGTTAGTGAATTGTCAATGTATAAAAACATGAAGAAAAACTTTTTATGGATATAATATTAGGAATCAATATTTTATATGTAATTTTAGGAATTAATATTTTATATGTAATTCATATTTAAATGTTATTCACACACACACACACACACACACACACACACACACACACACACACACACACACACACACACACACACACACACACACACACACACACACACACACACACAACACACACACACACACACCTTTAGTTGCCTGATCTTGGCCTGAACATCACACTCTGAGAAATGCTCGATGTTGGTGAGCTGCAAGTCCATCTCGGTCAGCCATACCAGAATACCATCTCGGGCTGTCTCAAACTCCTCTCGCTGACCAATGAAATGCTGCAGGACAAAAGAGGGACAAGTCAATGAATCAAACTGCTCCTCTGTGTAGTTTAGGTTCTGCATCAATAGTGATTGTTACAGAGGTTCTGATATAATTATATATAAATATATAATTAAAAGTATCAGCAAGGTAAGATTTGTTTAATGTTTTTGAAAGAAGTCTAATGCTTACCAAGGCTAGATTAATTTAATAAAAAACCGTAAAAACAGTAATATTATTAAAATTTTAAATAACTGTTTTCTATTTCAATACATTTTAAAATGTAATTTATTCATATAATGCAAAGCTGAATTTTCAGCATCATTACTCTAGTCTTCAGTGTCACGTGATCCTTCGGAAATAATTCTTCCTGAATAAAATGATAAATTTCTTTAAAAAAAAAAAAAAAACATACTGACCCCAAACTTTGAAACAGTACTGTATATAACGTAAAATTTATAATATATCACCTTAAGCCTGCGCAAGATGGCTGCTACTCTCCTCTGTAGTACATCCCAGCGTCGGTTCCCATCATGCACCATTTTTCGTAGTTGGCAGGACGAGTCTGTGCGGTTTTCACGTGCCAGCCTTCGATACTGTTTATTGATCAGCTCTAGCTGGGTCAGAAACTCCTGCACCTGTCTTTGAAAGGCCTGTGATATAATAGCAATGAATGTAAGACCAGCTGGAAGTTTCTCACCATTGCAAATAACACCATTACATACGGTGTAAAAAAAGTCTGAGATTCACAAACAAACTGGTAAAACTCACTTGCTACACCTTGTTTTAGTTTGAGTTATGTGAAGCATTTTTGAAAGATATAATTGTTTTAGCGTGGTTTATTAATTTGTTTCAGTCAACAATGACAACTTTCAAATTGTAAAAGACTAAAAGGTTAAAATGGACTGGATAGTAACCATTGGATGATAGCAGTGAGACACGTGCAGGGGTGACCCCACTGACCCAGGCTCTAGAAAGTGAACGAGCAAATAACAGAGTCGTCATAGTATAGGCTGGTGACAGATACTTGATATCTTTTTTTCTTTCCCAAAAGAATTCTTGTTAATATTTGAAGGGACATGGTGGTGGGAAAAATATGAGACGGGAGCGAAAATAAAAAGTCGCAAAATATTTGCGAGCAAAAGCCTTGACAAATAATTTTTCCTCCCATCTTATATTTTCTTAATTCATGCCCCTTTAGGGGCTCTGTACCTTTCTCAGTTGTCCTCTAGACCAGGGGTTACCAATTCCAGTCCTCACGCCTTCCTGCTCTACACATTGTATGTCTCTCTTTTCTGTCACGCTCAGTTGAGGAGTGGGTTCTGTTTGACCGTATGTGCACTACGAAGTGGACTTCAAAGGGTATTTAGTCATCGTAAGAGAGATTCCAATCCTGTTCACAAGTGTAAAGTGCGTGAGACGCGAAAGTTACAAGTCAACTATCATGATTACGGGTTAAATAAGATAAAAAGACATAACCAAATTACTTTTATTTTCATATTGAGGATCGCAACATTCATTTATCATAAAGTTTAGGACTTTTGTATAAGTCATTAGATTAAGTGAAATGTATCATTAATATTTATATTGTATTATTATAAACATGTATATTAAATGAAAGTATGGTAATTTATATGATATTTATTTATGGAAGTATATTATTGCCATAAAAACCTTAAACTCATCTAAAATTTTCGACTTGAGATTCGTCTGTTTTTAACATTGCAGGATGTTTTGCGAATAAAAGCATTTTGTCAAGTAAAGTGAACTTCAACATATATCACATGCTCAGGGAGTAGGGAACAGTGAACACTTCGTAGGGACCCAGTCAATTAGGACGCACCCGATCATGGAGCCGATGATCTGAATCGGGTCTGTTAGATAAGAGCGATATACAAACTGTGCAGAGTGGAGAGGCGCGAGGACTGGAATCGGGAACCCCTGCTCTCACTCGGTACCTCAACCCCAGAGACTCTCTCTGTGGATCTCAGAATACCTCATACTTCTTGAGCTCCTCTTTAGCGACGGTGTACAGCACTCCAGAGGAGTTGGGCAGAGCTGCTGTCCTTTCTGACACTTTCAGCCATTCTTCAAAACGGGAGTAATCATCCAGAAACTTCTGCCACAACCTCCATGTCTCCTCAATCCTGCAGAAACACATACAGTGGGGTTCAAACGTCTACACAGTCCACACTAAAAATTGACCTGGAAATATAACCGTACAATATCATCCATTTAAAAAAGACAGCTGTTAAACTTTTCATCATGTACTAAAGTCAACTCTGAATACCTGCATACAATGAGCCAGTAGGCACGACATGCTCTCACACCTGTTCCTCTGGTGGCCTGGTTTAACTATCCTAAACAGCTCACTTTCAACATTCTTACCTTTACAGAATTATTTTTGATTGTACTGTGCTTCACTTTCATCACTATTGGTCAAACGTTTGGTCTCCTATGCCGTAAGGCTGCATTTATTTGCTCATAAACACAGTAAAAACATACTATACAGAACAAACACACTCACTTGAGCCTCCTCTCCATGGCAACGGCACAGATGTTTCTCCAGCGGCGGTCCAGGCCGCGTGTGGCCTGCTGGATGGATTCACAATCAGTCTCTGTGGCACAGGCGTCACAGTCGTGCAGCAGCACCTCACACAGGTTCAGCACTGACGCCACACCGGTGCTGTGCTTCTCGATGTCACGCTGCAGATCCTGCAGAGATAGAAGATTAGTACTGAGCTTCTCAAGACATCTGACATCATAATTTAGGCACTTTCTGTTTCACTTCAGTTTATTAGGCAGAGGAGCTTGCAGTCATGCATTTCTCCATAAATTATGTTGTTGCATCATCAGGTCCAAAAAAATTAAGAAACCTTGCCTTTTTACAATCATATGATAATTTGTCTCTAATGCAGGATGAGGATGATGTGTGCGGGCTGTTGCTGGGTAAAGTAAGGATATATGATAATGCTAAAACAGTAACTGGGTCAGATGAATTCAAGTTCTTTTTGTCTAAAGAATTTTTAAACTCATTTCACTTGCAGCGATTTAACAGGTCTTTAAAAAATATAGTAAGAAATGTTTTTGTGTCTTTGTCTGTGAATGAATGTAATTTCTCTGTGTGTGTTACCTGTTGCTGGTTGAGTTTTCTTTGGATCTCGTGTGAGTCACAGGTCTCATAGACGATGGGACGTGAAAGTTCAGTCTCGACTTGAGCCAGCCAGGAGCGCAGACTGCTCATGTTCTTATCCAGCTGCTGCACGGCCACCAGAGTCTCCTTCAACTTCTTTACCCTAAAGACCCCCAGAGACAGATTGTATTAAAATTAGATTCTGATTCAGCATAATCACAAATACAGAAAACATGAAAACAGTACGATATGACAAGCTATATGAACGAGGACTCTGCAGTGCAAACATATTTAATGTTTAGTCAAGGTAACTTGAGTTGAGATTGTCTCTTTCTCCAGAAAAAAAGATGCCTTTCAAAGAATCAGTAAATATGGGGTGTACACTAAATAATACATTTTCATGAATGTTTTTCTGAATAATCATATTTTGATTCGAAATACTTTTATAGTATTGTCTTTCCATAAAACAGCATTTTAAGTTTAACAGACAAAAATACAGTTTTTCAATTTAATGTCAATATAAATTTAAAATAAAAATAAAATATTATGATTATTTAATAATATTAATAATGCATATTTAATATTATAGTAGTTTGATAATTATTCTATTTATTTTTGACAAATTTAATCTGAATATAAAAGTTTATATCGTAATGACCATGAAAACAATATTGTCAATTTCTACTTTTATCACAGCATAATAAGCTGAAAATAATGCTTATACAATGATACTTCTTACAACAGCATTTCTCTAAATTTTCAATGTAAATATAAAATATAGTTTACATATTCTTAAATACAATATTTTCATTACATTGTATAATTTTAATAAAAATGAGTTATGAAGTTACTTTGTCACTTGTTAACTGATGTGAGGTCAAGCTGTATTGCAAATATAACAGAGATAGAATGCAATCCAATGGTGTCAGTTTCCTATAGTTCCTGAATCACATGCTCAATGCAGTGCAACTGTCACACTCACGAATACCAGCATAGCATGTTTCAGCTGTGCCACCATTCCAGATTTATATCTCAGAAAAATTTCTTATCTCAGGTTAGATATAAAGCAAAGAGCACTGATGCAGCGTGGACATGTTTCAACTTCAGCTAGCTGTGATCGAAACTTTGGTGTATGCTGTAGCAGTTAGCAAAAATATAGGCAGAGTTTGACCTGGTGAGATAAAGCCCTCATGTAACCCTGGCATTTGAACGGTTCAGTGTGACAGTGCTTTAGGCTACATTCCTGAAGCACAAAAATGAAAAAATGAAATTAATCTGACACACTGAAATGAAATCCACCACAACAACAAAGGAAGGTCAACCAATGCAGCTTGGAAAAGCGTTTTCTTCAACGAACAACAAATTGTCTGATCAATAATGTACATTTTAACAATCAAATATGTGGAGATTAAGTTAAACATCTCAAATACATATTTCACCCACCCACATAAACTAATAAACCTAATTTTAGACACTTCGCCATTAGACACGTCTATGTATGACACAAAATATCAAATACAATACACTGTAACTTCCAGTACTGCATTAACATATCTCAAACATCAGCAGAATATGTAAATAAGTGAATATATATTTTCCTGCCTGTTAACATCGCAGTCACACTCTGGCAGATCAGAGTCCTGTCCAGGGCATTCTGCCATGTCATTAGTGCCAATTTCCAGCACCATTGGGCATAATCTTTCCAATCAAGAGTCCCAGAAGAAAGAAAAACGTCCCTGTCAAAAGTCACCTTCTCTTTCGTCTGAATAACAGTGTCCAGGCTTTCTCTACTGCCCTGGTTAGTGTGTGGGGTATCAGACCATGTGTGTGTGAGAACTGCTCTCAAGTGCAGGCATGAGCAGCTGCGAGTGACAAATACTTCTGTGGCTAAAATAAGACGCCAGTCATTAGCATGTGCTGATCAGAGGACTGGAATGTCTGTGTCTCTTTATATATATTTATATACAAAAACTAAAAAAGTCTGATTTATTAAATTAAGAATTTTAAGAGAAAAACAAAGATAGCAAAGATAGTTTTTTTTTAAAATGGTCTATTATTGTTGATGTTGAGAAAAAAAAAGTAAATAAAAAAAAAAGTAAATTGGAAATCCAAACCGTTGGAAATGTCTACCTACTTAACCATATATTGGTTACTCAGAACTCACTTCTGAGTAACCAATATATAGTTAAGTAGGTAGACATTTCCAATGGTTTTGATTTCCAATTTACTTTTTTTTTTAATTTACTTTTTTTTTCTCAACATCAACAATAATAGACGAAAAAATCTGACTAAATCTGACAAAAAAAACTTTTGGTGACATCCTCCTAGCTGCATAAAAAAACAAAACAATGGAAGTCTGTGGAATGTCCCTGTTCAGATAGCCAAGTAAAACTGTGTCAGTGCGTGTGTAAGAAAGATTTGAAATGTTTGCTTCTGAACAATGTGGATACTTTTGCTTGAGCATAAAACTGCACGTAGCGCTTTAATTCAATCCAAATAAAAGCGTGTCATTCTACTACCATTCTCTATAAACTCTAAGGAAAATTCAAGACAGCAGGCGTCACACAGAGCTAATGCACATGAGTGAGAGTGTGTGAGTGAGAGAGAGAGAGAGAGAGAGAGAGAGAGAGAGAAAGAGAGAGAGAGAGGATGACACCCTCTCACATATGGGTCACAGTGAAATCAACACCACACATGTGAGAAGCTTTCAGAATTGACTGCAGGCAACTCGACTGGCCCAATCATATCCAGAGACACCACCGTGTCATGTTTAAGATGCTGGTGCAAAATACTTCCTTTCCACCCATGGGCCAAATGAACTGACTGACCCATCTGGAAATATATTTTTGTATTTCTGAATTAAAACATTCTGTGCTTGTTCTGGCAAAGATCAACTCTCACAAGCATATAAGACACAAATGGCAAAGCAAATTGTAAATGTACAACAATTATAAAAACCATTGTACTGCAATTTCATTTTAGAGACTCACCTAGCTGCTATAAGGTCAAGCAGATGCTGCCAGCGCTCATTGACCTTGCTGAGTTTGTACTGAATTTCTGCAGCTTTGCTTTCATGGCTGGCCTGGGCCAGTCTCTCCCCCATCTGTTCCAGCTGATGCTTGCTCTCCGTGTTCACTGAGATCTCTTCCTGATAGTCCTGATAACAAAGAGATAGCAAATTTGTTCAGTTGAAAATTCGTGACTATACACTGTTTTTCACACATTCATTGAAATAAGTTTGACATCCTTTAGTTTAAATAAACTAGAATCTATACTTAGCAATCAAACATATAGTTTGTTACCCACAGGATGTTTTATAATTTGGATAATTATTTACCAATTTCTTAGTGATTTCATAAGAATAAATGTGTTGTGAATATATATGTTAATATCACCTTCCTGAGCTTTTCAATCATCTCCTCAATGCTGATGTCGCCATTCTGTGAGACCTTGCTCTCCATGTGGGTGAGCCACTCACACAACTCTTTGTTCTTCTCATTAAACACAGCCCACTCGTTCAGCCTCTCGCTCACCTGCTGCCTGCGCAGGGACAGCTGCGGGGATGACAGACAATGATCGATTAAGATCAAGTGTTCAGTGAGCAGAGTACGATTAAAGAAGGACATAAATGGCAATGAGAGGAGGTGCAAAAAGGTTGGTGAGCAGAATATGGACAGGAAGATGTCAGATGGACAGGTAATATTTCAATCTCTGAAGTGTCATGCACCAAACTTCATTCTCAAGGTGCTTCCTTACTAAGAGGCATCAGGGTGAAGTGGCACGAAATCATTGCAATCCTTTATACTACTCTGCTCTAAGCAAACAAAGAGCCATCAAGAACTTTGATTCAACAACATAATTTTACAGGCAAACGCAAAAAAAAAATTCCTGCCATCTCAATTTTTTCTAATCACTATTTCCATTTAAGGGCTCTCTGGAATGCAAACAAGCCTCCAAACACAAAAACATAAGCATATGAAAGTGTAGTTTTGTCTTGTTTTCATGTAAAAAAATATCTAAACATCCTTAAAGCAAGATATATTTACTTAAGGAGAAGAATTACATAACATATTAAGACTTATTTTTTATATAGCTTGAATTTATTTTTTTCTTGTTATAAGAATAAAACTTAATAAATTTGGTTAGATTTATGCTTAGAACAACCATTTACCAATGATTAAGAAGATAATTGTATTTTTACTATACTATCTTATGAGAAAATCAACCTATTGAATTTACCCAATATTTTAATAAATTTGCAAATCAGTTCATCCCTTCACATAGCCATCATCTAAAGTTATTAAAACTTTATGAAAACTTGCAGTTGTTCATATACTGTAATGTTAGCGTTTCAGTGTCTGAGTTTGTTCTCTGTGCTGTAGTCTTGTGAAATGCCTGTGCTCATGGCAGACAGCTGTGCATAGACTGTGTTATAGTGTAAAAAAAAATTTGAAGGGACAGACTGTTTGGCTGACGTGTGTACCTGGTGACAGGTCTCTTCCCACTGTCTCTGGAGTAATATCAGTCTCTCGTCTAGGACTGTGAGGTCATCAGCACTGAGGCCGCTGGAGAGAGACTCCCTCAAAATACACAGTCCGGCTACATCATCAACCCAGCCTTCAATACTGCCCTCTAATTCCTATCACACACATACAGTACACAGTCATCAGGAACACTTCATAAACAAACAAAACAATAAAAAGAAGATAAAATTAAAAGAATTACAGTTCAGACAGCAACTCGTGAAAATAAAGTCTGGTCACACTTTAGTTTAGGGTCCAATTCTCACTATTAACTAAGACTTTTGCTTCAATAAACACATAATTACTGCTAATTAATAGTTAGTAAGGTCATTGTTAAGTACTTGTTAAGTTAAAGGTATTGGGTAGGATTAGAAATGTAGAATATGGTCATGCAGAATAAGGCATTAATATGTGCTTTATAAGTACTAATACACAGCCAATATCCTAGTAATATGCATGCTAATAAGCAACTAGTTAATAGTGAGAATTGGACCCTAAACTAAAGTGTTACCTAAAAAATTTAGGATTTAAATAAATAAACATACAAAATGATGTCAAACTAAACTAAATTAATAAAATTTTAATTACAGTTCAAATTGTACCTGCTGAAAATAACGTTTTAGGACTTAGAAAAGTATTTAAACAAACAAAATGTAAGATGCAAAGTAAAATAAAATAAAAAGTTTGAACGTCTTTAAATTACAGATAAAACTGTATCTGCTGGTTTCATTTATCTAAAACAGGAATATTGTCTCCACATATTCTTCCCCTCATACGCACAAACCAGATGACATTAATTGCATTTTTGTTGATATTAATATCTCGGCAAGAATTCACAGCGTGTTGCACTGTATAATCCTAATACAGATATGGTATGTGTCTCACAAATAACAACAGTCAAAAAGACATTAAGCACATGAACACATAATCTGTGTCAAGAAATAATTAGAATAGAAAAAGCTGGTAACACTTTTGTTTTGTTGCTGCATAAGCACGCCCTCAGCGTCTCTGCTAACATGAAGGGTTGTAGCATGATTAGCATGCACCTCAACTTCTTACTCAGGCAAAGTCAAAGAAACTCTTGCTGATAGTCTAGCTCATTGAGATCAGAGGTTGATGTCACTTCCACAAAGTTTCTGCTACACTACACACACCTCTCAAATCAACCCTTCTTTGCAGATAAAAAATGAATCAAAGCGTCAGGGCATTACACACATTCTACATGAAGTAAGCAAGGGTATTATTAATGCAGTGGTTGACAGCAGCAAACTGCAAAGACAAATATGTAGAATAATTATCTAGACCAGAGATGCTGTTGTGTTATCACGTCAAATCTGTTTAGGAAATTCTTTAACACAAATGATGAGAAAGATACTCAGATGTTGCTGAAGCAACACGTTTCTAGAAGCTCATAGGACACAAGATGAGTCCGATTTCATTTGTGTACCTTGCAGCGAATCTGTTCTGTGTGCAGCTCCTCGTGGTGGTCGGGTAAAGGCACAGAGAGCTTTTGCTTGAAGTCCCTCAACTTCTCGTGCGATGCAGCAATTCCTTTCTCACACTGATCCCAGTCCTGCACACATAGCCAGAAAGAAATAATATTGTGAAATCACAAGAGAGAGTGAGCATGAAAATTTTCAAGGATTGCCCGTCCTTTTATGCCACTCTGCAGTTGCTGCAGTACACAGTCTGGCAAGGTATGCCATTATGCATTTAAGAAACATCAAGCTTTGCAGTTTTTTGTGCACTGATGAACATGCTTATTACAACACTCGAGGAAAAGTCGAATATAGACATACAGAGATCATCACATTAGTAATCAAGAGGATTGTAATAAAGAAAGTCATATGTAACCAAATCCAGCCAGGTCTTTATTTAAACGTGGCCAGAGCAAAGGGTCATGGTCCCGAGACACAGAGAGAAAGATTATCATGCAGAGATAAAAGCAGTGAGGTACCTTCTATCATGTCATCCGAGAAAACAGAGGGATGTGGAAGAGAGAGGAAGAGAAAAAGGCAGAGCCTGAAAGTAAAAGGAGCCATTTTCCTTTGCAATCCAAATTTGTTGTCTGTCCCCAAGTGTGCTGCGTCAAAATGGAGCGGATGTCTCCCTATCCCTGCTGCCCTGTGTTGGCAGCGCAGCACCGCTCGGACTCCCTCCCACAGTACTGAAGATATTTCTCTCGCTGCCTCTTCCTCCAATTCTCTCTCTTTCATCCTCCTCACACACTCACACTAAACATGATGTGCACACTCTCTCACTCTTCCTCTCATTATGCTACAGTAGCTTGCCTCTATTTGCTCTGTAAGGTCAGATGCAAAGTCATTCAATGTCTCTCTTTTCTTTTAGGAAAAGCACTATGAAAAAGAGATCCATTTATAGGTTTGCAGAATCTTCGCTTTGTATATTTGATTTTTGTTGTGCATTTTTTAACACTGCAGCTATATTTTCATATTTCTGATATTTGTAGCTCAAAATAGCTTGTAGCCCTGATTTCACAGAGCACAAAAACAATCTGAACTTGATAGTTTAACTATAGACCCAGCCCTTAAAAATCTGTGAGATATGTAAACCATAAAAATCCTACATTTTTTTACAAATCACACAACACAGCAACAGGAACTTCTCGCACAATGCAACAGCATGTCATATTTATACAGTGGGGTCCAAAAGTCTGAAATCACATAGAAAAACCTGAAAATAAAAGCCTAAAAATAAAATTTTAGATTGTAAAATTAATACATTTAAAATAAATAGTTTTAAAGTAAACATATTTAAAACAAATAATTAAAAAATAAATAAAGATTTTAAAAAATTTTTTGCTATTTCTAGGTGACTAATCATAAGAAAATAATAAAGCACTTTTTTTCCTGAAATTAATTTTAATTTTTAAATTACATTTTTACAATCACATTGTTTTGCTGATAATTAAATTAGTAACATATTAATAAATAATTAAAAATGTATTAGAAAAATGCAATTTTTACCAGTGCTCTCAGACTTTGACCACTAATTATACATGTGCTAATAATACCAATCAACTCACAGTAAAACACATCCAGCAAGCCGTCTTAAGAAATACAAATAACCAAACACTCTACTCTACTAAACTATTCAAATTTATACTTTTTCAATTATATGAACAACTAAATCAAGCGAATAAGCAACAAGTCAAACAGTAGTGCAAAACCAAATATGTTACAATTTACATTTACACCTAACTTACCCTTAACAAAGAAAGCAGGTTTTTCTTCCTTTCATCGAGGCGGATGTTAATGGTCTTCCAGTGCTCCTGCACATCACTGAGCTCAGTGTGAAGCGAGGCCTCCGCTCTGGCATCAGCCCACAGGAGGAGTTGCCTTCCAGCCTCCACCGTGAGGATGTAGCTGCCCTGTTGCCTCTGGAGCACACGCTCCTTCAGCTAGAGGGAGAAAAGTGAACGTCCATATTGCTTGAGGCTATTTGCAGGTGGGTATTATTTCGATTGTTAACACAACTAAGGCTGTATCTTTACCTGTATGTGGTCTAACATTCCACGGATCTGCTGTAGTGCTACTGTTGCTCCCTGTTGTTGGTCATCTGGTTCCAGTGACACCTCTTCCAACCAGTGGCGCAGTTTCTCTATCAGATCTGTGTACCGCTGCCACTGCCGAACCAAACTGTCAATAATACCCCGTCTTTGCTGGGCCCGCCTCACTACGCCTTGCCACTGGTTACTAAGCAGTGCCAGTTTCAAGCCAAAGTCATCCCTTTTGTGTAAGTAAAAATTAAAGGACTGTCACTTCAAGTATTTTTGAATGAAAGAATAAGAATAAACAAATAAACTAACATTACCTGTCCTCCACTTGTCCCTGATTCAGTAACTGATGTCCATCATTGATGATAGAGTATAGAATTTGTTGTCGGCTAAACATGTCTACTTGGAATAGCTACACACACACGCACACACACACATACACACACACACACACACACACACGGACACACGAACACACACACACACACACACACACACACACACACACACACACACACACACACACACACACACACACACACACACACACACACACACACACACACACACACACACACACAAACACACACAAACACAAACACACACACACACAAAAGAAAAAAGTTTAGTATAGCAGTTCTATAAAGTAGATCATTAAACTATGACTCAATGCATTTTATTCTTTTTAGCAGGGCTATTCAATTAGCTTCATTCAAGGGCCGGATTATTAAATAGAAAAGTTGAGGTGGGCCGATGGGTTTAGCTTATTTATTGAAACATAACAGTATCAATAAGTAAGCTTAGGTATACATAAAAGTATTGTAATTACTTGGAAATGTGGAACCCAACAGTATGCAGATTTATCAGACCATAATACATAACTTATTTACACCTATGTACAAATATATGAATTATACAAGATCATAGCTATTGGTAAGAATTATTTTATTAATAATTATTATATGCTTAAATTAAAATATTCTGACAGTGAGATCATAGGTAAAACCATGCATGGCTACTCACTCACACTGTATAATAAATGCCTAAACAGGTAAAAACTATACACAAAATTAATTATATATTTAATATTTATATTTATATTTATATATATACAGAGAGATGTGTCAGACTGAAACGCTTCTCACTGGATGTCGCAACGCTGTTTAATAATAGTGTCCGGGACTGGGAGTAAACGCAACTCCTTTAAGCTTGCGTTCCGTTATCCACTGGGCCGCGCTGCGTAGTTCAAAGTAAACTAGTGAAACAACAGAAAACAGCAATATTTGTTCTCTATTTGTTGTTACTGACCGAGAAACCGCTTCAGATGATTAAGTGACAGAACGGTCCGAACGAATCCGAATCGTTTCAGACCGTTATGCAAGCGCGTTTGGCCAATTCATGGAAAGGAAATAATCGAACCAAAGAATGATTAATTCAGGAATGATTGATGTCGCTGGTTCAGTCGACAGAAATACGGGACACACACATAATAACTGCTGAAATATCTGGGCTGAAAACGTTTCTCAGGTCAGTCGGAACGCTCATGGTACACAAACAGTGCGTAAAGCCGTACAACTGCAGGCGCCACTGCGGCCACGCGCATTTCTAACCAAATTTAGCCACACCGCCAGGAAAAGAAGAGGAGGGAGGTTGGGGTGCCCTCGGGCCGGATGCAGATGATTGGCGGGCCGGACCTGGCCCGCGGGCCGGGAATTGAATAGCCCGGCTTTATATCCATCTTATAATGTGAGTTTTGAAATGAAAAACTGAATAATGACCAATATAATGGGGACAAAAATTGTCATAATAAGGAAAATATTTCTGGAATTTCTTGAACACTAAATCAGCATATTAGAATGATATATGGAGGATCATGTGACACTGAAGACTGGAGTAATGATGCAGAAAATCTAGCTTTGCCATCACAGGAATAAATTATGTTTAAAAAAATACATTAATAGAAAACAGTTATGTTTAATTTTTTACTGTGTATTTATTTGATCACATAAATGCAGTCTTGGTGAGCATACTAGACTTTTGTTTTTAAACAAAATCTGTAACACTACAATAAGGTCTCATTTTTTTAACATGAATTAATACTTGTCTGTCAGTACCTCATGCTCTCTCTGCTGGTCTAGCAGGCTCTGGTAGTTCCCAGAGATCTCAGCGGCCAGCTTCTCCTCTGTTTGGGTGAGGAAGTTCATCCAAGCATCACACTTCTCCAAGAAGGTCTGTCTTTGCAGTACCAGGGCTTGAAGTTTACTGCTCGAACAAATACACAGAGGTGCATGCAACTAAATATTACACATGTTTATGGAGAACACCAAAATTGAACGCTACTGTAGATCAAGAGTAACCACACATACCTGAATCTCTCTATTACGCGAGCAGAGTCCAATGACCAACTCCTGTTTAGGTTCTGCAAACGCTTGATTTCATTATCGTTGAGGGGAAGCTGATAACCCAACTCATTCAGACGTTCCAGATCAGGAGAAAGACTACTCAGCTTTAACATTTGGGTCTATAGACACATAGATACATAGATATGAGAATGTTCAGATGTATATATAATATAATAATTTTACAGGAAAATGGTCAACAATTTTTACCTTAAGTTTTTCCATGTGTTCCAGCACAGATGAGATATCGGGAGGTCCAATTGAGTCTGGTTCCTTCAGAACCTTTTTAGCTTCTTCTGACAACTGACTCAGAGAATGCAACTCCTTACTAAACCTCTCATAGTCCCTCACACCCACCTTGAGGAAAGGAAGGAGAATTTTTTTTCTTTATATTTGACAGGCTTTGCAGTCTGAAATTATATACACAACATTTCAAAGGTTTGGAAACAGTAAGACTTATTTTTTGAAGGAAATTAATACTTTTATTTAGCAAGAATGCATTAAATTGATCAAAAGTGACAGTAAAGACTTTTATAATATAAAAGCAACTAATTGCTTTTAAACTTTCAATTCATTGTTTGTACTGTATTTTTTAATAAAATAATTGAGCATAAGAAACCAAAACATCAAATAAACGTACTGGCCCAAGCTTTTAAACAGTAGTGCATATTTTATTAAAATAAATGTGTGAAAACTGTTTAAATGTTCTGTTTAAAGTTTAATGTCTATGTGCAGAAGGTCAAATCTGAATCATCCGAACCTCTAGCAGAGACTGCTGTCTTTGGAGGGCACGTCCAACTGTTGCCAATCGCTGAGTGAGTGACAGGTGGTCTGTATGGAAGGCTGTCATGGCAGAGGGGTCCACTTGTTGTCTCAGCTGCTCTGAAAACTCATCCAGCTGCTGCAGGACAGACTCTACGGATCCCTCAGCCGCCATGAGGCCCTAAAGAAATGCCAGTTTTACAAAGAGGACCACTGTGGCAATTGCTACAAAGATTTTACAACGGCACACAGTTGTCAGAATTACCAACTGATTACGTACTTTTGTGTCACTGACATAAACACACATTTAAGAGGCTTGCAAACCTACCATGCATTCATAAATCCTCACCTTTACTTCCTGTTCTGTGATGTCTCTGTGAGTGGCGCTCTTGAGTAGATGTTCCACCTGTTCCTCTAGTTTTTGGATATCGGTGCTGCTCTGAGCATGAATTGCATTGTAATGCTGCCACAGCTGCAGCAGGCTCTTACTCTTCCTCAGCTGATCTGAGATCTGCTCCAGCAGCGTGTTCCACCTGACAGCAGATCAGCAGAAGATCAATGATTTCCGATCACTTTGTACTGATCAGTGTCTTCATTAGATACTAGAGGCGTTTGAAACTCACCTGAGATTTACGTCACCCAGTGCTGTGTTGAGGGAATCGCTCACTGAGGGATGACAATCTCTCAGCAGCTGTTCTGTTATGGAGCCCAGTTTCCGTAAACTGCTCTCCTGTTTCTCCAGCTCATCTTGTAAACTCTGAGACACAAAAATACCCATGGTGATTTTAGGTTCTTGCTCCAAATAATGCTAATGACAACTCATTCATGGTTTGCACAGTTTTGCACCTCAAGATTCTCTACTTGAACCTGCACAGCTTCTAGGGAGCCGGTGAGAAGGCGCAGACGAGAGATGGCGTAACGTCCCTCCATCAGGTAGCCTTGAATCTCCTCATATGCTTGTTTATATAGACTCCATTGATCCAGCACTGACCGGAGACTGACCGTCTGCTGCCCGATCTGCAATTACACACAAACCTCACTTAAGACTGATCAGGCTGAATGTTTTGGTGAAAATCTGATTATGAAAACTTAGTGATGGTACATATTTTGTGTCTATTACTATGTGGGCAATGCAGCTTCAAAAAACACATACAAATATGTAGTTATGAATCAATCCAGTGAAACAAATTCAAGGTAAACAATGTAAATGGCTTACAACACTTATTAGTTAAAATTAGTAAATGCATTAACTAACTTTTGATATAGTATTTGATACAATACAGTTGATAAATAATTTTAATCTTTGTTAACGTTAGGTCATAAAAAACAACTGTTCATTGTTAGGGTTCTTGTTAGGGTTCATCATATCGCATGGCCATTAAATAATATTAACGGATACCATTTTTTACATTTTATTAATGTATTAGTAAATGTCGAAATGAACATTAACCAGGACTAATACATTCTTTAGAAGTATTTTTAATTGTTAGTTCTGGTTAACTAATGTAGTTAACTAATGCTAACAAATATCGTCATGAAGATTACAAATGCCAAATCTAGATGCTTCACTGAACTGCATTACATGAAACATACCATGTGATCCAGATTGGCCCAAGACTGGTTTAAGCCTTTTAGGGTGTCCATAATAACAGAGCTGGCTTCGCCTTTCTTATCCTGGAGTAGAAAGCATCCTTTCTCTTCAGCCCTCTCCAGATCCTTCTCTTTCTCCTTTACCAACACTTCCATTTCCTTGTATACACAGACAGTCAGATCAATCTTTAAAAATCTTTTAAGCAATCTTTACCCATGAATACATACAGTATTGTATTCTGTGTATTGTGTAGAGCCTAACAGCTACGGTTGTAGTATCTACCTGACAATCTTTAAGTGCATTCTGGGCAGAGGAAACATCCTCAATCCTGTGCTTCTTTTTGAGTTTCTCTTCCTGTACACTAATCCAGGTCTTCAAGGTCTGAACCACATTCTCAAACTCTAACCAGATTTTAAGCAGACCCTCTAAAACCTGAATCTGTAAAACACAGAAGGCACCAGTTTGGTATATGATAATAAAAAAAAGGTAAATTACATACAATTATGGTCCAAAAGTCACAGTCCACTTGTAAAAACACTTGTTTTTGTCATTTTTATCATTTTTTCAGTACAAAATATATCATTATAACAATTTGAGTGAAAAGTTGAATTGAAAAATTAGTTTAAAACCTGATGATGCATGTTCCAGCAAAAAATGAGAATTTTCTAAATGTATGTCTTACCTTCTCTGTAACGAGTCCCTGCAGTATCTGCCAGCGGCGGTTCATGGCCCCAAGACGCTCAGCAAAGTCAGTTTTGTCACTGCGTTTCCCCTCCACGTCCTGACTGCTGATTTGCAGAACTGACTGATTCACAAAGTCCACAGTCAGCTGCTTACAGGACAGGTCAATCTGAAAACCCTGTTTAGAGGGGTCAATAAAGACAGAGAGAAATTTGGTATCTTTCATGCCGTACAAAATGACTAATTCCATGTTTTATTCTTTAGAAGAAGAAAAAAAAACAGTTCTTGCAGCCTTTTCTAACTTTTTCGTACCTTGTATTTCTGAAGGTACATTTGCACAACCTCACATCCCACTGCCCCCATGATCTTCTGCTGGTCCTCTTGGATGATATTCTCCATGAGGGATATCCAGCTCATTAGCTCTGTTATTGCATGACGGGATGGCAACTTCTCCATCTGCAGCTGTTTGTCACAACATGGATGCAACTTTTAGCAAAGCCACGTGAGCATGTTAATTATCATCACACCCTTCTTTAACTGAAATGGGCCAATGCAACCAGTCCCAGTTATCATACCTGGTGGAGTTTCTCCTGGACCACAGGGATTCGGGTGAGAAGATCGGCCCATTGCGTGTCTACCTGGGCCAAGTTTGCCCTGAGTGCCGCCGTGTCCACTTTCTTAAACCGGAGTAGCTGATTTCCCTGGCTCTGAACTGATGTGCGCAAAGACGACTTGGCGTCCACTTCTTTGGAGAATTCCTGCAGATATAGAGATGATATAGAGTGTGTCTGTGAAAGACAAGTGAGACCTAAACCTCTTTTATTAGGATATTTAATGGCCGTTCTCACCAGGAAGGCATGAAGATGGTCTCTGACGGTCTCTAGCTCTTGAGGTACTGTAACAGACTGAGTGCTCCAAAACTCCAGACGGTCTAGTGCCGAACTCAGCCATTGGCTTAGCTCACCTGACTGGCTCTGATACCTACAATGAAATATGAAGACACCATGCAACATCAATTAACTGAATAAACAATTAGGCCAGATTCAATAAAGATTCTACAGTAATCTTTCTTTAAGGCAGAAGAGAATCACAAAGAGAAAGTGATCAGATGTCCTGACCTGATCCAGTGTTTGAGGGTGGAGTCCAATCGGTGTAGCTCTTTATTGATCTTAGTAGTGGTGCTGAGCCAGTGATCCCCCAGCTGATTGAGCTGAGCTTCCAGCTCTGAGCAAGACACATGTAAAGGCAGCCTCTTCTCATCCTCCAACAACTTATACAACTGCGGCTGCCACTCAGACATACCGGCCTTCAGACGCTACAGAGAGTGGGATAGTCAACACACCCTTCCTTTTAGTTTTAGATTTACCCTTCCTTGTTTTTAAATCTTCTCACATTCCTAATGTACACTACCATTCTACAACTGGGATCTTTTTTAATAAAAAAATGATCAAAAGTAACAGTAAATATTTCTATTTCAAATAAATTAAGTATCTTTAAACTTTCTATTTATTAAAGAATCCTTAAAAAAGTATCACAGTCTCCACAAAAATATTAAGCAGCATTGATAAAAATTTGAAATGTTTCTTGATCAGCAAATCAGCATATTAGAATGATTTCTGTAGGATCATGTGACACTGACGATCGAGTAATGGCTACTTAAAATTAAGCTAATTAAGGAATAAATTACATTTTAAAATATATTCAAATATAAAAAAGGTTTATTACCGTTTTACTATATTTTTTCATCACATTTAAAAATCTTAATAAATCCAATCTATAATCTGTAATAATATATGAAGGTGTAAAGTATAATTTTACTTTCTTAAATTCAAATCTACATCATGTTTTCTAATTTAGTTTCAATTTAAATTCCTGAATTGATTAATTCAAAAGGCATTCTCAATTTGATTTCTAATACTTCACTAATGCGATACTGTGATGTAATGTCTGTAATGTAAAATAATGGTTGTATTGATTTTTTGATTGGTGTAACCGTGTCTGATTCAGTGATCTATGTGTGTGATGGAGTTGTACCTGGTATAGAGCAATTCTATCCCTCAGTCTGTCCTCTGTCTCTTCCACCAGGCCTACACTGGGAATGCTGCTTTCCACTGCCTCCAGCTGCCTGTACACGGCCTGATAATCACCCACCAACCTGCTCCACCACTGAAGCCACAAAACACATGACAGTTATTTACTCCATATGCACTTATTATAATCTGCATCTATCTTATATAGAAACCCAATTCCACACAACCTCCAGGATCCCCTCCAGCTCCACTCCTCGTTTGTGTGCCTGTTTAAGTACAGCCTGGGCCTGAGCCACAGTTTCCTCCAGGCTTTGGACTTCCCGCTGCACCACCAAACCACTGACCTGCCTGAAGAAGGCCTGTGTCAGGACAACATGTGTCTCTAGCCCCTCAAAAAACTCCTGCAGGAAGAAAAGACAGACAGAAAATATGAGTACATGCTCTCCAAAAGGGGACCAAACATCACTATATAATAAATTATCTTAGAAAGTAGGTGGCATTGACATTCACATTATTGAGAGAATTTGATTGCATGAAATGAGAGTCATCAATATGTTTGGTTGGTTTTCCAAGATAAGAAAGAATGTAAAATGTATACGTGTACACTATTGTTTGGGGTTTGTAAGATTTTTAAAAATGTTTTTGAACAAAGGTGTCTTATGCTCATCAAGACAAGATTTTATCACAATTTAAAATAATATAATAATAATAATAATATTAAAACCAATTAATCACAAAAAACGGCTGTTTTACCTTGTGTTTGTTTAGGAGAATCTGAACCTCAATCACTGATCCCACTTTCATTTTCTGATCAGCAGCCATTTTGTCCTGGGCGGTGTCTACCAGATCTACCAGGTCTTGCAGAGCTCTCTCATACTGAGCCTTTAGTACCAAACTCTGGTTCAGCCCACTCCGTTTGGATCCCACCATCTCCACCAGAACTTCATAAGCATCCTGCACAGCAGAACACAATGTCAAGTGGAAAGTGAAATGGAAATCATGAAATCAGCAACTGTAATTGCTGTTTCTAAAGCAAACAGCAGGAGAGAGACAGATGTGTGTACCTGTAGTTTCAGCAGCTCTTGAGTGCAGAGCTGGCTGGGCTGCAGTGTATCTCCTCTGCTTCTCATCTCAGAAACTTTCTGTTCAAATTCCCTCAGACTGTCCTCAGCTTCTGCTAGAATCTGTTTACATTGAAATTTTCATTGATCTTACTCATAATCGATTAACAAAGTATTGCTTGGGGTCATGCAAACTGTCATTTTGAATGTGTGTCTGACCTCCATTTGTTTAGAAGCAGGCCGATCCATAGCTGCATTCATTTTCTGCAAAAGCTGGTACTTTGAGTCACTGAGTGCAGTAAGTAACAGTCTCAACTCAGTCTGTGAAATAGACAAAGAGAAAAATATATTTGTGAGAGAAAAAGCAAGCGAGAAAAAACAAAATATTGATTAAAAATAACCAGATACAAGCGACATATACCTGGAAAACAGTGAGTTCCTGCAGCTTGTCTTTCATGCGGTCACATCGCTGCTCCAGCTCTGTGTCCAGCAGCTTTAGTCTCCTCTCCAAACTGTCTAACACTTCCTCGACCAAAACACTTCCTCCACCTTCATCCCATAGCCGCTCTGTCCCTCCGAGCACATCCCGACATTTACAAACCTCCTCGCTGACATTCTTTACCTCCTTAGCCAAACCCTGAAGAGACAAGAGCAGAAAAGATATAGTGCCAAACAGTGTTAGTGATTCTTATAACAAAAATACTTTAAGACTCTCATGAAAATGACTATGTCTGACCTCAAGGTGGCCCAGGTGAGTCTCTGAGTCATCAGATAATAATATTGGGCCAGATACGAGCTCATTCTCAGCATTGTCCAGCCAGGAGGAAGCTGAGGACACCGCCTCATAGAGAGCCCTTTCCAGAGCACATGCACGCTTAGTGTCAGCGCCCCCTGTCTGTGGGGAGGACATAAAGGAAAGAATAGCTGAAAATAAATCTTTGCTAGCTATAGTAATACAAAATCCTGGTGCAGTTTAACATCATGTTAAAATGTTCAGTGGCAGTACCTGAGGCAAGTCCTCCAGGTCTTGGCTGAAGCCTTCAAACAGACTTCTGGGTGACAGGATATCCTGACTCACTTGCTCCCCTCTGAAGAGTCCACAGGGACTGGACACTGGCTGGTATAGCTAAGAGAGAGGATGGTCCTTATTTATTTAGAGCAGAGAGGCAGTTTTTATGTTTTCTTCTTTTAGTGGACAAGAAATTAGTGCTGCAGGTATTTTTTGTAGGCCAGAACTTCTGGTTCCATCGTCCTGAAGTCAATATTTTTTTAATGGGTTACCCCTCCTGATGTTTTTAAAGCTTTTACTTGTCTTGTAAAAGGCGGTTGCTAACAAGTCGCTAAATGGGACTATAAATGTTGTAAGGGAAAACAAAGCTCAATTATAGTGTTGAAGTTGACTATGTACCATGTGACAGTGTGACTGCTCCATTGTGTTTAATGACAGCTGTAGTTTGTTGTTAAGGTCTTTGCTCAGGTTCTCCCATTTGACTCTCATTTGATCCTTTGTGCTCATGCTCTCAGGCCATTGACCATCAACCCCTTCAGAAATTTCTGCAGGAGAACTACAAACAGTGAAGAAAGAAGCTCATTATGAGTCTGTGCTACATACACTTGTCTTTCATATATGTTTGCATTATAACTGTCAATTAATTAAAATTAAAACTTATTAAAAGAAACTGCTTACATTATATGACAATTAGTAATCAAATCACAATTAATCAACTCTATATCATCAATTTTTGCTAAGAATAGTCACCAAATGAATACTGATCCATGATTAATTGCTTTAATTAAAAGGGGCAAATATTTTCTTGTGTATAGTGATGTGCATCCAAGTGTAACTGATTATCGAAAACTCAAACTTGGAAGCAGATAAACACAAGCTTGCACAGGTGGGGTTTAAGGCCTACAGTTCAACGAAAAGTGGAAGTCATGTCTAGAATGGCTGGTATATGAATCAATTGTAGGACGTTCAATGGTAAAAGGGGGGTTTGTGTGAAGGGGGTTTCTTTTGTGGTTGGGACAAGTCAAGAATATGAAGGACCATTAAACTTCTATTGGTCATATCGGCAGTATATCGTCTACATGGACGAAGACCGGTTTGGGAGTGTACAGTGATCATTTACATTTCAAAGGGTTGTAAATTTAACTCAAGTAAATTTTAGCAAGCCACAGTCAAGTCGTTTTCACTGGAAGGTCAGAGTTTAATTAAACAAGGGTCAATAAAAAAAAAACATATGTATGGATGAATTGTTCACAATAAGATCTATAATATGCATTAAGAAAATATAGAATATAGAAATATATAACTTTTTGTATTTCATGCCGACTTCAATATTGCATTATTTTATCGCACCAAATTTGTGTTAAATTGGCAGGCCTGATTTGTAGAAGAGCAGTTTAAGTGTGCTAAAGAAAGACGTGAACATGTAGATAGTGAGCAAGTGAGCAGGACCGACCTCTCTCCATTAGGTGTTGTTCTCTGTGAGAGAATCTCCTCCCCTCTAGATGCTACAGACTGCAGTAACTTCTTCTGTTCGCCAAGCTGCTCCTCTAATTCCTGCATTATATAGAAGAGCTGATGTCAAAAATCTAAATCCATTCCTGCCCATTCAAATGCAACTAGGATGTTTTTCTAAAGCCAATGTAAATATCAGCATATAATGTGCTAGTTAAGTTTATTGATATCATGTTATTGCTCAACATTCGTTGTTTGATTGTCTACCCTCTGTCTTTGCACTGTGTCTTGATGCTGCTGGTTGCGTGTGGATCGCGCCTGAATGAGCCAGTCCATCATATTGGGGCTCTGAGACAGAGACGAGTCTGATTCAATGTCCTCCTGCTCCTGAAGTGACCCCTTAAATAAAGACACAGAAGTCAGTTAGAGATGTTAATGTATGGCAAATTGGCTGGCAATGAAATTTGATTTTTTTTATAAGTATAGAAAAATATTAAAATTATTAAAGGCTGCGATTTGATTATTTTCTGCACAAAAATATTATATCAGATACAAACTTATGTTCGGTAAAATTATTTTATAGAACGTGTCCAAACAATTAACCATTCAAATTCATTGACATAATGAAGCTTGCATCAGGCTTTTATATGTCACCAGCAAGTCTCTTTTACAAGAGCTGGGAGAAAATTCCAGACTTGCTCCACAATTTGTTAAAAGACTTTGTTTCAGATGGAGAGCAGTGGAACATCTTTCACAACAATGAACAGCGCTTGGCATTCTTCTGTACCGCTGTTCACAATGCATCCATTGAGGCGAGGATGTGTTTTTAGTGGTATGTGTGGGCAAAAGTACTGATTGAACATTACTTTGAGAAATTGTAGCATACAATTTCTCAAAGTAATGTTCAATCAGTACTTTTTGTCCTCACCTGGATGTGGGTCTGTTTGTCTTGGAGGATGCGCTGTAGTTCCAGCAGGCTGGATTTGAGGCAGTATAGTTTGAGGGAGAGCTGCTCAGCGTCACCCCGTGTACCGGCCTTCCCCTCCATCAGCAAACTCTCACTGTGCACTGACAGCTCAGACAGACACAGCACCTTCTGCTCGATCTCCAGTAACATGTTCTGAATCAGGAACAAAAGATTACAAGACAAAATTGAGAACCGATTAGATATGATTCAGCAATGTGATTCATATTTTAGGATTGTTTGTGCTATTAACATTAAGTCAAACACCTTCAATTAAATGTAATTAAACATTAATCACATTAAATTAACAATCATGATTTGGGTTTGGTAACATATCTTTTTTGTTTGTTGTTTGATTCAGAACCACATGTTTTAAGACAAAGTTTGATTTTAGGTGCTACCATTGTAAATTCAAGTAACAAAACTTTCAGATGAGTTTACCATAAAGATAAAGTTGAGGTTAAAAGTTGTGGATTAGTTTGTTGTCAGATATGGGTCAAACACCCTGAATGCAAAAAACACAACAGAAGGGGTGTAAAAAAATACGTAAACAGGAGACGTGTGTAAGCAGTGACTGATAATCTTCTTAAGCTGCTTAACCGAGTCTTCAGACATCTATATCTCTACCATACTACATGCACACTAGTCCACAGACATTAGTGTACTACTAACAATTGAAACAATAAAGACATTTTTAAAATCTACATTTTGAATAGATCAGAAGTGCTGGGATGGGCCTGCACGGTAGCTGGAACTGAATGCTGGTTAATAGTGGAGACAGCATGTGGCATTCACTAGTGAGAAATGAGCAAACATCCACTGCAGTAAGCTAAAGGTCAGGGCCACCCTGACTTATCACAAAGAGTCTAACTCTCAGGTTAAAGGTTAACTTAATCCCTACAGCCCTCTAATCACAACACAAAAGACATGTGTGTGTATGTGTGTCTCCTTGAAGAAATGCAGACATGCACTGTGGGACGTCCCATGACTGCAGGGAAGAAGAAGCCCTTAATCCTAATGACCAACAGAATGGGACAAAACCGACACAGCTAAGCAGATTTACTGCGGCCCACAGTAGTGAATCCAGAGATGATTAGCCACCAGAATCTGATGAATTTACATGCTTGAGAAAATCTTAATGAATTTTCTAACTCAAATTTTGCCATAACAACTCAGATCTGTCTTTTCAAAAAATGCACAAGTGTTCTGAAAATATGAAATTGGTTAACTGAAATGAACTAATGAAAATCAAATTAAATAATTTCAGTGAATCATTTTCCCATAAAAAATATCTATATCATGATGCATACTGTTATCAACCAAAATTTAGGAATGTTGTGGCATGTTTTTTTCTTCTATTTCCCACGCCTAGTCTCTGACCTGGCAGTCGATCAGCTGTTCCTCCATGTCCATGTCCTGTGGTTGTGGCTGAAGAGTGGAGCTCAGTGTGGCACGTGTGCTGAGCAGCCAGTTGTCAAGCTCCTCTGCTTCACTATGGTAACGCTGTAGCGCTTGTTCCTGCCTCTGTTCTTCTAACTGCTCGCTCAATCGCTCCTGCAGGTCAGAGAATGCACAAAATTGAATATGCTAAAAGCAAGGGTATGTAATAAGTGATTTCTTGTTGGTTCTTCTCAAGCCAAATAAGTCAGTGTAAAGTAGCAGACAAAACACACTATCGCCATTGATGCAAACAAGTGTGAAAACATACTTCCAGTTTGTTCAGTATTCTTTATCTCTTTAATTATGCTTCCTGGGAATATGTTTAGGCTTGCCTGTTATTTGCATTATGATCTGGAATTAGTGTTTTTTAATCAGAGAGATGTGCTGATAGTTAAATCAAAAGACTAAAATAACTACCACTAGGACACACATGACAATTTAAAATAACCAGTATGTGCTAAACAACAGTGCGTAAAATAACCAGAATAATCTACTACAATCCTTTTTTAACGGACAATGCAGATTTCTTGCTGTCGCCATTACTTTGCATGATATTACTCCTGCTTACCTCCAGAAGTTGTCGCTTTCCGGAGGCCTTCATGTGGATGGTGGCCATTCGCTCTCCCAGTACAGTGAGGGTTGACTGCAGGGCCAGCTGGTCTCCGGCATCTGCCTCCAAACTGTCCTCATCCATCTGCAGCTCCCGGGAGAAGCAGGCCTGCAGAGCACTGATCTCATCCTGGAGCATTAGGATCTCATCCATCAGAGCCTGAAGAACAACCATCAATCATAAAATTGCTTCTATTCATTTCTGGTTTTATTAGTACGTTGATTTGCTCTAGTTGTAAACAATAAAATTACATTAAAGGCTACATGCCACAGAAAGGAAGATACTTCTAGGTAAGAGATTAGTTTTAGACATACGAGAAGTTGGTAATCTAGAGGGTAACTCTGTCCTCTGGCTTGTATCGCTAGTCCAGCAGCAGGCTTGAGTTTTTTATGTGATCTAGCTTTAGTGCGGTCATCTTGCTTTATCTGATCCTCTGTTTCTCTCACCTGGTGGGCGGCCATCTGGCTCTCAGGAGTCTTGCTTGGCTCTAAGCCCTCATTTAGTGCGGTCTCAATGGACTCCATCTTTGTGGAGACGGATTGCAGGGTCTCCTGATAGTGCTGCTGCCTCTCCAGAGCTTCATATAGGCTCTTCTGCTTCTCACTGATCTATAAAAAATAAATATGCTAGCCAACATATGAAGAAGTGATTTGGATTTTGTAATGTGAGATGCATCTATGGATATTTACCACATTCTTCAAAGTCTCCCATGAGCGTTGTAGGTCGTCTAGGTTTGCTGAGGAAGCTGACTCCATGGAGGGGTCATACAGCTCCTGTAATGGAGCTCTACTTAAAGGAGCTCGTCCTGAACCCTACAAAAGACGTGAAATTATGTCAATGAGTGTGACTGAGAGTGTGTGCATGCATGAATGAATAATAAACCAAACTGTGCTGGTTCTATTAAAATACAAGAAAACAGTAGTGATACTAAGGTGAGCTTGTGTCTGCATTTCGCAGATGTTGCACATGTACCTAGTAACAATATTATGCCAATTTATTTCACACACTGAAGTGGTTAACCATGTGTTTGCCAGATGCTTAAACACCTAAAAAATCTGTGCTAACTAAAATATCGTTGTCACTGCCTGAGGCCATGTTCAAATGTGTGTCAACTCTGTTCATTACATGGCTGATGTATGTTTATACAAACAGTCAGAATGAAATCAGTGATAAAGTTCCTCAAGAAAGTCAACTGAAGAATAGAGATCCCACTGTAACAAAGTTCAAGTTCAGGGAAGAAGGAGGCGGGAACCAGCGAACATTACGTAAATTTAATGACAAAATAAACATAAACAATAAAGCGAAAGTAAAGCGGCAGCCCCTCACAGACAAGCTTGTGCAAACATCCGCATCGCTATGATCAGATTTCTTTCTTTTTCGTTTTCCTATTGCTGTCATTTTTGCTGTGTGATTATTTTATTGAAAGGAAAGCACACATATTTACATATTCATCTAAAGGCTGCTCTCAGTAGCATGTGCGGTGTCAGGATGTTCGCTAACAGTATAACACTGCTCATATATTTCAAACATCCTTTTACCCCAAAGCGAAGAACGAAAAAGAAGTGAGTATATCGGAGCCTTTAGTTGGACAAATATATAGGGTAGTCCTCTCTTAATTCAATGCTGCTGTTTCGGGTTGATTGGAAAGCTCAAACAAACAGAAATGTTTTGAAAGCATCCAAGAGTCACAATGTTTATACTTTGAGGAAATCATGCTACAAATGTCTTAGAATTGTATCTGTGTATAAAGACGATAGAAGTATTTTAAAATAAATAAATACTCCAGAAAAGGTAAGGGAAAACCATTTCCAGGTTTTCCATAATCTTGGGAACCCTCAGACTAACATTTGGGCTTTTCACACTTGAAATATTTAACCATGGGTCATTCTAAACCCTGGGCGAACAGAATCATGTTTCACACTGCTCATAATTTACCCGAGATAGACAATTACTCCTGGGTATTTATACGCTGACGTTTGAAAGCGTGAAACATTCATTTACATGGGGTTAAAAGCGGTGTTTAGAATGACGTTAACCCGAGTTTAAGCACAGTGTGAAAAGCCAGATTCATATTTAAATCAAGAACAGAACAGTGGCTACTGTAAGAAATCAATTGGTCAAGTTTAAACTGAGTTAAAGTGGCTGATCTGGGATAAGTTGATTAAATGTGATAAGGCCGGCAGGTGTTAGTGAGGTATGGGTTAGAGCCACGGAATACCTGAGAGGTGTCAGCGTTAGGCCCGGGTGAGGGTGATCTGCAGGCGGGGGGAGAGGAGACCTCGCTGTTGGTGCCCTCCTCACCAGACTCCTCTGTGACCGGGGAGAGGAGAGTATGACAACGGCCAGCCGTCATCTGACCATTAAAGAGCCAAAGAGACAGAGGAAGAAAGAGAAAGAAAGATACATCAACAGCGAAACAGGAGTATAGCACCAAAGGAAGAAGGGAAAAAAAACCAGAGGAAGAATATTAGAAGAGTTGGGAAAAGTACACTATCATTCAAAACTTTGGGGTCAGCAAGATTTAAAACATAGAGTAACTCTTCAATACTCTTCAAATATAGAGTAAAAACAGTAATATTGTGAAATATTACTGCAGTTAAAAATGTCATTAATTCCTGTTAATTCATGTCACATGATCTTTCAGAAATCATTCTAATATGCTGATTTAGTGCTTAAGAATTGTTTCTTATTATCATCAATGTTGGAAACAGTTGTGCTGTTTAATATGTGCTGTTTAATAATTCTGTGGAGACCCCCGAAAAAAAAACCCAGCATGTATTTTAATCAAAAATCCTTAATTTCTTGACCCCAAACTTCTGCAGTAATGTATATTCCCAATGGATCTGACAGGAAGTAATGATTCAAGCAGAAAAGCAAAATAAGACCCTGCAAAGCACCAGAGAATTATAGACAGACCACATTTGTTAAGAGTAGCCATGACTAAGCCATTCACAGACCTCTCGTCATGATAAAGGAATGAACTGGGTCAGGAAATGGGGCAGAGGATATGCACAGACTCACTGTAAAAATACAATAAGATGGCATACGATAATGAATTGTGCTTGCCAGCACGAACTAAAGTAATCTGAACCACTGGAGCACTCCAACATTAGACTAAATTTAGATCTAGCTCCAATGACTGCTGAAGTATCGCAAAGCTACACTCCTTTCTCTGCAAGTCTATAAGGACTGAGCGACACAGCTGGAGCGTGAGCTGAACTGTTGGCCGTTAATGTGGAATCCGGCCCTGATCATGACTGATGCAACGCAGGGCAACTTAAATTTCCTAATAGTGTTGACAAAGTCAAGGCCAACTAACACCCTCATCCTGTTTCCTGTTTCAGTAACAAACAACAGTAGGGATACACAATGCAAAGGCACATACAACCCTGTGGGAGAAAGAAGAGACCCATGGGATGCTTATCTGAAAAAGAGCACCCAGTGAACCCCGCCCAGTCCTAACATGTGTACAAGTGTAAATCACTCACCATGACAACAGAGGGGTGTGTTGGTGGGTGTTTGGGCATCTCTTCCTCCTCATCCTCAAGCTCCTCTAATCCGTCTGAGAGGCCGTCAACCTCGCTGACCGTCAACAGCATGGTAGCATGCTTGGCTTTCAGAGTCAACATTTTACACTTGGAGTTCAAGGCCGATATCTGCTCCTGGTAGCCTTTAATCTTCAGGGCCAGTTCCTGTCACAATGACACATTACATTATTATTCCACTGAGATCCATGCAGCTGGGATACGTCCAAACATATGGTTCCTGGATTAAGTCCCATAGATGAGGAGTGAAAAGGGGGTTAATGCAGAGAGCGGCACCGGCGAGCTGAGCTGAGAAATTCCCCCTCTCTGTCTGTTAGCAGTATAAAAAAAAAAACAGCACAGCCGAGCAATAGCTCAGTCAGAGGCATTTTGAGCTAGCAGCCAATCAGAGAGTGGTAGGAGAAGCCCGACAAGCCAAGCCTTCGGGTAACGGTGAACGTGATTGGCACAGAGCTCGACCAACTGGAGAGAGTGGGAGGGGAGTAGAACAAGGAAGAACACTTCCTCCCCCTAACCGGCCAACTCACACACATACAAAGACCACGGGAACAGGAATTGAGGGCTTTTTTCTTCCTTCACTTCCTCTCTTTCCACCAATCCCGAAGCTGTTTTCCTGACAAACAAAAGAACTGGTTGCGAGCGAGAGACTTAGAGGGGAGGAAGGGGGCTCACATTGCATATTTTGTATGGCCTACAGAGCCCCCCTCCCGTCTTTCTGACTCTTTAACTGTCATTCTTTCGCAAACACACACAGACAGGCCAGTCTCTGATAATGAGGTCATGTGGAAGAAAGCTGCAGCTGCAGCACTCGGCTCTGCAGAGGAAAATAACCCTAGGTAATAAAGCCACATCTGCCACCCCAACTAAAACAAGCTGTGCTAATAAAACATGGGGACGTGAGACTCAGTACAGGTTTAGGTTTATTTATTTTTGGTGTGTTTAAACACTCTTGTTTTTAGGGCTGCACAATCAGGGTGGAACATTTTTTAAAAAATTGATTTTTTAAAATAAGAATTATGATTGCGACTTAAAATGTGATGGCTGTTCTTGTTTGTAGGGATGCACAATTTTTCATATATATATATATATATATATATATATATATATATATATATATATATATATATATATATATCAATATATATCAATAAAAAATAACAACAATAATACAAAATAACTATTATTATTATTATTATAGGCAACAGCATACCCGGGACCCTATAGACAAGCTGTTTGGAGAATGGATAGATAATAATAAATATTATTAAAATTATTATTCCTAAATAAAATATTAAACAAAAAAGTATTTACATTTTACTGTAAAAAAAGAGTATTTAAAAAAATATATAAAATTAATAAATCATTTGTTTTACACTACAACTGTACAATTACAATACTAATATTTATGGATGTCTTAATTTCTTCATTTTCAAATGCTTTTAACCCATCAAGCTTTTGTGTTGGCAGAAAACCACGTAATAACGTGATTTGATCGCACAAAGCCATATATCAATTTGATTAATCGTGTAGCCGTACTTGCCTTCATGTGTGTGAATGTGTTTGTGTGTGCAAATGTAAAGAAACAGGGCAAAAGGGCGTGAGAGAGAGAAATAATCTGATGTCTCTCAGGAAAAACAGACTGAGGTCAAAGATCGCAGAACTACCTTTACACTCATTGAGAACACTTTGGGAATTTATGGCCTGACTCATTCCAGTCCAATGTAGGTAAACTAGCAAAGCAACGAGGTGAGTAATAGCTAAGACAACATGTCTGCAATGAATTGTGAGATTGACTGACTGATGCACAAAGCAAGAATGATCATAACAGATTCCAGTGCTTTTGTGAATAAACAGCTTTCTTTTGTGAATAAATAGTATTTAAAAAATAAAAATTATGCCTTAAGCATCTATAAAAGTAATAACAATATGAAAGAAGGATGTCCTTCCTCACCTCATGATGTTGTATCTGTGTCTGAAGCTCATGTATGTTTCCTGTGGCAACAGGGCGGTCCTGAATGACACGATGCGCCTCTTCAATAAGTCTCTGTAGGTTCTTGACTTCCTGTTCGTATTGCTCATACTGCACCATGGCCTCCTGGGGGAATGTAAGAGAGATGCTAAATGAGCCGTTAAAAACACAAGTGACGAGCCCAAAGGAATCCCATGACCATGCTATATGAAACCATGCAGATACACTGAAGTGGCCAAATTCGACACTTCTGTAGCATTTTATATTTACCCCTGAAGCCCCTTCATAATGTCAGTTAAGGTTTCTTACATCAAAAACAATCATAATTTAGTTTTAGGATTAAATAGGTTAATGCTACTGTAGATTTAAGATATGTACAATGGGGTCAAAAAGACTACTGATCTAACTAACTTTGTTATATATCAGCATAAACATTTGAGTGAAAGCTTGAATTGAAAAATCATTCGAGTACATCATCTCAGAATATGTTGTAATCTGTGTGTAGACTAGATACCTGTAATATATTGCACTGTTGAATGGTATTGTGTTGGAGATGGCTGCTTTCGTGTTGAAGACTCTGTGCAGTAACACAAAGCGGTAATGCAGGCATTACATCCTCTGGCAGCCGGAGGGCGCTCTGACACATCTGCATAGCCTGCACCTGCTGCTTGAGACCCTCCATCTCTGACAACAGGAGCTGAGCAATAAATATGAATCATTAGTTTGATGGTACCAGTGATAAAATCAGAATATCTGATTTCTGTGTCAGAAAAAAGTCTGTTTTTTTTCTTCATTATTTATTTTTAAATCAGTGTTTCTAACCTGTTTTACCTAGGAAACATATTATATCATTTGTGCATAACATATTACATAACATATACAAATTTAAAACAAGATCAAATTTACTTGAGAAGCAAAACTTGTTACTTGAATATATATTTATTAAGTTAAAAATTAAGTTTATTTTTGCCTACCTTGATGTCAACCTTTTTCGTTCTTGTTATAAGCATAAACCATAAACTACATGTTGCAATAATTATGCATAAAACAAGAAAATAATCTTAATACAATGTATTTTTTCTAATAATAAAGATCCTTACTGGAAAAAAAGAATAACAAAATAACTAATAATAAAGAATAATTATTTTTGCAGTGTATGAATGTGGCAACACTACCCTATGCAGTACAGAATGTAATGATTGCATTTTAATCAGAGAGTAAATACATTAGATAAATCAGAGGAATGGAAAAAAATGTGTTAGTAGAAGATAACAAGAGTGATCGGTGTACCTGTCTCTGAGCCAGCTGTTCTCTGAGGCTGAGGCGAGCCAGATCAGCAGAGGCCAGAGTCTCCTGTACTCTCTCTATGGACCGATGGAGGCTCTTCACATCACTCTCCAGTCTCCCCAGGTCCTACACAGAGAAAGACAAACAGTAAGATCATTATGTTCATCCCACTGACAATTGGCTTTACAGAGACAAATGTCTGTAATGTTTTTAGATATTTCATTGATTATTTATCAAGAATTACATCCATCTATCCCTGTAAACACTGTATAAATGGTTGCTTTCGTGGTAAAGTTTGTAATTTCATGTTGCATCAAACTGCATTACCCTTCTTAAATATGATTCAAAAGACTTTCCCAGGCTGCCACTGAGCAGAATAAAATGAAACAAACAGATAATCCCACTATTAAAAATGACAAAACTGAGATTAACAGAAAAAATAACAGAGAAAGGAAACGAAAGAAGGAAAATAAAGGGGCCTATAAGAGTGGTGCTATGCTAAACAATGGATTGACTTATCGGCATTTGGCACTGTGAAAGCACTTGGTTAATTAGCAGAAGCGCTAGCTCCCCCTTTTGGCATATAGATATATCCATCGAGAAAAATCCATTTCAGTTTACACAGTAGCACTCATTTAACTCAAACGCGACTGCAGGTTCAATCATGTGGGGATCCAGAACTGAGATCACAATCTTGCTAAATCACCACAGTGTCCCTGAGCAAGAGACTAAATTCAGTGATTTACTTCAGAGAACAACTGCTAAATGAGACATAAGCCTACAGAATACAAGCAGCTGAAGTGGTCCTAAAATGTTATAAAGTGGTGCTCAAAACCAGATCAATGTAGCTCTAAAGAGCGCAAAAATGAAGAGAGCATTAGTAGCTATGGTTTTATAGTTGAGCTGAAACAGTGATGGCATAAGTATACTAACTATAAAAGGGTTTCCTTAGAAAAGTTAATTTACTAATATTTTATAATGTATGCATTATATACAAATGTTTGACTGCAGAATGCTGCCATTGACCAATCAGAAAAAAGTATTCAAGAGTCATATAACAAGTAAAAAAATAAAATAATCTCCCATAAGGCTATATTATTAGAGACACGGAAACGAAGAACAGCGTATATTGCTACTCATTTAAAAATTTGCTGAAACCTAAACCTTTACAGAGTTATCTGCTCTTTAATCAAAAATGGAAGTACAAACCAATTTCTTCATGGCTTGATGCCAGTTAGACAATTTATGAGGACTAATTCATGGGCACAAATTTTCTGTTCACTACTGATTGTATGGTTTAAGATAAATCTATAAAAGAATGTTAAGATAAAGCAGTGTTTAGAAGGTTTGATGTATTTTATATATATTAGGGCTGGTCCAAATACCATTTTTTGAGCTTCGAAGCTTCGTAATGAACATCAAATATTCGAAGCTTCGGAATCTCTATATGTTCCGAGAAAAAATGTAAGGAAGTTCCGGGAGTCTCCCGCATATTGATAGCGGCTCCCCGAGGCCCCAAAATTAGTTCAAATCTCCCGGAATCTGGAGCTTGCGAGCTCCAAACCGTGTAGCGAGCGCACGACAGAGAGGGAGAGAGTAAGAGACCTTGCGTGTGTGTACAAATGTGCGTGTGTGCCTCTTGAAGCCCATGTAAGACAGACAAAACCGAACAATCACCCCCGTCAACAAAAACCGAACAGTTTTCTTGCAAGTTGGGATGTCTGATGTCTGTCTGTCCGTTTTCATTTTGATTATTTCGAGAACCGTTCATCCAAACGACTTCACAAGGGAATGCAGTGTCCTATTTGGTGCAATATAGATAGACAGGCGAGACGCGACACGTTCAGAATTAATACAATTAATAAACTACAGAACAGCGCAAGCGGGAAGCGGCCTCACGCGAGCAGAGCTTATATGCTCCGAGAACGGACAATGCGATATAAAACACACACACACACACACACACACACACACACACACACACACACACACACACACACACACACACACACACACACACACACACACACACACACACACACACAGGTCTGTTAACTTAAGCAATATTTTTAATAAGGTAGTCTTATAATATTTTTCTCACTGACAAAGTAGGGTAGATTTAAATGAATAAAAACGGAATTTAAATAAATAAAAACGAAATTTAAATAAATAAAAATAGTGTAAAACATATTCAAGCGCGAATGAGAACCGTTTCTAGGGGGATGCCAGGTGTGCAAAAAACAAAACAAAAAAAAAACGAATATTCGAATGTCAAATTTTCAAATCGAATACCAACCCACCGAACGAATATTCGAATATTAGAGTCCAGCCCTAATATATATATTTTTTTAAAAAGTTCCACTGGCAAATTTGATAAAACTGGGATCCTCTACTGAATTTTGTCAAGAATATACCATTTATATTTGCTGATTTGTAATGGCATTTTTAATTAACCTATGGATACATCTCTTCATTCTTTTGTTTCGTTATATTTTTATTTATTGTATAAATGCAGGATTGATGTGGGTGTTTTCTTGTTTTTTTAATTTGTAAATGTACTTCTCTGTGGTACGCATACACCAATTTAATAAACAGACAAATTAAGTCTAGCAAAGAAGATACAGAATGATGAGGAATTATACTACTATCTAATTTGCCACTAGATGGCAATGCCTTTCTAAATTTACAGCAGACTTGAAGCTTGAAGTGGACTAGAACAGTGATACTGCAGTTTTATTTAGCAAAATGACATTAAAACAAAATGGATTTAAAACTAATTATAAATAACAGTGCTATTTACAGCTGAATACGAGACATTGAGGCTTGACTATAAATCCATTCAGCATGACGCGTCACAGCACACTACAACCCACATGGGTACATGCATAGCCTATTGCAAAGTTCTCATATTAGTTTTTATGTAGTGTGTGTGACATATTGTTGTGAATTACCTTGGCTGCATCCTGTAGTGTCAGGAGTCTTGTTTTGGCTCTCTGCTGCAGCTCTTCAGCATGTCTGCTCAGATCTGCCACCTGCTGGTGGAGAGCATCTGTCTGGACCACCTCATCCAGCAGACCCAACCTCTCCACCAGACCCTCAAACTCTCCTTGGAGGTCTTGCCACTGTTGTAATAAGGCCTGATTGAGATATATCACAAAATATCATTAGATTTCTGCCCCAACAGCTACTGAAAATCCTGAAAAATTGTGATCTGGATAAAGCGGGCGTCACAACCTGATGGGTTCTAATTTGCTCCTGCATCTGAGAGGCTGGACTCCACATCATGTTGGCTGAGACCACCGTCTCTGCTTTTTCTGTCCAGTTAAGAGTTAGCGTAAGCATTTCATTAAATTCTTCAAAGTTCTTCTCTGCCTAAAATAGAAAAAGGGCCGTTTTGTTGAACACACTTTATAGAAAAATTTATCAAATTTAAAGATGAAGTGTGTAATTTCTGTGCCACTAGCATCAACACAAAGATAATGACTGTTTCCAAACAGGTTTTCCCCCAAAGCTGACCTTCTGAAGGCATGTGGTCCTTCCCTCCGCCAGTCTGCTGGTCTGAGCATGAAGCTCGGTCAGTTTACTTAGGCTGGAGCCCAGCTGTTTGGCTAGGAGAGGGTTCTGCTCTCCAAACTCCTGCACTGACACATCTAACTCAGACAGAGCACGGCCACACTCCTCTAGCTCCTCAAATAGAGTCTGGATTAAGAGAGGAAAAAAAAAATAGAAAGAAATGGTAGGTTAAAAAAACACACTGTTTAAAGTTAATATGCAATGATAAAAAAGTGTTGTAAGAAATGACATGCCACCTTGTTGCATTGTTGTTATTGTTAACTAAAAATAAATGTATTGAAAATATTTTTTAGAAATTGAAATCAAATATAAAATTATTAAATAATACTAAAATGCCTTGTAAACTGCACTCATTCTGATATATTTAGAAATCAGGTTGCTAGGAAGTAATTTTGGAATAGATGCATGTCATTATTTATAGTGTGCACTTCAGTAATTAGGGCAAGTATTTACCACAGCTTCCAATGCAGTGCTGTATTCATACTGTACCTCTGTCTCCTCTTTAGCCTCCTCAACATCCATGGCTTTCTGCTTGAGTTTCAAAGAGATGAGTTTGACTTTCTTTGAGATATCCTGAAGTCTGGAGTTAAAGTCTTCTTTAATATCTCTGCTGTGTTGGACCTGTCTTTCCCGTGCCTGCACCTGAGCACAGGAGAAAAAAATAGCTAATTGATAAAGAGATGTTACTTAAACTTTCAGTAGTCAAAATCAATACCAGTAACTGGTTTTCTGTTGGTCAATGAGGCTGCCTTTATAAGGTCTAATGCACAGATCTTATATTTATATATCTTATATTTGACACAAATACAATCTTTAGTCTCGCCTGTTTACATTTACAAACTGAGTTTACATTAATTCCTCACCAGAATTAATTTGGTACCTGTATTTTTGAAATTCCTAATATGAATTAAGGTACCTGATCTTCTGCAGAGCCCAGAGCCAGTGTGATCTCTGCCAGCTGGGTGCTGATCTCAGAAGGAAGAGTGGCATGGAGGTCCTGATATTTCATCTGCTGACGATCTGCAATCTGCTCAAGGCTCTGGCGATGAGACTGCATGCCACCATGAGCCGTCTAGCAGAAACCATAAAAACAAACCATACATATAATGAGTAAAGTAAACCGGGTTGTAGGATTTTAGAATGCATCTCTCCACTGTGCATGGTGCGCTGCAGTACCTCCAGGTCAGTGAGCAGGTTATCCAGGTCTGCGCTGGGACTCAGCAGCAGCCCCTGGGTGTCCTGAATCCAGCCTTTCAGCAGACCCAACTCCCTCACCACTTCCTCTCTCTCCAGCAGCTCCACCTGCACCTGCTGTCGGCTAGCGCACACCTCCTGCAACAGACTGAAGGAGAAAAAGGAAACAGAAAATACATATTATGCAAATGATTGAAGATGTAAAAGCAAATGACAGAAAAGTAGGGTTGGAAATTTATAAAAAATTACTGGAATGGTTTTCATGACATGGAACTGGAATAGTTTTGTCTCAACTCTGTCAATTCAAAGCTAAATAATTGTATGGATATCTACTCTCAAGCACACAAAAGACAGACAGAACAATAAAATGACAGACAGATCTGAAAAGTTGACAGAATTTAGTTGATAGATAACCTACAATTTAAATTGCAAATAAATCAACAATTTCTTGGATGGATGGACGGACGGACGGACGGACGGACGGCCGGATAGATAGATGGAAAGACATACTTGTCATATTTCTCCTGAATGCTCTGAATCTCCAGCAGACAAGAGTTCTCTTGGTTTTGGTGTTTGCTGGGTGTGGAGGGTGCAATGACATGAGGATGGAGAAACAGGTTGAGCACATGGTGTCTGATGAGGGTCAGGGAGCTGCTCTCTCTCTCCACCTCTCGACTGAAGGAGTCGTGGTACTCCAGAAGACTGTGTAGGGCTGCCATACTGGAGGCTTTTTCCACCATGCTGTCAGGAACGCGACTGTGCAGGTCCTCACAAACAGCTCGCATTTTCTCCAGCTAATCACAGAGATGTGGGATGGGTTACTCCAACAAATTTTACTCCTATTAATAAGTGCTACTATCCTCCTATAGCATTCATTTTATTGTAAAAAAAAAAAAAAAAAAAGAAAGAAAGAAAAGAAATGTTTATTTTTTATGTATAATGTTATACATTTATCATGTTCAGTTGCCATTAAATTGAAATGTTACAAGTTTTGGACGTTCATTCAGCTATGTAGATTTAATATGTAGATATAGATTTAATTTATAGATTTAATTTTATTGCTTCTCTTCTGTAAACGCAGTTGCTGATGTCTTAACCCCCTTCTTTCATTTAATAAATGTAAAATTGGGGATAAATTACTTTGATTCAAAAAAACAAATATATGTATTGCATTGCAGAAGGGGGATAAGACATCAGCAACTGCGTTTACAGAAGAGAAGCTATCAGGACATCAAAGAACTCTTAATAATGAATTAGTCATGAAACAGATGAAAACAGGTCTTTGTGGCTTTTAGCACTCCTCTCTCTGTGCTACATAGAGTTCTGCAAGAACTATGACTCTTTTTTTCCTGAGTGATGTCATATCCTCAGTGGAACAATGAAACAGGCTTAGGTCACAAAGAAACGACACAGAATTAGTGTGCGCTACCAAAAATAAACAAGACAAGGTACTGCTAACATTACTGTGATTCCAGCAGAGATTTATGAGAGAAGTGGTGAGTTGGCAACTTCCATGTTGGGCTATTTTTGTATGGACTATCATTGCCAAGCATTACATCATTCCCATGCCACTGTCGGCGTCTGATGCTCTGGTCTGATCTCAGATCCACAACAGTGGTTCACAGCTTACAGAATAACTGCTTTTACTTCATCATAACTCATGCATATGGCATCATAGGTTAGACTTTTTCCACAGGTATTAGGAAATAATGTTTGTTTATTTACTTAATAATATGCTATTTGGGCGCCTAACAATAATTGTATGGCATTTTGTATCTGATTTGCACTGATTGCATGTGTTTGATTACATTCTCTGAATTTAAAGAGCATCTTAGTGTAATAAGTTGTGAGCATCTACTCATGAAGTTTCCTTACCTTCTCCCTGGTGCATCTCCAGTTATCTGCAGAGTCTTGTAGGGCTTTCACCTGAGCTCTAGCAACACTGTACAACCGAGTCCACCGTTGCCTCAATGAATGGACCGACTGAGAAGTAGTGTCTTTTATTGCAGACTGATCAAACTGGGCTGCTTTTTCTTTCAGTTCATTTAGTGCGTCCTCAAGACCCTGAACTTGTAACATAATTCTCTGATGACAGAAATGGAAGCAACAGGAGATATTTAGAATAACCGCAACACCCATATCAAAGTCAATGTTTAAGGAGTTAGGCAGGAAAAGAAATGCATAGTCACAACCTGGTATAAACAAAGCTTGTCTTCAGCTTCTTGCTCGGAGTTTGCTCTGGCAGTTGTAAACTCAGTCATCCTCTTCTCAACTTCATTCATCTGCCTGATAACTTTATCTGTTTCATCTGGGAATGATCTCCACTGAATTATGCTTCTAACAAACAAATAAAGTGAATGTGTGTGACTTCAAATCCAGTTGTTAAAAACGTATAAACTGTAAAAATCAATGCCTGTAAATCATCATATTGTTAATATGAATAAGGCAATGCAAGTGTGGGTCTTGTGTGAAATATTTAAATATTTAAAAAATATTTAAACTATTTAGATGCCAAAACCTCATTAGCATTACCGTTCCAAGTTGTCTCTACGTTGTTTTAGCTGCTCAAAGACCTCTGTGCCCTTGTGATGAGACTCCACACAATGCTGCTGGATTTGCTTAAATACAGTAGGGCTCAAAAAGTCACCCATTTGAGGGATTAGATCTTGCATTTCTTGCCTCGTACACTTGACAGTTTGTTCCCGGCCTGTTATATTTTCTAAGTCCTTGAGGCAGTCTGAAATTTTCTCCAGGTCTACATTATGTGGGGCCTGCTCAAGTAGAGCACCAGCTTCCTCAAACCACTGCTGGATGGTTAGCAAGGAATGGTGGTATCTCTGGAGCAGGGACAGAACAGACTGCAAGGCCACCTGAGGATAAACAGTTCAAGGGAACATTTAGCTCACCTTCAGTATTTCATAACAAAGTCAGAAAACACAGGCTAACTGTCAGGAATTAATATAGTCTTACCTGTTTAGCTTTAAAAGCTTGTTGAAGATCATCCTTCAGCTTTGGAATGTCCATCAAATTGGTTTCAAAGGGTTTTGGAAATGGCTTTTGTTCACTGATGCACTTCTCTTTCTCCTGATTAGTTAGACCTTCTAATACTCTAAACCTAGATTTCATTTCTTTTTGAAGTGCTGACAGTGATCTGACCTCCTCCTGCACAATCTCAATTTTTGCTTCTTCAAATATTAATGGACATCTCAATTGATCCCTAAGACTCTTGAGCCAGTCTATTGATACTTTAATATCAGTTTGATAATCCTTATTTCCTAAAAAACCTCTCTCACATTCTTCTATGTGTGTATTAATCCTTTGCTTTAAAGTAAGAAGTTGTTCCTCCCTGAAGATTACCTGAGTCTTAAGGGTCTCTAAATCAAAGTGCTGGTTGAGGTCATCCGTTTGTGCTTTGAGACCCTCTGGATAGGAACTAACCACTTCAAGACATTTTGATAGGTTGTATAGAGTAGATAATCTCTCTGTGACATCTACCTCCTCATCTGAGTCAAGTTTGTCAAGCTGTTCCTTTAATCTAGTGATGCTATAGTCCATTTTCTCGATAACTGCTTGGTGATCATTTAATATTTTCAATTTTTTCTGTAATTCTCTCATCCTACACTCTATCTGCTGGTTAAGACTGCCGTGGAGATAAACTAACTGGTCAATGACTTCGGGAGCATAAGGCTGACCCATGCTAAGGAAATCCTGAGTTTTACCTCTAAGATCTTTCATTCCCTGAAAGAGATTTGCAAGACCTTTCAGGAGAACTTCATAATTGTTGTGCAATCTTTCTCCCTCTTCTAGACTTTGGTTGGCTGACATCTCTAAACTATCACATTTCTCCTGAAGTTCCTGCAAAGCTTTTCGTGTGACATCAATGAGGGACTCAAACTCCCTGCGTTCCAAAAGCACTTGTTGGATCCTGTCACGTTTCTCTCTAATCAACAACAGCATGTCATTGTACTGTTGTGGAAGGCCATTGAGTTTCTCATCTAGGTAGCAGTGGTCAACCTCATTTAAGGTGGGAAGAATCTCCTGTCCCGCCCTTTGGACAATAAGCAAAAGATTTTCATACTCTGAAGCATGATCAAGAAGCTGTTGGTATTCGGTCAACTGGTTCTGAAGGTCTTCATCATTCCCGCTCAGGTCAATAATTGGAAATGTAGCTACTTCAGCTTGTTTTAGCCACTCAGAGATCCTGTCAAGGTCCACTTTAAAGTACTTCCGAATGACTAGTGTTTTCTCTAGATTCTGCAGATGCTCCTTGCTCTTTTGCAAGGAGGCTTCGAAGGTGACTTGCAACTCCTCCAGCTTCTGAAGGGTCACCTTCTTTTCCTCCTCGGTTGCATCCTTTACTAATTCTCGTCCCTGTGTCCAAAGTGACGTGAGCTCCACCTGATATGCTCTTAGACTGCTGGTAAAATTCTTACAAGTTGACACCTGCTTGTGCAGAACATTTGGTAGGAGCGCCACATGATCATCTGCAAGAGCCCTCTGCTCTTGCTTCCGGATCCATTCAGCTGCCCTGTCGAGGGCTTGTAGGAACTGCGTTCGTTCTGTAAATACTTTACTGATGCTTTTACGATATTGAGCTGCCTTAGTTCCAAGCAATACTACTTCTGCCTGTGCTTCCTGGACCAAAGTCTGCAATTTCCTCCTTTCATTAAGTCCTAGGCGATAGGAAAGGCTGTTAGCATCTGTCACAACCTCTGCCAGAAGCTTTTGCTTGGCCTCCAGTTCTGCACAAAAGCTCAAGTGATCAAACAGAAAGCTTTGAGCCAAATCTGGAGGGGGACTGGTCTTAAGAACCTCAGAGAGGGACGGTTGCTGCAGCTCAGCCCATTCTTGTGCCTCCCGCAAATGGTCCTCAATTTGACTAAATTCTTCTAGTGTTTGGACTGAATCTTGGATTTTCTTCTGGACAAGCGATTCCACCTGGGTCCAACGTTGCTCAAGGTAACCAACCTGCTCTTTAACCAGGTCTCTGTCTTCTAAGCTCAGACGAGGCAGGATTCCGTGCCTATTATTTCTCAGATCATCAAGCACACATCTCTGGTCCTGCAAGTCTGTGGACAACTTCTTCAAGGCATCCAGACACTCAGCTGTGCTCTCAATATCTCCCCTAGAAAAGATTCAGTATTTTTGTGAACAAAGAGAAGAATGATGTCTGAAGATCAACACATGGTAACTATCAAACATGAGAATATTGTGCAAAAAAAGGGAATGTTGCATGCCTTGCCAATTGATCCCATTTCTTGGACAGCTGGTCAAACAACTCCTCCACCATACAAATACAGTCATGATAGTCCCCGCTTCTCTGTAGATCCTCCTCTTTCTGTTCCAGCAGCTGTGCAGCTTGTCTGCCCAGATCCAGCCAAGCACAGCGCAGGCGCCCAACTTCCATAAGCTCGGGGGACTCCTGACCAGCCGTTAGCCTATTAATGCTTTCTCTCAGCTGGGTCAGCTCAACCTGCCTGGCGCGCATCTCCTGGATAAAGTCCTTTGTGGCATGAAATATGGGGTATTATTAATAAATGCTGCCTGTCTTTATTTGATATCCTGCCAAATGGACAGCTCTGGATGACGCCCTCTGTCAATGGCAGAGAGTGAGCTTTGAGGTAATTGAGGTTTTCATTCAATCTATTGTTGACAATTCTCAGCACATCCAGAAATGGTAATATGTGCTATTTTTCATACACAACAAAGGGGTCTGCCTAGACGCTGTTATTACAGGCACTGACAAATCAATTCACACATCCATAATTACACCCAGACGAGTAATCTGGGGAGAAATCTTTATTAATGAATAAAGCTTCCTGCCAGGAAATGTAACAGAGGCCAAAGATCACCAGAGCTTTCAGCAATACATAATAGACTGTATCTGATTAACTGATAGATATCGTACAAAACTTGTGCATAAAGTATTAATGTAATATTAAATTTGCGTTGCAGTAGTGTTTCAGTAAAGTCTCATATAACCCTTATTTCATAAAAACGTGTAATCATTTTGTGGTCTTCAAATGGATTTCATCTGGAAACAAAGCTGTCACTTACCTGAGCCTGGTCCAGCTGGTTCTGAGCAACCTTTGGCTCGAGCTCAGCTGGCCTCCTCAACATGTATTGGAGGAGTTGTTCAGCCTCAAGAAGATGACATTCAAGGTTGGAACGTAAATCCTTGATCTCTCTCCAGTTTTCTGTTAATTCTTGAGATTCCAGCATCTTGTCCTCAATCTGTATTGGGCAGAAAACATCTCTAAACATTTTCTAACCAAATCCAATGTTTAGGATGGATTTTAATATTTGATTAATATTAATATTATTAATATTATACTATAAAAACGCTCACAAACATTGTTTGAAAAGCAAAATAAATTATGAAGGCAGGGTAAAAAGGCTTAGAGGTTTAATGTGACTTTCATATAACAAAGGGGAAAAAAATAATAATAAAACAAATGCAAAGTTTCTCTGGGGAATGTAAAAGTTTTAAAAGTGAACGCAAACGCATTGAGATATAATTTCTTTCTCCTATCACCATATCCCTTTAAGGGTTCTGTAAAAAAAAGTGTCCATAGTAGAAGAAAAAACTAAAATCTGAAGTTAGAACATTAGAAACTTTAATGTAGTTATATGAGTCACTCACCTGAAGTTTGACCTGCTGTATTTCAGCAGCCGTCTCTCGTACTTTCTCATCAGAAAGATCACAGGTAGAGCACACCAGCTGCAAATAGGTACTAGCCTGCTCCTGCAGAGTTCGATCCTGCTTCATCTAATGAGACATTTAAGAGACCCCCAAAACCAAATGAGGTAGAGTTGATTATACATGGCTTTCTCATTGCAACTTAACTGTGCAGTAAAGCCACTTTTGTGTAGATACACAAAGCAACATAAAAACCTGTACCTGTGCTAGCGCCTCCTGTAGGCAGAGTGGTGCATGTGCAGGAAGCTGTATCTCCTCTTTTACATTTATAACCCATCTCTGACACTGTTGCAACGTATTCCGCAGACTTACGTGCTTCTGCAGTTCCCGATCCAGACTCTGATACACCTGCACAAACAGTCAGAAGAGTTTTGCTTCAAAATAACCACACTATATTTAGTGACCAAAAGTAATTGGCTAAAATTTAAACAATAAATAGGGGTCATATAGGGTTCAAAACTGAGCCAAATTATAACAAAGCATTTAAATTATGGACATCAAAGGGTATTTAAAGTAATCCTTAGCTGTATAAAACAGGAACAGCACGACTCTGACATATTTGAGGAGCAAAACGGCGAATGACATGGGTGGGGCATACAGTTAACCATGCTAAATCGGGTCAACATAAAGCAAAGTCCATTTGACAGGTGTTGAATGCTCTGGCATCCCTAATCCCATGAGCAGAAAAGCTGACGCTGATTGACATTCTTAATTCACAAGTCCTCGCAGGGGGCAGGCAACGACAGGCTTGCTTTGGCAGATGACAGGAGTTGGCAGAGTACATGCAGACTATGGGACTCATTGACCAGATTGCCAGGTGGCAGGATTTACCGGATGGCATTGTTCTGGCAAGGTTGGCACAAAATGGTACGGGGTATAAACTAGCCAACCAGAAGGGAAGGGTTTTATCAATGCCTCGGCTTGTTTTGACGGAATTGAACTTGATGGGCTAAATAAAACTGGCACGGGGAAGGGGCCGAGGTATTAATAGACTGGGCGGTTTGCTCAGAGAGTGACTGAGCAGGCAATGTGTCATATGGCAGAGAGTGGTTGCCATATTAGGGGTGTGTGTGATTAGGGTTCTTAGAGGAAAGCAGGTGGCAGCTTTTGGTGGGATACTGCAAGAGCTGGAGTAGGGGGGAAATGGTGATTTGCAAAGGGGGTATGTGCTCACTTTCATTGCCGTGGGGTTTAATGATATGCTTTCATGGAGAAGTGATTTCTTAGTGCCTCCTGATGTGTCTACTTGTAATGACACTGGCATGCAGAAGTCAAAATGTCAAGCACATTTCATTGCCAGACATCCCTGGTTTATTGACTGCCTGGTAAGTGTTGTTTAATCTGATTTAAAAGACAAGTACACTGAGAGGAGGATTTTGTCAGCACTTTAGTTGGTCCTGTGCAACTAGGAAGCCAGGCAGGGTGGATTAAAATAATCAAGAGGTTCTGGCAGAAAGTTGGCATCCTTGAGCTAGCTGCTGGAACAGTATTTTGATGTGAGCAGAGGGACAATACTCAGTGGCACTAACACAATGAACGGAAATCATTGCAAAAATTGCAGAATTTTCTAACTATATATATTATTTGTTTGTAAATAATTTTTATGCTGTTTGCATGGTTTGTTTAAAATTTTAATTAACAATGTAACTCTGCTGTCATTTTCAATCAAGCCAGAGGCATTTTCTTGAATTTAATGAGTTTTTAACTGTTTAACCTTTTTCCACCCCATTTTGACTTTTGCATCATTGACAAGACATGACCGGTTGCTTTTAAACAACTATTTGATGTTTGCAGGCACATTTACAGGCCAATACCATTGCACCAGTGTACTGGCCATCACTAAAAGACACATAATTACACTCCTACCTATAGAAACTGTGGGTCTTTATATAATGTCATAGGTCTTAATGCACAGTAAACATCAGCACAATGCTGGTCTTGTACTTTTGTGTGGCCAAGTAAACTCACACGCTGGGCAGTGCTGCAGATGGCAGAGTAGCTGTCTCTTGCTCCCTGCTGGTGGTTCTGAATTTGCTGGCGAAGCCGTGCCTGGAGGCGCTCACTGCAGCCGGACAACAGCTCCTCTCCCTTTTCCTTTAGTGTAGCCAAACGCTCCTCAAAACCTGCTATCTCCTCCATAATAGCCTGAGATGAGACATAAATTTAACACAAAAGATGATCTAAGTAGCAGAATTAAATATTCTTGAAAACACCGGTATTAGCAGGAACTCTTGACGTTATGATTTCATTTTACATTATAACAACAATTTCAAATGTGTGTAAACAACGTGCAGATATCTGATTGGATGTTTAAGGGGTTTTGCTTTTCTGTTAAGCTTTATGATTTGTCACCTTGTGTCTGGCTAGCTGCTGAGTGGCAGCTTCCAAGCCACCGCTTGATGATGGGCCGGGAGTCACCATCCTGCTGGACATCTGCAACAGCCAACGCTCAATTTCCTGTAGATCTTTGTGGTAAGCTTCCTGTTTCTTCACCTGGCCCTCCAATCTGTGAACATGGGTCTAAGGAAATACATTTTTAATCAGAAATTATCAAGACATTAGTAAGCACTCAAATTAAAGCACCTATATAAACACACAGCTGGAAACCCTCTTGCACAATAAAGAGCTTCTGACAGCTGCAAGCATGAGATGAATTATTTGAAAGTGAGTATTCATAGCACTGATTGCAGGGTTAATGGATGCAATCTTTGAGGAAATAGCACATTAAATCCTCCAAATTTATATTTTAGTAGCATTTTGTTTTATTTACAATTTAGTTTAAAATTATTTTATATATATATATATATATGTTATCCTTCCAAATTGCTGAAAACAAGCATTGATACGTAAACGTGTCAAGTCATAAATTAATGCCCTGAAATCATTGCATGTTCCATGTTATGTTGCATTTAAATGATTTTGTGTAGTCATTATGAGCTCACCCTAGCTGAGCCACACAGCTCCTTGTAGTCTGCCTGTAATCTGGTCATGTTGTCTGTGATGGAAGGGGAGTGAAGGAGGGTCAGCAGACTTTCTCCTTTCTCTAGCACAAAGCTCACGGCAGAATCACGGGATACCAACAAAAGCTCCACAGCCTGGACACAACAGAACATTGAATACAGATATAGAGATATACACTGCAGGATCATGTGACACTGACAACTGGAGTAATGATGCAGAAAATCCATCTTTGCCACCACAGGAATAAATTATATTTTAAATTATATTGAAATAGAGAATATTTATTTTAAATTGTAATAACATTTCATAATATTACTGTTTTAATTATATTTTCAATCAAATGTGTTAATATATATATATATATATATATATATATATATATATATATATATAATATTAAAAAATATAAATAAAAACTGATTATAAATTAAAAACTGTCTGCATTATTCTTTGACAATTCTGCTGGTAGATTTTAAAAATGACACATGGGGGAACTATCACTTTTGTTGATGGAGCTAGTCACAACTACACATTTCATATTGGTTGAAGACTGTAAAACAATTCACTCACCTTGTACTTGGCCAGCTGGGCTTTTCTCTGGTACAGTTCTGCTTTAGGTTCAACATTAGAGCTGAGCAGAGCTCGAGTCTCCCTAAGCCACTGCATTTGGCCCTTGTAGCGCTCTTGGAAATCTTTATAGAGCACAATGCTCCTTTCCAGGGTTGCATGCTCCTCCCGTAGCCCCAGAATAAGCTCTTCGAGCTGTGATCGCCCCGTTTGCACTTCCCTCTCTAGCCTGGATGCTCCAGGGTCATCCAAGAAGGAAACGGCCTGCTCCGTTGTCTCTCGAAGTGTTTTAAGCAAGCAGTGACCTTGATCCATCTCCCCCTGTAGAGACTGCGGGATGAGAGACTCTTTTAAACAACAAATGAAATGGTACAAAAAAAGAACGACAATAACAAACAAACAAAAATCAATAATTCAATCAGCCACAGGAAAGATATTTATGCCTTCCCCAGTGTGCAACCAAGACATGTACAGTATTTCCTGTTCCTGACAGCTTCTGATCCCTGTATTCATGTAGAGCTTCAGCGCTCCTCTGAAGTGGACTTTTCTGATGGGTACTTTGAAGCCTGTCAGGCTCCTGACACCTGTGTGCGGAGACCCGGTGAGGCCCCAGACAGAGATATGAGAGGAAGACCCAATTACCCAGGCCTTAAATAGGCCTGCCGCAGCAGGGTTTCCCCGGCAACGACCGCACTCAACCCCTCCTACTCCTTTACCTTTAATCGGGAAGCTTCTCTATATGATATCAGCCTGTTGTTTCTAAAAAGAGTGGTACATGAGAGGCCCCTGGCTGTCCAGCAGGATCTGGAGCTACTGCTGCGGTACTGACAGGGAAAGGAGCCCCAGTGTTTTAATTATGATTTCCACACACAAATAAGGAAATGAGAAGCTAGTGATGCAGAGAGATGTAGGATGCAAGGATAATTGGGCCAAGAAATATGATCTGGTCAAAGAAGCATACACTTAATTGGCTGTTTGTTAATTCACAAATTCATGCGTCTATACTGCTGTCGTTTAATGGAGTGGGTGTACATAGTACACAACACAGACAGTTTCTCCATGTCAATTTGCTATTAGTGTCTGAGTTGCTCCATTGATAACAACGTGGATTAAACGAACCGAATTAGTTGTATAGATATGTATACATGTGTGAGAAGGAAGAGAGTGTTAAGTGATGTTGAAGCTGCAAGGGCATTGCATCAATTACACAGTCTGTGCCAGCAGGTTCCACAGACAGACCGCTCCTTCATCTGAGCTATCACAGTGGGGGAGTGTGTGAAGTGGCTGTGTGTGTGTGTGTGTGCGCTCGCACGTAGGGTGCGATCGCACTAAAGCTTTCTTTTGCTTTGTGTAGTAGACATATTGATCATATCCTTAAGATGACAAAGAGACTTGTACATGTGCACACACATACACACAGATTGACTCTTGTGATCTCAAATATGAGTGCAAAACTGTGCCAAGCCCACTGAGAGTCCTAGTCTGTGGTGTGCGTCTGTGCAATTTATCAGGCCAAATCAATAGCTGTTAAACCACCGGATAAAAAAAGGGTTGACAGCTTTATGTGTTCCTTCAATATTAAGTGTTTATCTTTATTTGCAGAAATAAAATTATATATATATATATATATATATGCGAATGTAGGTGTGCCATACCTCTAGCCTCTTCATCTTTTTTTCCATTGTAATGCGATCGAGAGCTTCTGTCCTTTCTGTAACGATTTTAAAATTCTTCCTTGCTGCACTCAGCCAATCAGAGAAGGTCCTGAGGGCATTTTGAGCCTCTGTGATGTTCTGCATCTCTTCCTGGAGCTGTTTGAGGGTCTCCTAAATGACGGAAGGATGAATCAAAAGGCTCATTGTCAAGAATGCTTGCAATTCTGTCTCATCAGCATGAAGGGTTTTGATTGATCTAATGCCGCACACTCGCTAACATTCACTGCTGGGGGCTTGAGGCTAAGCTATTTTGCCGCATTCTTCTCTTGACATTCAGATCCCTCATGCACGTGGCACCAATTAACGCTTTTGCGCTGTGCTGCGCGCACACCTATCTGCAGAGATGTAATAGCTCTTGACTGCAGTGCTTGTGGTGGCCTGTTGTTTCTCACAGAATAATTACACGCTCTCTTCAGTGTCGCAGCCAGGGTGTGTGTGCATGTTAGAGAGAAGTGGGCAGGAAGGAGAGGTGTTACAGCAAGTGTTAAAAACAATTCTGTTGCTGCCACAGAAGCAGCATCACCGATTGATGGGCAAGATTGGATCCAATATTGTTTAATTACAAGCTAAGGTCTCAATGTGGGCGAGACATTGATTTTTCCAGCGTGTAGTTTTTTGTTTTTTTTGCCATCACAGAGGGTCACAGAGCTGGTTTACCAGGCTGGATAGCTTCCAATGTTTAGACGGCTGAGAGATTAGACTCATCAGTGTGCTCTGACAGCAAAGTGAGAGGTGAGCCAATGATGCCAGGTTCTACTAAAAGAAACATAATTGTAGAGACCGAATGCACGAATAAAAATTTCCCATTACTGCATTTTAGAAACAATAATTTATTAATAATAATAATAAATTATTATTATTATTATTGGACTTTATTTTTCATTTTGGTTCAATTATTAGTATTATCGTATTATTGTGTTTCCTTTTATTAATAAGAATAAGAATAATAATAATAAATAATTGCAATAATTCTGAGGTTAATTATTAGAAGGGAAGAAAAGGGGAGCAAATATAGTTTTTAAATGCCCAGATAAAAAGATTTTAGTTTTAGTTTAACAAGAAGAACACTGGGAGAGGATTTGGGGAAAGAAACAAAAGTACCCAGTGTAAACCAGTGGAATAATTAGTGGGATATTATCAATCCATGGGAAATAGGGTGGACAGATCATAAGACTGCATGTCTGTCTGTTGTCTTTTTCACATGATTTCACATGATGCTGCATAATTGCATAATAATCATCAAGTACATAAGAATTGTTAATATATAAGGGTGACTTGCCTGTATCTGTAGGAGCAAGGCATGGTAGCGAGCAGTGAGCTGGGTAACCCTGGTACTGATCCGACCACTGACATGAGCATTCTCTACGACTTGCTGTGCAAGAGCACTTAGACCTTCCACCTCAGCCTGACGGTGAGCAGCCTCAGTCTGCCACTGCTGAAAAGAGGGAATGACAAGAAAATGTCAACTGTATACAGTACATGAAGCCAGAGTGCAGTATTTCTGTATTCATCAGGCGTACTTATAATACAACGTACCTTCAGGTGTTGTAGCTGGGCCTCCTTTGCAGTGACATCAGATCGACGGTGGTTTCTCACCTTAACTTTGAGCTCGATGTCAACCAGCCACTGGTCTAAGCTTTGGAATAAACCTTCTAGTTGCTGAACTCTTGTGAGGGCCTGCTCAACCTGGACTTTGGTCTCCCCAAGGCGGTCTTGGTACCCCTGCCATTCTGTCTGTGCTGTTTCCAGGGCCCGATCCTCAATTTGAGGGGCACCCCAAGGAATGACTCTTTCCCGACTGGCAAGGACTGAACTGAGTAAGTTATGTCCCTTAGGGAAATGAGACTGGAGCATCTGGTAATGTTGTAAGACATAAAGAATGAAAGTTAAAGATTAGGTAGTGCTGAATATTTTTGCCTATAATATTAAATTCAGAAAATATCACAGTAATAATAACCTGCAGTTCTTTTAATGTGTTCTCCAGAGCATTTACATCTTCATCTAGGGGTGAGAGGAGGGCCAAACTGCTCTGCTCTTGCTCTAGCCAGTCTTCAAACATGTGCAGCCCTCGCTGATACTCTTGATGGAGAAGAACCAATTCTTCAGCCTTACTGACAGAAGCCTGAAACACCAGTATAGTATATTATTTCAAAAGTTACTCCAAAAGAAGCATAACAGAGTGCAACCCTTTTTAGCTGTTTGGTTTCTGGATGTATTTTTTCCATTAATTTCCTCCTTTGGAATTTAAAAAAATTATTGAATAAAGGGTTTTGAGTCACAGACCATCACCAACTAGATCCAAAATCACACGTTACAAACTTGGATTTGAGTAAGAAAAGGAAATGCAAATTGGAAAAAGACTTGTGTGCTTAATGTCTTTAAGAAGAAAATTACTATCATGAAATATTGTGAATTATATAAGTGAATAAGAAACAACGAGGGTACAATTTCAAACAATTACATTTTAAAGTTATTGGAAATTTTATTGGAAAATATTCATATATATAATTGTCACGTTCTATGTGTTCTGTTTCATCTTAATGTACTTTTAGTTTATTTCTCTACAGTCCTGTTCCCTTTTTTGTAGTTTCCCACCACTCATTAGCTACTATTGACACTCATGCCATCAATACACCCGTTCGTCATTTAGTTTGTTCTCATTTGGTATTTAAGTTCCTCCTTATGTTCAATTCAATGTCGGGTACTGTCGTGGTTTGCACGCTGTTACTTTGTCTTATTCAATGTGGATTACCTGAGTTTGTTTTATTATTAAATATTTTGTTCATTGGAACTATTTTGGACTCGTCTTCATCATCATCATCTGGACTAAATTGAGACAATAATATAGTTCACATATATAGTTTGTGCATTGCAATGCTTCATTCGAGTGGGAGGTCACTGCTGAGCTCTTTGGACTCAAATTCTGTTTCCATGGTAACAACAACTTATCTGATTGTTGAAAGATCTTTTAAGGGTAGTAGATGATGAAGCACTTCACTGTGAATTTGGCAATTAAAACTTTTAGTTTTTAAATTAAGCAGAAATCATTCTGTTTTATGGCTTCTACAGAAACATATATCATTGCTCAGCGACGTCAGAGCTCTTGTCTTAAAAGATTTATATGTTATTGTAAAAAATCAATTTCTCTATATAGAAAATGAATGGGATTTTTACTTGCAGAACTTTACTGTTGCGCTATAACCACAATTTCATGGACTCGCTAGTCTACGGTCTACAGTTTGACGTTCATACCTTGGCTTTATCTTTGACGGTTGTATATCTCTCACTGAGTTTCTGGATCTCCTGTTGAGTGGCTGTATGTTCAGTCATGTTGGAACCCTTGGTAGCAATGGTCTCTAAAGGGCTAGAGTGGCTAAGAACTTCCTCATAGAGAAGCTATAACAGAACAAAGCAATTAATACTTTGAGGTTACAATTTCTGATATAACTGTAAGAATATACAACTGTTACCTAATTAATAAATCCAGCATTATATTTTATTATAGTATACTGTAATATAGCCTAAGTATTATAATTCTCTGAGCTAAATATATCCTATGAAAAGTATCAATTTGCCTTGGCACGGCCTAGATTGGCTGTCTTGTCCCTCATTTCAGCATAGTGTTTGTCTGAGTTTCCAAGGCTCTCTTCGACACGCTCCATCCAGCACTCAAACTGACTGACATCCTCTTGGTAACTGGTCCAATGTGACAAGGCACCTTCCAGCTGGCTGTAAATGCAACACATAAACAAGACATCTACTACTTCCACACAGATATCTGAAGAGCAAATACCTCATGAAATACTTGAGGTATAACAGAACTGACTTGAGGTATAACAGAGGATAAATATACAAGACTTATGGAGAGAAAGCTCTCGGACCTTTTGCACTGTATGGATGTTGATAAGAGTGATTCCCAGGAGTCTTTGAGGTCCTGAATTTGCTTGCGAACCACTGGTACTCCCTCAGCTGATGTGTTCCTCTGGACAGATTCTCCTCTGGTGATGAGCATCTTCAGTTGGATTTCTCTTCCCTGACAAGCTGTCAGTAAAGCCTGGAATCAATCAGAAATACTGTTACCCACCAAACATGTACAAATGAAACATCCAAACTAATATGAGCCATAATTCCTTAGAACGTTGTCTTTAGAATTAGCAGCATCTGCAAAACTGTACTATAATATATGTATAATAAACGACAATGTACCTCGAGCTGGCCCATTCTGGATATAAGCACATTCTTGTCAGATGTGGGGCATCTGCAGGTCTTGAGGACCTGTTGGGACTCAGAAACCCAGTTCTGAAGTTCCTGAAGGCCCTGTGAAAATAGCTGATGCTCCCCAACCACTCGTTCTACCCTTGACACCTTCTCCTGCAGGAGGTGTGAACAAATGAGGTGATAAGTACATTTAGGAATGCACAATACATTCATGCAATATTGGTTATCAGCCGATATTAGAGATTTCTTAGCTGGATGTTTAATTGTGCCGCTAATTGTTTTCTGTTTCCACATTTAGATTACCTTTGCCGTCATCTAATGCTCACATCTTTAAAAACACTAACAATTTAATAGCACTTGTTGAATGTAATATTTAGCAAATCTAAAAATTTATATAGCATTTTCATACGGTAGATTATAATATTGTGATGCCTAAATTCACTTGAAGAATTCAAAAAGATTTATTGTAATTTTATTTTTAATATATTTAGATAAAATAGTATGTAATTTGAATATTGGACATTTATCAATCATTGGCCATAACATGAAAATTATTATCAGTGTCGATCCTAATTTTAATATCAACGCATCCCTCATTGTATAATTCATCCTTCGTTGTGTAAATCAGTATACAACATGCTTTTTTATAAAGTAAGCAATCGAACAAAACTCAGAGAAAGGAGACAAAACTTAATTTAATTCAAATTACTGAAAACAGAAATGCACAAATGCAACAAATGACTCCCACTCCAAAATTCAAAGCATATCAATAGAAATGTAAAAGTTTTTTTTTCTCTTCCTCTTCTTATTCTGTCACCTGATGGAGTTTGGCTTGCTTAGTTGCGGACAGTTATATTATTGAGTTGACTGCACTGAACTGAACTGAGCTGGATGATGATATCACTTTTTTCTCCGGAGCTGCTTTTTAGCTAGATTGAACTCATTTCATAATTGATGAACTTTACACTTTTAACTGAATCAACACTGAACTGACTTAAGCTGAATAATGACACTGTTGTCTTTTTAGAGCAGAGCTTTTTTCATCATTAATTATTACTTTCCTGTTTATTACTGTAAAGCTACTTTGAAACAATTTGCATTGTATGACGTGTGTCTTGGCTTGACTTGTAACTAGGATTTAAATAAACAATAAAAACTTTAAAGCATATAGTAAATCTACTAATAGAACCAAACAGGCCATTGATATTGAGCTCATTATCAATCACAATCAGTGTTAATAATGAACAAGAAAGCATAAGACTGATGAGGTAAACAGACAGGTAGAGGAGGTTACCTTAATCAGGTTGCTCAGGGCCAGGTAGCATGCAGCTAGCTGGCAGACGCGATGCACAAAGCTCTTCCCAGCACCCTGACCATCCCAGAGCCCATGTGCTCGCCCTCTCAGCCCTGCCAGTTCAGACTCTCGGGAGCTCATCTCCTCCAGCAACGTCTGAGGGGGTGCAATCAGGGGTTACAGGAGAATAAGGATTGTAGGGTATGGACCACTCAGACACACACTAATTATTCATTATATACATTGGTTTATGAAACTCCAAAACTAACAGCCCAAATGAACGAACACAAGGGCAGAAACAGTGTCATGTTACAGGGCATGATAAGGAGATTTTACGACCTCCGAGGAATGTGGCCACATGCACAACAGAGAGATACAATGGGAACACAGAAACCCTCTTTAAAACAGACTTTGCTGCATTAATCATAGACTAACTGATCTATAAATGAACATGCATAAAACTGTGATGACTATTGTGACTATTATGTGACTATTATGTATGGTATGTACCCTGGTATACCACCAACTAACGATCAATGTAATCTCACCTTTATCATGCCTCCTACCTAATTAATCCTCATTTAATGACTCACACTTTGATCTACATCACCTTCTTCCACTAGAATGCAGTGTGGATGTGTTATAGCTATCTGAGCATTAATGAAGGTATGTTTCAACCATGCTTGAGACAATGACTCGTAAATCAACTAAGAGCCACTTTTCCCTCTCAGACATGTCACCGATCTTATTGGTCGAGTTCAACCCTTGGGAGTGGATCCTTTCCAGCCTATATTAGAGACAGTCCACATGTGACCTCCCTCTCTTAGTTCTTTCATCCAGCCGCAACACTGTTCTGGTGATACTGGGAAACCCCCTCCCCCTCCACGGGGGCCCCAGGGCCCAGCAGGCCAACCAGATATGGGCTTAGGCAGGAGAGAGAAGACTCTCTCACAAAGAACCAAGGACAATCTCAGGAGTTTTGGAACAAAGACTCCAACCAACAACGACTCAAATCACCCACTCTTCCGACTTCCTCACTTCTCCTGGGTGCTCGGCGTGGCCTCAACAGGGCCTCAGGCCTTGAACAAACCAGCCATGCGTTCCTGGAGAAAGAGAACTCTCAACCAACTTCCACTTGACACTGCCGGAACCATCAACGACTTAAATTTTCAACAACTTCAAGAATTGTTCCCACTACAAATGCAAGTATTCAATTCAATGAAATGTGAAAATGAAATTCTGATGGTTCTTCTCATAGTCCCTTTTTCCGGTTTCCAATTTAGTCCTATCACTAACCTATTTCTGTATTTCTGTATTTCTGTATATATGTGTGTTTAGTTTATTTATGTTTATTATTTAGTTAATAAAACGTATGCACTTTATGTATTTGGTTCTGATTCGCTTGCAATACGAAGTCCCTTTACGGTTTGTTCTTGCTACATGCTCAAAACACTGTACATGTTAAGAAATAATTATTCTTCTGTGGCCAGGGAAGATACCCTTTTCTTAGAATAAATTAATAATCAAAAGAGTTCGTTGGACGAACTGATTAATTGATTGTAATATTGATTTAGCCAAGTAAAGTTAATCCAATTAACTGACCCAAATATTCATAATTAATCATAAGTTATTATTGATTATTAATATTTCATATAGCTAGGTTCCTTACAGATGAATGGTCATGCAATGAAAGTTATGAAACACCACACTAAACACAAACATGAGCTTTTGGACACTTCCAATGAGATGGACAGGTCACATTCTCCAAGCACCAAAACAACTTTTACTAAACACTTAAAAAACCAGGGAACAAAAGACCACCATAAGCAAATTTCTTGCTTCTTTTCTTTAGATAGAAAAAAAACAGACTGTGAAATTGTCAGTTAGGTAGACACAGTTCATGATAATAGAGTCTATCATGTTGGGTGCACTCTGGGGATAAAGGGATTAAGAGGGAAAGTGGGTAAAAGCAGGGGAAGGGGAGAAGGGAGGGGATGGATAATCACTCAGAGGACCTCTACACACTGTACAGATACACTGTTGGAAATGTAATTGCCAACAGAGCAGACAAAAGCACCCAGCAGGCGACAAAGCAATACAAAAATAGAGATGAAAGATCTTGGGATAAGGCAAAAATAGAAATGTTTATCTTTTCAACCTCTATTCTACGTTCATATTATTATCAGGTTGTATATTGAGGTTTTGTTCTTTGAGTGCATTTGTAGAGCGAAAAATTTATTGCATGTCAGCCTAATCCTCAAAAGTGGCTAAAAGCTCGACTCAGCAGAACCATAGTTGACAGACAGGGTTTATTTCATTATCTCCAGCAGATCCTACTTCTGTTTAGCTAATTTAATTGAGCTTAAGTACAGCAAAATACACTGATACAGTTAGCTGATTTCTTCTGATCATTTAATTACATGTTCAAGTAGCTAGTAGTGTTAAAAAGACATGAAAATTTTTTATACTGTCCAAATGTTTAATGCATAATCTATTGATCATAAATCAAATGTTCTCCTGTCAATGAATTATACATTACACGGATTTTCAAGGTACAGTAAGTGAGGACTGGAATCTCAATAGTAGTGATTGAAGTCATTCGAGTAGAGCAAAGCTCTAATGAATACTTATGAATTCAAGAAGACTAACTGGGTGTACCTGAAGTTTGGAGAGCTCTAGTCTCTTGGCAGGTAGGTCATGGAGGCGAGCGCTGCTCTCCTGTACACTGATCTCTGTCCTGTTCAGCCAGTCTTGCAGAGGCTCCACACTTGCTTCAAAGTCCTGCATCTGAGACTGCAAGACCTGAGAGCACAAATTCACATCACACATGTACCTCAGGCTGTATGTGGTTTTTACTTATTAAAAAAAAATGTGTAGAGACAGTCTCATGCCTGTTAGAATACAGTGTTAAACACTAGCCATGTAATGTTTTTGATGTACAGTGAAAAGGATCAAATAAAATAAAACAGTAATATGCAAAGATATTTTTATTAAAAAGGCTTGCACACATGGATGGATACAGTGTTAAACACTATGTAAACAGGATTATATTAAAATAAAATAATAAAATAAAATAGTAATATACAAAGATATTTTTATTAGAAAAGCTTGCACACATGGATGGATACAGTTTTAAACACTATGTAAACAGGATAATATATATATAAAAAACAATAAATAAATAAATAAATTAAATAAATTAAATAGTAATGTGCAAAGATGTTTTTATTTAAAAAAGCTTGTGTCACATATGGATGGATACAGTGATAAACACTAGTGATATAGTATTTTTTATGTAAAGTGAATAGAATATTAACATTTTTTTAATTATTTAAAATTTTGTATACAAAAAATAAATAGTAATATGCATAGACGTAAAAAAAATAAAAAATTCACTCATCTCTACCTGCAAGGCCATCTCTCTTCGCTTTAAGCTATCCACCAGGCTCTTCCAGTCATCTTTGGCTACGTTTGCTTTGGTCCTGATGGCCTCCACTCTGTCGGCAGCCATTATGCTACTAAGCTGCTCTCCATACGTCAGGACAGCACTAAGTCTGGCTTGGCCCTGGTCCTTGTCACTCATGAACTCCTGTGGTGCAGAATGAGCAAGACGTCAGCCGCACAGACACAAGTGGACTATCACAGAGCAGAGGGCAGCAAGTGCAATGAGTCACGTCCAGACATTGACAGGCACCCAGCAGGGATCTCCCACCATCTGTGAGGCATGCACGTCCCCTCTTTTTGCCGTCTTTCTCCACTCAAACGGTACAGATGCAATTATGTATGACCCAAAGCATGTCTGCCTCTGTGTTGGTGGTTCAGGGCAGTAAGCCATGCGGAAACATTGTTCCACATTTGGAATACATTTGATGGTAAATAAAAAATGAGCAGCGTTGTTTCCATCTTTCTATTCTCATAACCCTGTTCCACTTCTTTCTTCATATCTCTTCCTTTTTATTGTAGATAAGCTATGCTTCATCTAGTCCTACACAGAATCTCTGCTAATCTTTGCCTTGTTCTCTGCTGATTGTGGGGAATCTGCAGTATTCTGAGGAATGAATTTATGTATGTGACAAATGTTAAACAGAGTCTGAACTGGTTTCGCTTCAAGACCCAGATTTTTTATTGGACATCAAGCGGCGACCCAGTACAATGCCAAAATTAGCGTACAAAATTGAATTTTAATGGTTTCATGCTCTCACTAGATATACATTTCCTGCACAAACCACACAGTTGTCAACACAAATCATGTTTACCATTTGCAAGTGAACGTATTTAAAGTATCGAGTCTTGCATGTACCTGTTCATGTTTGCATCTGCCTAATATGACTAGCTGTGAAAGATTAATTTGAGGCACAATGGAATGAGAAGTCTTTGATGTCCATAACAAAAGATACAATATACATTCAATATACAAGTTCTGATTGTGAAACCACATTCTTTACAATAACCTCTTTTATGCTCAACAGAAGGAAAAAACTAAGTTTTGGATTAACATGAGGGTGAGTAAATAATGACTGAATTAACATTTTTGGTGAACTATCCATTTTAAAGGCTGACAACCTGTTTATTTGGTAACATAACTACTATATGCATAGTTACATAGTTAATTGCGTTTTATTATTTGCATTATTTGTTACTCAGGTAAAAAATAGGTAATCAGAACAGACCTGTGACACATTTTTGAGTCGGAACTGAGCAGTTGAGAACCACTGGCAATTACACTATTATTTGAAAGACAGAAATAGAGAGCCAAAATATTTGAACACACGAGGGGCAGGAAATTTGAGATATTTGAAATAAAATTTTAGGTGTGGTGTTAGAATTTTGCAAAAATCTCTGTACATTTTCATCCACATCAAGCTATGTCTCTTTCATCACAGCAATACATCATTACTGTGCATTTTCCCTGTGCTCTCACAGGTTTTCTACTGTGCTAATTGAAGTCATAAATAGCCCAGTCTGGCACATCCTTGGCTAAATGGTGGCCTCCTAAACTGGCCCATGGGACATGAGAATGGGCTATCACTTTATCAAATCCTGGCTACTCTTACATGACAGGGATAGAGACAACCTGCTGGGGCCTGGCTATGGCTATGTTCCAAGAATCCTGAATTTTGCCCATTTAGGATGAGCCCTCCTGGACAGAGAGTACTGTCCACAACCACTCCACTCACCTGGATCTGCTGGAGGGCGACGGAGGCATCCTGGATGCTATGAGGGGAGTCAAAGCATTTTGTGGTGGAGATGTTGGCATTGACCATCCACTGCCGGAAGTCATGCAGAGAAGAACGAAAGCGTTGTTCCAGCAGTTTCTCCTTATTCTGACATTCCCGGGAGGCTCGCAAGCTCAGACTAGAGAGAAAGATGCACATAGAGGTATTAGAAAAGGAGAGGGCGAAAAAAAGGGGGGATGGGGTTAAAATGTGTGAGCATTAGCGCAAGGTGAGCAGACATCTGTTTCAATGACAGGCTCTCTCAGAGGGAGAGATTGGGAATCAGAAAGTGAAAACGCAGCAGAACCAGGACACAAGAGTACAGTGGCATATCTGCACAGCACACAGGTACACACACAAATGCAGACGAGGATAAAGTGGACAGTGGAGAGAAGATAAGCATGTTTTTTTTGCTGCTATACCTGAAAAGCATGCTAACGAGGCAAAGCCTGCTGTCATGACAGGTGCTCTCAGCTGAAACGCTCACTTTAGATGCAGCGCTATGAGGTGCAATATATCACAACCCTTCATTCAGCTCAGTGCACTTATATGTGTTAATGTATTCCATCAATTAAATACAACATGTGTGAAAGTACAAACTTACAAAACAATTATTGCTTTCTTTCTTTTTTATTATTTATAAAGCAGATTGAATTAATGTCTTTACATTTTCAAAAAACATAAAACATTCCTTAATTTAGAAATGTATATATTATTTTATAACACTATTATTGCATTTATTTTCAATGCTATTTTAAATATACTTTTTTATATTTAAAAAATAATTGCTGTTAAACAAACCGTTTTTACAATGTTCAAAATCTTTCAGGTCAATAAATAAATACAAGCATTAGATAAAAGTCTTGATGAAAGACAAAATTTAGAGCTGAACTGTTTAATTTTTTGTATTAATTTATTCTATTTATTAACCGCGGTACTCATTTATAACACTTTTTATTACTTTTTTATAAATTATGAAATAAAATAAATATGAAACCATGATGAAATATAAACAAACGAACAAACAAATAGTTAATATAATAATTTATACAAATTAATAAAGTATATGTACACATTATTCTAAATAATTTTCTTATATATTTACGGGAAGCTCTGTAAGAAACATCAACCTTCTACTTGTCTACAACGTCTAAACAAACTTTCAGGGAATGGACTGTTAAACAAAACCAGGCGGTGACCATTTAACCTCACGCATGTGTGCTACAGCACTCACCTGTTGTGTAGCTTGATGAGAGCACTGACTCTGTCCGTCTGTGGACCCAGATCACTGGAAAACCCACACAGCTCATTGAGCTGCGCCTTCAGCTTTTCCTCCATAACTTCAGCTGTCTGAAGCCCCTCCAGAACACCCTGATGGACACACACACACAGCAGGGGTGAGTGTCAATGCACAGGCCACCCTTGACACCTAAAATCTCATTTATCGGCTTGATGCTTCTTCATGCACAGTTGCGCATACACACATTTGAGCATTAACACAGCTCTATTCAGCTCCAAGACAAGGCTTCTTACAAAAGCATTTCTGTTCTTCAGCGAGTCCAGGAAGCCTGCCCACTTCTCAGAACATGCCTGAGATTGTACAGAGCCGAAGTGGTGCCTCTTTCTCTGTGCTTCCACCCTCCCACTGACCCTCTCTTTAAAAACAAGAGGGAAATGCTTCCCTGACTTCCCCCTATAGAACACTTCCTCCTGTAATCTCTCTCCTCCTCTTCCTTCTCTCACTCCTCCCTGTCTTCCACTTCACAGACCGTGGTTCTCCCTCTCTTTCACACTCTTCGGCGGCTCTCGTTCACTCCTCCCCGCCTTTGACATGTTCTCTCTTTTGCTTTCCCACTCTTTCTCTTTCCCTCCCTTTCACATTCTCCCCGCCTCCTCTCCTCTCTCCCTCTCCCACTCCCGGTGGGAGTCAGCTGTCAGATGTTGAGGAGCTGGAGCCGTGCAAACGAGCGAGTAACACAAACAAGTCTGGACACCGGCAACACAAGATGAGAGAAAGTAAAATAGAAAGAAGGAAATATTGAGGGACTTGAGGAAAAAGGAAGAAATAAAGGAGGGGAAATCTGCAATCCTTTTCAATTATCTGAGCAGCAAGCCGTAGATGAAAGTATAAACAACCTCAACAGCAGGAAAACATATTACGACCCACGGTTTATGAGAAAGAGCCAGACAGAGAGAAAACAAGACAAACAAGAAAGGGAATGGGGAAAAAAAATGCTCAACAACAGGAGTTTTAAAAATGGGGTCCGCAGGGGAGTTCTAGGGGGTCATGGAAAAGTTTAGAGAAAAACAGGGTAAAAAATGTACAAATTAATATATAATAATACAAAAATGAGATTAAAATAAGTATATTTAATCAAACCAATAAATGAGTAAATAAATAAAATAAATAAATAATGCATCTAACAGTAATTTACAATAATAAATTGAGTAAAATACATATATATGCCTTATACGTTTTAGGAGGGGGTCCCTAACACGAGGATAATCATATCCGGGTGGCCCTTGACATCTAAAAGATTAAAAAACCCTGATCAAGACTACATACATGTCATTTCTAGATTGAACCTTGTAAACCAGTTTGTTGCTTTAAGAACGATAAAATTCTTCACCAAACTGTGAAGTTTGACTTTCCAAACAGTACGTGCCTGTGTGAGAGTTTAACGTTACATGTACACTGTAATTAAGTAGCATTTACCTTTATACACTCACCCTTCCCTCTTCATCTCTCTCCTCTACTAATTTACCTTGGCGACCGTCCATCCTTCCACCGCCGCAGCTCCGCTATTCCTCCGCTCGGCGCTACTCAGTCCCTCGCTCCACTCCTTCAGCTGGCCCTCCAGCTTCTCCATTTCTTCCTCCAACTGCGCTGTCAGCCGTGTCTGCTCCTGCTCGACCCCAGTCGCCGCGGCTACGGCCGTCTCGAGAGCGTCGCGAGCTCGTAGCGAATCTCCCTCCCACTGGTGCAGCGCTCGAGCCAGTGCCGCCACCTCTCCATCCATCAGCTCGCAGCCCGCCGCCGCTGTGTGCCTTCCGGCTCTCTCCGCGCTAAGCCGCACGCGCCGCAGCCGCTCGCGCCCCTCGCACGCGCCGCGCTCCAGCAGCTCCTGAAGGATGGAGGGAGGGAGAGAGTGAGAAGGAGAGAGGGAGGGTAAAGTTGCTACGGAAACTGCGGCATCAGTGGCTGCTTGTTATCCAAGTACTGCCGCCGCTTGTGATTCTCACGACGGTGAAACTGACTGACTGAAAAAAACTCACATCGGATCAGTTTCTCGCGCTTCAGAGGATGAACGCTATCCTCTCTCACCTGACCTCCTTTTTCACCTGACCTCCTTTTTCATTAATCTAAATTATCATAATTTTCATACATATCCACTTGTTCACTTTCTTAGTCTAATTTTCCTAAAATGCAATTAGAAATTCGTTCATTCTAATGTAAAATAAATTGTAATTGTACAATTAAATGTTTTAGTAATAAATAAAAGTGTTATTAATAAATAAATCTAAATGTTAGTAAATAAAATGAAATAAAATAAATAAAAATAAATAAAATGGTGCAGAGAGAAAATTGCAGTTGAAAAAAGTGTAATATTAATTAAGTGATTAAAAAATATAAAAAATAAAGTATCATATAATAATTTATTCATTCATTAGAAAATATAAATGTATTTTTTTATTTATTTTAGTTATCAATCACACAAAAAATATTATGAGAGATTAATACAAAAACTGGAAAGTGAAGATATATTTATTTCGATACATATAAGAGCTTTTCAAGCAAAGTTATGCTTGTTCTAATAAAACAATTATGTTCAGTGAACAGATTTTAATGCCATTAAAAAAGGTATGACCCCTGACAAATAAACTACAGCTTCAAAGGTAAATGGATGGAAGAATTTATTTGAATATAATTTATTTAAAGTGCTTCTGTGTAGTCTTATTATCCTTGATCTCATCTACCACTCACTCATTCTCTCTGACTGGAATTGATTATCCAGGGAGAAATGTGCAAACAGCATAGAAATTTCCCACCAATTTTCACCCATTCTCCCCCTTCCTTAACGCCTCTTATTGCTCTCTCAGTGCCTCTGGTACTTTTCTCTCATTTTCTTTCTCTTCAAACAAAACCCCATGTTATGAAGATTTTCTTTCTCATCAAACACACAGACAAAGTGTTATGGAGATAAGCAGACGGTATAATGAGCTAATCAGCACAGAAATATTGCAGATCCATAAAAATAGTCAAATCTAAGCACCTGCATCCATTGATTTGTAGTCCTGTGAGAGCATGTAGTACAGAAACACTGACCTTGGATAGAAATGTACATGCTTCTCTTCCGCACTCACATAAATGTTTCAACCACAAACAAATGTTTCATTTAAATATTGGAATACACTATTCAATTTTTAGTGTATTTAGGTATTTTGTTTATTCTGCACATTACCTTTTTGTATATTTTTAATAATCTGTATGCCTTTGTACCATCCAAAGCAAGCCAAGCGCATTGTTTCTGTCAAGAAACATCTAAACTCTTTTGTGCACATTTATGATAACTCACAATTGGTAGTGCACTTTTAAATGCACTCTTTCAGAAAATAAACACTCTTGAACTTTTTTTAATACTAATTTCTCTATTTTGGGCTTTTCTGTATTGCAACACTTTGTTGTTTTAATCCTCTTCATCTGAAAGTCATTTTAGATAAAAGTTTCTGCTAACTTATTTAAATTTAAATTAAATTGAAATATATACTGTATACTGCTGTTGTATTTTGTGCCCCGCTATGTTGACTGGCAGCTGTTGCAGTATAATTTCCCTCATGGGGTTAATAAAAATACTTATCTATCTATTTATAAACCCACACTTTCATAATCATATGCGCAGATGAAATGCAATTATGCATTCATATCATCAGTGTCTCAAATTGACGTGCAATCTCACACCATCTCATCTGCTTTAAAGAATGGATTTGCTCTTTTCATTTCACACCATTTGCAGTACAATGAAAGATGATATTTGTAAATGAGAGAAAAAAAATGCAGGTTCTCTCTATCACTTTCCACAGAGGCTGTCAAGAAACCCTTAGAGAGAAAATAAGCTTGATTACAGGAAATGGTACATCTAATTAATGTGTAAAAGCTTTAATGAATTATGAAACTGAATAAAATATATTTAAATTGCATGCTTATTTTAGACAGATGAGGACTTTACTAAACATAATGTAATTGAAAATGAGCAATTGACACAAAATAATGTTAGAAAAAATATTACCTTTCTTAATATTTAATATATATATATATATATTACTAACTTTCTCACGGCTGATTCTTGAATAAGGCAATATTTAAATTTTCTTACCCGGACTTCAGTCAACTTCCGACTTAAGGTGTAAGAGTCACCAGATGGGTCAGAGCATTGCTGAAGTTCCTCCCCTACCACCATTAGCCAATCTGTGAGCTCCCTGATTGTTTCCATGTACTTCTTATGCTCTATTACAACGTCCTCTGACAGTCTGACTCTCTCCTAAATAAGATCAAATTTAAACAGCATTTCAATTTTAATATGAACACTCTCGTTCACTATTACACAACAAGACACTGACAACAGTTCACCTCTGCTGCAGCTTTGACATCCTCAAAATGTGCCCTAAGGAGAACCATTTCTTCCTCCTCAAAGACGGGGTCACCAGTGCGTTTGTAAAGTTCGGTCGCACTCTCCTCCAGATAGCACAGAGCTCCCTGGTGGTCCTCCACATCAGATGACAGCAAGCGCAGTCTCTCCAATTGCTTTCGTTTCTCCCTGAGTCCAAGCTGGGGCTCAAGAGGACCCTTAACCTCCAGCCCTACTCCCTCCAGCCACCTCTGCAGCTGTGCACGAGACTCCACAAACAAATCCCACTGATTAACGGTCCACTCTAATCGGCTAAAACACAAGAGAGGATAAGAGGCAGATATCATTTAGATTTTACTTTTTTGTATACAGCAAATGAGTATATAGACAGATAGATATAGAGCAGATAAGTATATAAACTAAGAGATATAGAGCAGATGAGAATATAGACAGAGTATAGAGTAGGTGAGTAGACAGAGTCTAGAGTAGGTGAGTAGACAGACAGAGTATAGAGTAGACAGACAGACAGACAGATAGATAATAGCCGGATAATAACTTGGTTGCCATAGTGATGATGAGTTTAATTGAATACAAGCCCAGGAGGCTGCCACCTGCAGTCAAGCACACTTGCAAATTAAAAAAACAAACCACTATGCTCCCACTCTTATCTCTCTTGACCAATAATACTGTAATGGTCCCGGTAATTATATTCCTATTGATGTGTCCATTGTCGTAGTTCATTTTCATTCAAAGCCAACTGTCAATTGACCTTAACTTCTGCAATGATAGTTATTCATAAGTTAAGCTTTTACAGCCAGGTCACCTGTGGCAGCTCATGGCTCTCAAGAGCAGTGCCGCCCATGCGTCCTCAGCTTCCTGATGCTTAGAGCAAATCACTCCTCGTTCCATTTCTCCACTGCTCTTGATGACCAGCTCTGCTTTCCCAGCTGCCATGTTGAGCTTTACCTCGCCCTCTCCCTTCATAAGCAGGATATCCTGGATAAGAGGAAACAAACACCAGTAACAGCTACTGCAAAGATACAGAATAGCGATTCTAAAAATATTATTTCCCCCTAAACAGTATTAGGGAAATGTCAGTTGAATGTTACATAGATGAGAGGGTGAAAATAGCCACCAAAAAAAAGGATTATGAGTGGCAGAATAATACAGTTTGTAATTTTACAATACATTGCAATAAAATAAAAAAATTATAATAAATGAATAAATAATACATTATTAGATATAACAATAAAATACAAATTATATTTGTATGAAAAAACAGCACATGAATTTCTGTTTGTCACTTCTTCAAAGATCGCTGTTCTAAATGTGCAGATTTTCCCAGTTGTTGTTTTCTATGATTTTTCTGCATGTACCTGTGCTTGCTCAAGTTTCTCTTCCACCTCCTTTTTACTCCCCTCCGTGTTCTCTAATTTCTCTAACTTTCCCTCGACATCTTCCAGCCAGTTTTCCACTGCCTTCAGCGCCTCCTCGAACGCCTGGTACTCCTGTAGTCTGCGGAGTCGACGTCTGGCCCCTTGTAGCAAAGCCTCGTGGTTTGAGAGCAACTCTGCTGCCACACTACTCCCTGATCTAGATCTTCTCTCTGTGGCAGTGAGAGAGGACTGACACAGACGTTCAAGAGATGCCCTGTGACAGAAAACATACAGCTAGCTTACATTTAATCATGACTTACATTGTGAACATTCTCACATGCTGTTACACATGGTACTTCATAAACACAGAGACAGACTGTCCATATGTACCTCCTCATCAGCAGCTCTCTGTGGATTTCCTCCACTCTTCTCAGCTCTTCTGAGCAGTCGGGGGCTGCAGACTGACTCTCACCCCACAGAGGAACATCTGCCTTCAGTCTCACCTCCAGCTGTTGCAGCCAGTGGCTCAGCTCCACCACACGCGTTTCATACCTTAATAAGATCAAATTAACTAAATTTATCCTAAAATCTGACACACTGGATTTATTTCCATTCAAAGTACAGTACATGAATGGTTAAATAGGTCATTGTCCTACTATAACAATTCTACAATAAAATACTACATTATAAGCTACGGTACTGTGATAAAGGTAACACAAAATTGTAAACTGTAAACATCCTGTATTAATGTTATGTTAAAGGATCATTCTTACTATGCAGTATCTTTTCATGTTCCCATTGTATGTCTCATTACAGTATATTGCCTAATACAGTCATTCTTAAACAGGGAATTCTCAACCAAACTTCCAAAGGGGATTATTTATTTACTAAATTATTTAAATTTAGTTATATACTAACATAATCTTAAATAAAAAACATACTAAAAATAAATATTTACAACATTAAACTGACATCATGTTATTGAGTTCATTACAACGGAAGTAAGAGAGGTATATTTCAACTTAGATAGGAGGGCCTTTGAATATCGTCTTGGACAAAGGTGGATTTTGGATTCAAAAAGGTTAAGAACTATTGATCTAAAATAGATTTAAAAGATGGAAATCATATTTGTTAGTTCTCAACCCAATATCATAATTAAGTGAACATGGGGGAATTTAAAATTATTTCACTACTCTGATTTGAGCAGATGTTACAATTTCTTACCATTTGATCAGGTGGTACACACTCCTAACATGAACTCCAGATTGATTATTTATTAATAAATATTGCATGTGTTTATTTTTTCCCCATTTACCATTGCTTTGCGAAATTTGTGGGATTGGCTGTGACAAAACAATAACGATACAGGAATTATGATGATAAATTAACTATTCTTTCAGCTAGCAAACAAACCAGTCCTAAATAACTGCTTTCGATCATAATTGGATAATATTGGATCTTCATGAGTTCTGCATTGTTGCCAATTTACAAATCTCCACCCACACAGAGGTCATTGTCAAAAGAAGAGGCTTGCTATTGACAAGTACTGCAAATATGTGTATTAAAGTTCACCAAACTTGAACACAACACAATTCACACAGGGAAACCGGAAATACTTCATCGTGACAATTCCCATTGAAATTTCGCTAAGCAACAGTACATGTGACCGCACCTTTTTTGTCCATCCTCTAAGGCTCCATCCTGTTGGACAGTCTGTTTTTTTTCCATTGTCTTTGCCATTTTGTAAATGATCAAGTTATTATTAATGCCTGAGCTTAGATTGTAGACTTGAAAGCACTACTTACCCGCTTAATAAGGTGGCACTTTCTTCCAGGGACCGCATGCGCTGTCTGCATTCCATAACAAATGCATCCAAAGCATACTGACAAGAGTCAAGTTGCTCCTGTATGCCTCCAGTCCCACCTTTAGTGAGATGCAACAGGAGTCTCTCTCCATCCTCCAAAACCTGGGCCAACCGCTCCTCACCATCCATGACTTCCTCTACAGCAGTCTAATAATGAGGGGATAAATGAATCATACACGAGGGACACAATAAGCCACTGTTATTAAGAATGTTAAATGGCTCTTAATCCCAAATTTCAAATCCAGAATAATCCCCTATTAGATTGAGGTCTGAAATGCTTCTTTATTGTTTTACTACTGATTAGTATGACCCTTATTGCTTTGGTCTGGTGCAATGTTTCATTACATGGCTGAGTCATTTGTTGCATGACGCTACCTTGAGTTTTTGTTGCTTGGACGAAATAGCGACGACATCTCCTGTTTGCTCAAAGCAGTCCTCAATTCCAGCCCTTAACTCAGAGAGCCAACAGTGAAAAGCATGTGCTTTCTCTAGTAGAAGGAAAGACAGAGAGAGAATGACAGTCCATAAGAAGAAATGTATGTGAGCTGTTGCTGCATGCGGCCAGATGGACCGTGTAGGAGTGTATGGAACAGCTCTCTGTTGTCTTAGTAACCAGCCTCAACCAATTCCACCGGGATATGTCACAATGTCAGTGGGAGAGGAAGCATCTGAGGCACAGGTGTGTGGCAGTCACGCTTTTAGGGAGTGCCGTGCAGAATCATTTCAAACAAACATAAATAAATAAAATATCTATTACCAACTATTCATGAGCCATTTGAAGGGTACGTGGTTTTAAAATTCCATATATATAATTAGTTTTGCTTATAACTGACACCTACACTTCTGTTCAAAAGTTAGGGGTTAATAATGATTTTTTTTTAAGAAAACAAATTAATACTTTTACTCAGCAAGGACACATTAAACTGATCAAAGGTTACTTTTGAAAATTATATTTCAATTAAATGCTGTTCTTTTGAATTTTCTATTCATTAACGAAACCTGAATTTTACAAAAATACTAAGCACCACAACTGTTTTCAACATTTATAATACTAAATAAATGTTTCTTAAGCACCAAATTAGCATATTAGAAGGATTTCTGAAGGATCATGTGACACTGAAGACTGGAGTAATAATGCTGAAAATTCAGCTTTCCCATCACAGGAATAAATTGCATTTTATAATATATTAAAATACAAAACAGTTATTTCTTAATACAGTTTTACTGTGCTTCTAAACAAATAGATGCAGCCTTGACGAGCAGAAGGGACTTCTTTCAAAAATATATTATAAAATTTTACTAAACTCAACCTTTTGAAAGACAGTATATATATTTTTTATTAATGAATTCATTTAAATTCACTCACCATTGAAGCGCTGCAGTAAAGCATCCTGAAGTGACCCCAGGATCTTGCTGCGGCGTTGTGTCACTTCCTCATTCCTCTTGACCAGGTTGGAGACAGCATCACCCAACAGGGTCAGGAGCTGAGTTGGGTACGCTCTACACAGCGCCCTGAGAGACTCACTTGCAACGTCCAAACTCACCTCCAACTGTCTCTGTGACTTCTCAACCTCCTAAACGACCAAGGTGGAATATACAGGGTATTTAATTTTTAATTTAATGTTAAATGGTAATAAAGACCCCTATGTGAAATAAACTTGGTTGGATACATTTCCATCCAAAATTGAATCACAGTATTTGGCTTGTGGATTGTGTACCAGATTGCACATGATTAGACTACATTTCTTCTTACTTAACCTACTTTGCAGAATTCTACTGCTATATTTAAGTCATATTCAGTCAATTCACTAACCTTGATTTTAACAAAATTCTCTGGGTCAGAGAATGTTGAAAACTCTGATAGTGAGTCCTCAGAGGTCTTCAGCTGCTCTGAAATCTGTGAAATTAGGTCTAGAAGCTGCTGCCTCTGGGAGTTGAAGTCTTTATACATGCCTCTGGTCTGTTCGTACACCTCTGAAGCATGGGAAATCTGCTTTCTCAGATCTGCAGCCAACACCTCAAAAGGCCAAAAACAAATTCTAGATTAACCAGTCACCGTGCCTAGCGGTGTATTTTTATTCTCTTTACATATTTGATGTAACATCACTTATCACAACAAATGTCACAGCTACTGCTGATGATTACCTGAAGTTCAGTGTGTGTGTGCTGGGTTTTCATCAGTTCCTGCAGCTCTGTCATCTTCTCTTGCAAGGTCTTCAGTTCGTCCTCCTTATTGTCCAACTCCAGCTGTACAAACACAGAAATGAAGGGAATTACATATTTTGGTATTTTACCATGTTTCCTTTACAAGGTTAGATTTGGCTTGGCTAATTGGATCTCACCTTGAACTCAGAGAGGTGCTCCTCCATGTCATGAGTGGAGAGGAGACTGGCAGCTCCCTCACTGAGCTCACAGACAGAGACAGCACTCCAGCACTCTATGTCATTGGCCATTTTATTAATGTCATTCCACAGCTCAAGAGAGCGAGTGTACCGACTGATGTCTGCATCCATACTCTCAGAGATCTGCACAATAATGAACACTGGCCATAAGTGCATCAATGTGCATAATATGGTGTGAATAATAAGAAGACCGCAGTTGAAAGAGCATACACATCCTTTATTCTGATGGTGTAATGACTGAATCTCATACTTCTATATCACCATCCTGACGATGTATGTGCAGAATTTTGTTTTTACTTAGTTCACATACTACTTTGTTTATCTATGCTTGTATATTTCAGTGCTTTAAGACTGGATAAACTGGAAGAACTGGAAAAGAGGGCAACTCTCTGAGAAAACAAAGGAAATCAACATTTGAATTTCTCTCTTGTGCTCTCATCTTGAGATCACCTTAAATTCATCCAAAAATGTATATGGGTTAATGTGAATAATTATCATACAGTATTTCACATGTTTGATATCATTTGAAATGCCTCAGTGCAACTGGTACAAATGTCTCATTCTCAAAGAAGTAAACCAAAAGGTAATAAGGTATTTAAAAGTTTAGAGATAATTCACACACAAAGGAGTGTCTATAGAAAAAAAACCGAACCGGATTGGTGATTGCAACACAGAGCTTTTCCCGCAAATGCCTAGAGCTCCCCCTCAACTAAAACGGCAGTTATGGGGGCATATACATAAAGAGTGTCTTTGTGCCTCTTAACAGACACAAAATGCAATTAAAACGTCTGTCCAACATGAACAGGGCCCTAACATGTGAACAAGATGCGTTTAGCAACTTAACCATTGTTTAAATTCACCTAAATAGTGTTTTAGACGGCTAGCTGTAGTCTCGCGCTGAAGTCCCGTGGGAACTCCGTTGTAGCCAAAGATAAATAGCAGTGCGTAGGTGAAGAAGAAATGGTTCGCGTTTGTGCCGTACAAGGATGACTACACAGACACAACACAGCGCCCAAATGGAAGGATAAATAGTTTACATTACCTCCACAGTGGTTGCACGTGTCTTCCATGAAATCGCTTTTTTCTTCAACCGGCCCCGCTGTGTTGTGTCTGTGTGTAGTCATCCTTGTCAAAGTGTTTGCTGCAAATGCAGTAATCTTTAGCGCGTAGTACTTGTATGGCAGTTTGCGGATCAAGTTGAAGTACAACTAGCCACAACTGCAGAATCTCGAGGTCATGGAAAGGAAGACGATGAAAATAAGTTATTTTAGTTTCGCATTCTGTTGCCATAATTCGGAACGGCACAAACGCGAACCATTTCTTGAACTGGTTAATTGAAACGAACTGTCCGAAAGAACCGGTTCGGGAAAAGGACCGGACTTCCCATCACTACTATTTACCTTTGGCTACAACTGAGTTCCCACGGGACTTCAGCGCGAGACTACAGCTAGCCGTCTAAAACACTATTTAGGTGAATTAAAACAATGGTTAAGTTGCTAAAAGCATCTTGTTCACATGTAAGGGCCCTGTTCATGTTGGACAGACATTTTAATTGCATTTTGTGTCTGTTAAAAGGCACAAAGACACTCTTTATGTATATGCCCCCATAACTGCCGTTTTAGTTGAGGGGGAGCTCTGGGCATTTGCGGGAACAGCTCCGTGTTGCAATCACCAATCCGGTTCGGGTTTTTTTCTATAGACAGTACTCACAAAGGTATAACGATCAAGATCAACTTAAAAATTGCCCGGAGTTCTCCTTTGCCCCCAGTAAGTCTGGGATGGTGATTAATGTAAATTCCCACTGTGAACTCATGTTTACATTTGAAAAGAGGTTTCTGCATTGGTCTGTCTATATGATGAAATGTAATGAGAGGCTCGGGGCAATTCTGTAACTAAGACTAGCCCGTTATGCGAAGTGTAAGGAAAACACTTCGTATCATGTATTTTATAATGTCAGGGTATTCTCTCTTTATTCCAGAGCATTTGATGTTTGTATCTGTTATCTTTGAATTGATTACAAATTGGCGTGATACATTTACCTGACATAATAAATTGTAAACATTCGATTTTATTCTAATCTAATCTTATCAACATTATTTTCACTAAAGAGTTAAAAAGAACAGCCAAACACTCTCTCACACTTAATGATGCACCGATATCATTAAACCTTTTTCATTTATGGAGTCAGATGAAATAACGAGTTAATACATATGAGAAAATGTATTTCATTTAATCAAATTACTTTGCCATGCGGAAAGACGGCAACGCGCAAAGACCTTCATCCGTTGATCGGATATGCCTCCTTTGGGGCGATTGAGTCGGGCTTACGTTTATTCTTTTTTTTTGTTGGTTTTTATCAATACCTCCCTTTCATTTGAATTGTTTCTTTTGTCTTTTCCCATCCTGAATGAGTCATAAAAATTATGAATAAATCATAAATAAAAAAATAAAAAAATACAATAGTTATATGATAACCAATAAATGGTCAATATTATACATTTGTATTTGTTAAAAAAATTAAGTTGCAATAAATAAATAAATGATTAAAGATTTTAACTTATTTACATATCACATTCTGGCATAAAACCAGTTCTCCTTAACTTGTAACAGTCATTTGCAGGAGCAATCATTCTTAATGATTAATTCCAGTACACAAATGAGCATGTTTACATGCTCGACAATAGGAAATGCTTCCTCTTGTTAGATAAATCCCTGCTCAAGTTATTTCATAAAGTGTTTGGGACTAAACCGAACATGTCAAATAAACGACGCCTAAGCGTCTAATCAAAAGCATTAAATGCACTCACATCCAGCCACCGATCAACAATGGCATTCATCTCCGTTGTGACATTTTCACTCAGAATGCTTAAATCTGGAAGCTTCTTTAACACACCGGTGAGGCATTTGCCAGAACCAATGAGCTTATTCAGGTCCTCCTTAGTGGTCGCCAGCTCTGGCCTCACTGCTTCCAGCTGCGCAAACAGAGATAACAATATTACCTGTGTGCTTGTTATCATAAATGTAATCTGATGTTTGAAATGTGGCACACACTGAGGCACTAACCCGTGACAGAGCTCTACGAATGTCCTCAGGGTTATGTGGGTCAAACTGGGCCAAAGTGATGGCATGAGCTCTCTCTATGACCGAGCTGATCCTGGTTCTCAGGGTCTGGTATTCCCTACAGAGCTCCAGCAGGTTTGCACAAAGGTCATGGCTTTATGGGGACAAACACGAGCAGCCACGTCTTAGATTTTAGGCTTAAAGTGAGTGACATCAATAGTATCAATAGAAATACGCCAACACACACTGCAGTCATGGCAATAGCTCAAAACACTCTCCCCTTTCTTCAGTTTCTTTAATCCAAAGCATAATCTATTTAGAGATTCACCCACATATCCATCAAACAGCGCACACACAATAAACCACATTTAAATTGCATTTAAACATGGCAACAGTCGCAACCTGTCAAAACATCCATCCATCAAACCACTGGCCCAGTCCAGCCTCTCCCTCCCATAAGTCATCCATATCAAATTCAATTTGACAAACCATTCATCTATCCATACACACACCAAGTTCCAATGAAAACTAAGTGTACAGTCTAAGACTTGGGAACCGTAGCAATATACTCACTCCTCCACAATAATCCCCCTAATCCTCTCCCAGGTGGAGTGGACCACGGCTACGTCCCGTTTGACTTCCCCTGCCAGCTCAGAGTCTCTGTGGGCCAGTTGTTCTCCTTTTTCTCCCAACCACAGCTGACTGTGCTGTAGGGCCTGTAGCTCTTCTTCCAACTGCTTCAGCAACCACAACCTGACAAAATATAGGTTTGCCATCATTACAGTAAAATTACAAAACTCACACATTTGTCCAAAGTAAACAACACCTCAATATCAGGTCCACATTTTCTGGCACGTAAAACATGCACAACTATCATACCAATTTATAATACGTCACATCAGAAAGGCCTCTAAAGACAGTAATGGTAAATAAAACACAAGTGCCTGTACCTCTGTTGAAAGGCCTGTGTGCTGGCCTCTGTAGGCCATGGTATATTGGCTCTGTCCTCCAGCTTTGCCAGACTCCCGAATAGCAGCTCCTTCCGTCCCCTAAAGGAACTCCACATGGTCGCTAGTGCCTCTGCCTCACTCTGCTTTGTCCCGATGCTCCTCTGAAGCACCTGCACGCTCAACGCAACATTATCCACCAGCCCTCTGCAGGACGTTCTTTCCTCCTCTGCCCCTTGTAAATGAAAGTGTGCCTTGTTTAGTATGATATCCAGGCTAATAGCATGCACCTCTAGAGATGCTAACTCCTTGGCAAGGTCCTCCAGTTCCTGATTTATGTCCCTGACTTTGGAGTCATCCCAGCTCTCTCTTCCTTCAACCTCTTCCTGGAATGTCTGTAAAGAGGTTCTGGCTTTATTATAAGTCTTACAGAAGTCTTTTAGTTTGAGTAGTGCTTCATCTCGATGCTCTACTAAACTCTGTGCTTCACTAAAGTGTTGAATGCAGTCCTCCTTCCTGGTCTGGAGGTGCTGCAGGTCTTTTGGGGATATAGACGGGCTGAGGGCATCTAGATGTGGCTGTAAGGACTCCAATAACTTTCCTTGTGTCTGAAGGGATGTCTTGTCCTCCTTTAGACCATTGGAGAAATCAGATAATTATATATATTTTCAATTAAGACATTAATAAAAGAATGATGATTGGATGATAAAATGTAATGACATATTGTACCTTGGTTTTGGATTCAGCAGACTGGAGATCAGTGATGCGGATTTTGCATGTGCTTTGAATGTCCCTGAGGAAGTTCTCAGTCCATTGAGTCAGATCAAGCGAGACCTGACTGAACTGCTCCAACTGAGCAAGATGGGACTGAAATTCCCGAATCCTGAAAATACAAAATTAAAGGTCAACACCGACTCATCAAGGTAAAGGTACACTGTAACTTTATTTTGTTCAAAATGTACAAAATTTATGAGCGAGTACATCATGAATCCATCTTAAAAAGCTGTGTTTTTGTCTTATCCTGATCACTACGGTATGCCTATAATAAGTGTTTATATTCTGACTATTTTAGACCAAGCAGGATGACAACCACTGCAAAGTAGCTCAGTACTTGCGTGACTCATCATATAGCCTACATAAACAGAGAGGAGGGTTGGGCTACAATGTTCTTCCTCAAGATGCATGCATTTGTATATATTAACCGTTAGAGAGCCAAAAGTTACATATTTGTCCAGTCAGTAACACTGAGACAGCAAATAAGGACTTTAACCCTAGGTTTAGGAATGTGCAGTGTGAAACGGCATCTTATGAATACCCAGGATTAACGGTTAACCCCGGGTATAGTATGAGCAGTGTGAAACATGAAATCAAGATAATGCAGGATTCCATTTACCCGGGATTTAGAATGACCCAGGGTAAACTATTTCAAATGTGAAAATAGTTATAGTGTACCTTTAAATATTCAAGGAATACTTGTAATGCAAATGAAACAATGGTAAAATATGCAGTGAAAGATAATTCACACACAATTTTAATAACACAATTAGACCTGCAAGACTTTTTTCTTTCAAAAAATCTTACCGTCCACAAACATTTGAATGGTAGTGTAAATATACTTTAGTGAACCATGATTTATTAATGCTAGTCAGAGGCAGGTGCTATGCTAAGCAATCTAATTCTAGACTAATTTTGATTGCATAAAAGTTTGAATTTGCCCCTTACAAAATGAGTCATTCATATATTTAGTACATTTTCTGGGAGAGAAAGAGAAAATTTTAAATGTGTATATTTTAGGAGCACATAAGCAAACAGATGACAAGGACAAAAAATATAAATTATTATTACCTGAGTGGTATATTAGTACTGAGAGAACACCACCTCTCTTCCATGCTACAATGAAGATCTCTAAGCTCTGCAGTCCTTTCCTCTGAGGCTGAGGAGTACAGAGACTCTGCTCGGGTCTCCAAACTTTCCAACAAAGACTCCTGAGAGGGAACTTCTGACTGCATGTCCTGATACATCATAAAAAAAGATTTTATTGGTTTCTTGCCATTAAAGTCATAGTGTCCCGAATTGTTTTTGAGAGTTTAAATGAGTGATGGTAATTCAAACAATCAGCATTAAACATAAAGAAAAATGGATGTGGAAAACGAAAAACAGCCAAAAAACCTTTCAGACTTTGCACTCACCTGCAGCATCTGAAGCTGGCTCTGTAGCTTCACATTGTCTGTGGTCAGGTAGGGAGAATCTGAACTGCATAGATTTTCACACCTGGTCAACCAGGACTGCAGAAGTGAGAGATCTCTCTCACCTCTAAAAAGCAGACAGCCAAAACATTGTTTTTTGTATTACAATCTTTTATTTAAGTAACAAAAATCACCTTTATTGCAGTCAACACACATTATGTAACATATAAATATGCAAACACATGCCTTTGCCAAAGAGTCAAAAGGTTCTCCAGTTTTGATTGTTTTACAGTGGCTTGCTGGGTATATAATTTGTGAGCTTGCTGAAGGTCAGCCACAGCTTTCTCCATCCGTCCCCCATCAGACAGCCTCCTCCAGCCCAGACTCAGAGACATTAGCCTGGGCCCGAGCTGCTGTAGACGCTGCACTACATCCTAAAAATGAAGGAAATAAATCTTACTCTAGCAGTCTCAAATGCCTTTTATATAATCATATTTTTAAAGTCAACAGTTAAGTGAAAATTGTAGCATATGACCTTTAATAGGGGTTATGCGCAACAGCTTCCATGTCCTGTAAAACAGGTCGCATTGCTTCCGTTTCAGGTCTTTTGTATGTGCTTTGATAAATATAGAGCCGTTTAATTTAAGATTTACGGAGTGAGCAAAGATGACCATAAATTGAGGACTAAATGTTTTTTATTTTCTTCTTCTCACTAACATCTAGATATTTAAATTGCATAAAACGCCAACAATAACACTTTTCTCATTGCGGATGCAGATGCAATGAGACCTGTTTTCCTGTTTGTTCATGTGACGTTCAGTATAAAGCCTATAGGGCCTCTTGTACTAATGGCCCTCTGGCTGATTGTGTGGATTATTTCATGCAGCCCTTCAAGTGTAAATAGTTTATCCTTTAATCCGGTCTGCAAATTGATTTTTACTTTCTGCATTTTGATTTGGTCTTCGTTACCCTGCAGTTCTCTTAAGGATTATTAAACAGCAGTCAATATATTTTTCCACAGGGCTTATTATAAAAGTCCTAAAACATAAAAAAATAAGTACAATGTACTTATTGTGTTAATATTGTATTGTAAAACACTTGTGCTGCTGTTGAGGAGTAATACGGGTAAGGTTATGGGAAAGGGAAGGTGAAAAGGTTGGTTTAAGGTGTAAGGGATGGGTCAACAGTGTAATTAAAAATGTAATTACACAAATTAATTGCAGCTCTAATTACATGCAGGTATTTTTAAAATAGGAGTACAATGTAAAAACATGTATGTACACAATAAGTCCATTGTATCAAATTATTAATTTCTATGTAGGTACATAGTAGTTAAAGCCACTTAATATAAAGTGGGACCTAAATAACTTTTGATCATTACAAAACTATATTGTGATGATTGTGATCGTTTATATACCGGTATAGGGGCCCCCAATTTCAGTTTTACACCCCTGGTCTAGATAATATATACAGTACGGTATGGAAATTGATTTATTTAGATCTTTAAGTTGTCTGTTCCAAACACATGTAATATACTAACCATATGTTCATGGAGAGTTTTATATGTTCTTGAGGCTGATGTACAGGAAGTATCTGGTGTGTTCAGTTTTTCCTGTAATCCATTCAGCAAACCTTCAACCTAAGATGAGTGAAAACATTGAATAACACACACACATCCAACATGACTTGAATAATATATCAGACCAGAGTAGCACAGAGAGCCATGTATAAAGTGTTACCTCATTGAGATCTTGAGTAAATTGTTTCGTATTTCTCAAACTAGAGTGAAGCTCTGCCTCTCGTTGCTCCACAATGTTCTTAAACTCTTCCCGGTACCTTTCAATCTGCATCAGACGTGCTTTAATTCGCCCTGCCTCATTCGGTGCAATGAAATGACTTAAAGATTGAAACTCTGTCTCCAATCGGCTAAATATATCCATCTTCTTCTCTAAGGCCTCCTTTAACATCTAAGAGGGAAAGCAATGAGGAGACATCATCCACTGAGCGCTAAATGAAACATATAATGTTGTCTGGTTAATTTGGTTATGTTTATTAAGTTACAGTCTTCTGATCCAGGTCATTATCTCTGTTTACCTCCACCGTGTGAATCTGCTCATCCAGGTTGGCAGAGGATCCGCCGAAAGCTTCAAGCTCCCTCTTACTATCACAGACCCAGGAGAAGAAAGCCTCAGACTCACGACAGAACCTTTGCCACCATTTGTGCATCATCTCCAGATCTGACACACTATTGGAACAGATACAAGCAGGAAAGAAACACCCCTTGTGAAAAACAGTACCCCTGAAAGCAGTACTTATTATGGAAATACTGTGCTTTAAAAGAATATACTCTTTACAGAATGTACACTTAAGTGGCCTTTTATTTAATTAATGTTATAGTATCTGAAAGTACTGTTTTTAAAAAATATAAACACTTTTAACATTTGAAGTACACTACAAATGCACATTCAATATAACTAAGCACACTTCTTTTTCACAAGGAACATAATTAGGAATTCACAAAGAAATAATTTTGATGGTATTTGCGCACACACCATCTGCATCATTTTAGCAACCGATTCACTACAGGATTCAATCAGGATTAAACTCAGGCAACATCCAAAAATGTTGTTGCAACTAGCAGGTCTATTCTGAGTGAGGTTGATGAAGGTGCAGCAGGATATTGCAATCTGGCATCATACTCTTGAATTGTCTGTCATTTTCTCTATTTCAGCAAGGTTTACTGGCATTTACAGTCGGTTGATACATGAAAAAATGTGCATAATGTGAACTGTGCAGTATATGTATGTACAGTAGATACAGGCATATTGACTTAAAGCTGTCTTACATTTTCCTGAGGCTGGCTTGTATCTCCTGCAGTCTTTCTTTTGTGGACTGGGCCTGATCCTGTAGTAAAGACTGATTGTGAGAACCAAGTTTAATATCTGCTGCCTTCTTCACCAGGGACTCAGCTCGTACAGCAAATGTGTTACCCTGCTCATGAAGCTCCTAAACAAACACACAGATATGAGTATTATTCTCAGTCTAAAGTTTAATAAACATTAACTACAATATTTTCGTCTTTGCTCTCACTTTAACATTTTTCATTTCAGTCTTGAGGTTGTCCAGGCTGCTGAAGATAAGCTCCCTCTGCAGGACAGGACTGACAAGACACACAAACTGCCAGATGGCCTCTCTCTCCAAATCAAACTCCTGCCATGCATTCACAGTGACCTAAAGAGCAATGAGAATGACACATTATCAACTGCAAGTAAATGAAGTGATTGCATTTCTTTCCGATTATTCATGTTGCATTACAGGGTTACATTTTATGCACAAAACATAAGTGTACACAATGTTTGACTTCTGGAAACAAGTTCGGACCTCTAAAGAGAGGGGCATTCTAAGGTCTTGAGGCCCACAATTGTCCACAACAATATTAAAAGTCCACATTACTTTTACATTTGTTTGTGATTGTCTGGATAAGGAATTTTGGTAACACTTTAGTTTAGGGTCTAATTAACTAGTAGCTTATTAGCATACATATTACTAGTATATTAGCTGTTTATTCATTCTTATAAAGAACATATTTATGCCTTATTCTGCATGACCATATTCTACATCCCTTATACCCAATAACTAAACTTAACAACGACCTTAGTAAATATTAATAAGCAGTAATTAGGATTTTATTGAGGCAAAAATCATAGTTAATAGAATTGGACTGTAATCTAAAGTTGGAGCTAGCCCAATTTTGGATTACTTTTAAAATGAGTCTACCAGTGTTGGGAAAAGTTACTTTCAAAAGTAACACGTTACAATATTGCGCTACTCCCTAAAAAAGTAACTAATTGCATTACTTAATTACTTTTTATGGAAAGAAATGTGTTATGTTACTTTTGTGTTACTTTTTCTAACCTGGGCTGGTTAGAAAATGTAAAGGCCCTTTTATTCCAGAAGTTAAAGGAAAAAGGCTCAGGCTGAAGGAAATGCACACCTGTACAGTAGACGGCTTTCAAAATATTACAAAATATGAAACACAAAAAACTCACTAGTATTGTTGAATTGGATCAGATTAGACACTGCAATTAAACATATTTAATTATAGCAGGTTTGCTTAATATTCTGAGTTTGCATTTCACTGTTTTTATTTTCAGGAATACTGAATCTGTTTTTGTGTAAGTGAGATGAGTAAATGCATGCTCAAATTTAGTCTAGTACTACAATAACCATCATGTTCACACAGCGCACACAACACCTCTGAACTTACTCCTTACTCCTAAACATTAATTCAGATATTTTGTTGTAAATTTAAAAGTAATGCGTTACTTCACTCGTTACTAGGAAAAAGTAATCTGATTATGTAACTCGAGTTAATTAACTGAAATTGATTGAGAGTCGAGTCTAAAATGAGGAGTGCTATTTGTTGCATCACTGAAAGTCAGCCATTTATGAGGTCTAATAACAGTTAGGATCCTGCCTATGAAGCTAACATGCTATGATCTAACATATGGAGATCTTTCTGAACCATTGTTTACAGACACTTTAAGGGGAGTAAACTGAATTATAATATGGCATATGTGTAAATATCATTTGACTGAAAGTGTTACCTGCAGGTGTTTCTCCTGAGCTGCCCAGTCTTCTTTACCTTGAGATCTTACATCCGTCTCTTTTGCTTCCTGTGTCTTCAGATTTTGCTGAGTACACACCATGACAGGGTGACAGAGAAGAAAGAAAAAGGGAAAAATAGAATTTTTAGAATATAATAGAATATTAGGCATGAGAAAGAATCACTTATTCACAGCAATCAGATTAGCAAATAAAATCAACACGATTCATCACGTCTATTGCATTATATGTGTCAACAAAAATGAATTCTACAGTCCCTACCTGGTGAATAAGGAGCAGCTGTTTGGCTTCTGTTATGTTCTCTGCATTCAGGATTCTTCTGTGCCCCTGTGTCTGAATCACCTCCTCCTTCACCTCCTCTCCAGTCTTTATGTTCCCTTCATTGGCCACTGCAACAGGAAAATCCTGAGAAAACAGTAAAAGAGTTTAACCATGCAAAATGTTAAGCTGTAACACCACAGATATCTATACAATAAAAAGTTCCTGCAGATGATATGCAAATAGAGAATTTTATGCAGACATTTTCTTTCCAAAGTAAACATGGCATCTGACGTTTGCAATGGTATACTTTGCATTAAAACTAGCAGACATGAGGACCACTCTTCACCTCAGACAGAGACAGCACCAGTGCAGAAAACTGTTGTGAGAGTTTATCAAGAGCAGCCCTCTGTGTGTGAACCTCACTCTCAAGACTTATCTCCTCCAGCACAGCGAGACGAGCTTTGAGCCAGTCCAGAGTCTCGCCCTGAGCTTTTACCGCCCGACGCTGCATCTGCAAAGGGAAGCAGAGGGAGGTCAGCTCATGTCACATAACAGACAGTGGTCTGAACACACATACAGTATACAGTATGCAGATGAGCCTAAGTCACATACATTTGGGGTCAGCTCACCTGGAGAGAAGAGATTTCAGCACCACTTTGCATTTCCTGCTGGAAGAGAAGCCATCCAGACAGCTCACCGAACCTGGAGCACAGCACAAAAAACAAAAACATAGAAAAAGAAATTCTACTATTCTATGTTTTTCTACTATGTTGTCTCTTGTCAAAAAGAACTATATTGAATGTGTACTTACAAGCATATTTTAAAAAACTGTACTTGCAGATATTATATTTATTAAATAAAAGGCCATTTAAAATGTACTTAAAGAGAGTGCCCTTTTATCACTTTCTTAACACACTTCAGTGCACTTAAGTGACATTTGTAATGTCAAATTAAACGTTTTATTTTGAAGTACATTTTGAATGCAATTAAATGAAAATGTATTATAACTTGAACTGGTATGAAATCCAATTTGCTGAATTTTTTTGTAACCTTTTTTGACCTACTTAAGTAGAATTATATTTTAAATGTAATTAATTTCATAATTACTTATACTGTGAAAATATGTTTAAAGTGTACTTCAGAATGTGACTTTGTAATTACACATTTGTAATGATGAAGTTGCAATTAAAGCTCCAGTAGGTAGCTTTTGTAAACAAATATTTGTTAAAACTCTCATTTTGTCCTGAAAGTAGAATATGAGACAGATAATCTGTGAAAAAAATCAAGCTCCTCTGGCTTCTCCCTGTGGTCCTACTACCATTTGCAGAAATACACCGCTCCCGGTCAGAAACAACCAATCAGAGCCAGGAGGAATGTCTTAGCAGTGTCAATCACGCTCGTGTACGCGCTGATCACCCCTCTCTTGCACAGCGCGAGCGCGTACCGTCGTTCGTGACTCTCCTGTTCAAACTCGTTCATCCAAATGAACGAATCTTTTTTCGAGTCATTTCGTTCATTCAACGAACGAAATGACTCGAAAAAAGATTTGTTCATTTTGAACGAGTCTTTTTCGGAGTCATTTCGTTCATTCAACGAACGAATGACTCGAAAAAAGATTTGTTCATTTGGATGAACGAGTTCGAACAGGATCACGAACGTGCATCACAGAACAGAGCAAGGCGAGCATTTGTGCTTATAAAACTTAAAGTTTTTTATTTATTTTTGAAATGACCGATCGTTTCACTAGATAAGACCCTTATTCATCGTCTGGTATCGTTTAAAACCCTTTAAAGCTGCGCTGAAACTGTCATTTGGTCCTCGAAACGTTTGTGTCCTATTGAAGTCCATTATATGGAGAAAAAGCCTGGAATGTTTTCATCAAAAAACTTAATTTCTTTTCGACTGAAGAAAGAAAGACATGGACATCTTGGATGACATGGGGGTGAGTAAATTATCAGTAAAAGTTTTTTTTTAAAGTGAACTAATCCTTTAACGTTATCTTAGTAGCTATAACTTATAGAAAGAGTGCAACCTTATAAAGTTACATGTATTGCAAAATACATAATGATTTGAGGACCAAGTTTGTAGTCAAAGTATGGGCAGGCCATAGTCAATGTATAGCATATTGTTGATGTTTCGTCCCTATTAGTGAATGTTCCATAACTGTTTATAATCCGCCGTCATTGGTGGTCCTGCTTACTAGCCTGCACGTTCACGGCAGGCTCCGCTGTGGGGGAGGAGCTGTGGAGGGAGGGCTGTAGCGTAGCAGAGAGCAAGGGGGTTGGACCTGTAAGTTGTGCTTGTTCAAATTTTCAGGCTAAGTCAACATTTTCTCAAAACTCCCTACTGCAGCTTTAAGTACATTTAAAATGTATTAACTTTAAACTAAACATTTAAATGTAACATTGAATAACACACTACAGTTAAAATTATAGGAAAGTACATTACATTTGCCTTAGCATGTTAGTCAGCACATCCAAATAAGTGTGCTTATTTAAAGCTTGACAAAACAATGAATTTTAAATGTACTTCAAAATAAAACGTTTAATCTTAACCAACGGTAGCTTAGCTTAACTCATTCTTCTTATTCAACTAGCCTTATCAGAAAGACTTGGCCGTTAAACAAGCCTCACCAGTTTTCAGAGTTCCCATTCATTTTACACCATTCTAGGGAAAAATATGTTGAAAATCATAGCATTGACAGAATGTGCCTCATTTTGTCGCTCAGTATTTGCATCTCACCTGACATGCCACTCTCTCCATTTATCCATGTGCTGTAGTAGCTTCAAGTGTGTTCGCTCTATTAAACCCCTGACCTCTGAAAGATGATCTCTGGTTTGCTCCAGTGTTTGATAGCCTTGGTCATTTTCTGGAAGATCGTGACAGAGATGCTCCATTGTCTTTAGTCGCTTCTCACATGCAGAAAGTGTGTTTTTATGTCTGAAAAAGGCCTATAAAGATACATAAATAGATTGAATAGATAATTCTCAGGTTATGAGAATTGTATGATCTTTTTTTTATCGGCTATATCTCACCCTGTGTTCTTTGATCGTTATTTCACTGCCGGCTGTGAGCAGGGCTTTGTCCTCCCTTTTCAGCTCGATCCTACACTCCTGTAATGTGGTCATCACCAAACGCCTCTCTGTTTCCACCCGGAGTCTGAGCAGATGGAATGGAGCCTCGGCTTGAATGTCCTGGGAGGAAGAAAATGCATCGAGATGAATCCTTTACACTGTAAACAAATATTTTCATGATTTGTTGTCACAACTTTTCATCTTTTGTCAATAGAACTTAGATAATTAATGTCGTTTAGATAACACAATATTTTGAGTTTCTATTTATTAAACCAATCTTAAAATTTGAGTTAATTGTATTAACTTAAAAATTGTATTTCAATTAACTCAAAATTAAGGCAAGCAGGTGACTTACTTTTTTAAAGGTGCTCTAAGCGATGTCACCAAAAAATTTTTTAGGCCAAAACATTTTTTGTCACATACAGCAAACATCTCCACACTTTTTGTTTACAGTCTAGCTTCCTGTTCCTGTTAACTTGTCAAAATTTTCACCATTTTTGATCTTCCAACTGACCTTCCATTGCTTGTGCAGTCTTCTGACCGTGTCTCGCAGACTCCGTTGGTCTTCCTCGGAGATGATATCAGTGAGGTCATCACAAGCCTTTAAATAAGCACTTAAAATGTGCTGGTCTAGTCGCCCAAAGAAATCCTGAGCAAATAATTACACACTTAATTAGAAGAACAGGACAAGATAAATATGTTTGAAGGATTCACCGATTAAGACATCAATGACGTACATTGTGTTTGCGGAACAGCTCATCTGGATCTCCCCTTTCCTTTAAACAGGCCTGGCCCACACGCAGCGCCTTCTCCAGGTCAGCACGAGACTCCTCAAACCTCCGCATGAGGTTGCCGTTAGTCTCTGCCACCTGCCTCCACTCCAAAGCCTCCTGCATCAAAGCCTGATCAAAGCAGAACACTGTCAGAACAGCTCTGTAGTTGATGGACAAATTCAAACTATATCTCTTTACCGAATAGTTATTTTTTTCTTCTGTGAAACACAAGCAAGAGTTAGAGAAGAGATGCAGCAGAGGTGAAGATTTTTATTGAAGACTGACTTCAATTTTGTATTGCTCCAGAAGACTTTTTGGACAATTTTTATGGTGCGTTTATTTTGTAAAAGTCAGTGTTCATTATGTTGTAAGGGGAACATTTTTAAAAATTCTTATTTTAAATAAATTAGTTTTTTTTCTGTGTGTTCAGTAAATAATGACTAATAACAATTTATGGATAAGTTATTCCTTGACAATCATATTGAGAAATACAAAAAACACTTTTTAAAAACACAACAAAAATGTAAAAAGTGCAATTTGCAAGTATCAAAGCCAGCATTATTATTCTGATAATTTCAACAACAACAAAAAAAAACAGTCAAAAGTTTGGGGTCTTTAAGATTTTTTTCATATCTTAGGCTCACTTTTACTTGATCAAAAATAGAGTAAAACAGTAATATTGCTACAATTTAAAATAACTGGTTTCTATGTTAATACAAATATATTACATATTATAAATACGTCATATATTTTAAAATGTAATTTATTCCTGTGACTGTGAAAGACTGAATTTTCAGCAAAATTACTCCGGTCGTCTGTGTCACATGATCCTTTAGAAATCATTCTAATACACTGATTTGGTGCTCAAGCTTCTTTTCACTTTTCTTGTCACTTTTAAACAACTTGCTGAACAATTTCTTTAAAAAAAACAAACACTTTCTAACCCCACTGTTTTGAATGGTAATGTATGAAAGTTTTATTGCAGAGCTGTAATGTAGTCCGACCTGTGTGGTGGTCTGAATCTCCGTCACTCTGTTCTGCAGAAGAGACATGTCAAAATTGTGTAGGGATTTTGCACAGCACAGCGCCCTCTGTAGAGACAGGTAACTGCGCTCCATAGCACAAACACAACGCTTACAGGTCTGCTGCTGTGTTTGTAGCTCCTGCAATTTTTTTTTATTAAAACAACAATTAACACATAGAACAATTATAGTTGACACAGATACAGGCAGGTTTATTTTTCTTATTGAACTCTTGTGGGATTACAAAAGACAGCCACTTATTATTTGTCACATCATTACTGTTTCTCCACACTGCATTCTTCATGGTCTGGTAATCTTTTCCTCCCAGTGGTCTGTACTGACCTGACACATTTCCTGGTTGTGTTGCTGGGTGATGATGTGTCCAGCGAGCTCCGCTGTCTGGTAGAAAGCTGAGATTTGTTTCTCTAGCTCTTCTAACAGAGGAAATAGAGCCTGGCACTCCCTCAAAATTAAAGGACACTTTTCTTTCAGCTGTAAGGATACAAACAAACAATTAAAAAATGTATTCCATGTATTCCATGTCATTCGAAAACTCTATGATATTTCTTTTATCATTCCAAACTTATCTGGTCTTTTCTATAACACAAAAGCTGACATTTTATAATGTAAGTGAATGGTGACCAGAGGCTGTCAGGGTCCAAAACTAGTAGCATAAAGTGGATAGCATAAAATGGTCCAAATGACTTGCAGCCATACAAATTTTGTCATATTTCCTGATGCCTTTATCATATTTATAAAGCTTTTATTATGCCTGTGGTTAATATTCCTTTTCATTATGAGGGTTTTCAGATAGAAATAATATAATTAATAATACAATACAAGTTAGCAAACATTGCACAAACCTGGTGGAGCTGTGCTTCGGTTGTTGTAATGGTAGAAAGTGCTTTAGCTTCACCAGCACGAACAGAGTCTTTGGCCAGAAGTTGTGCAGAGCGAGCAGCCACTTTATGTTGTGCTTCCACAGCAGGTAGCCTGTGCTTGATGTCCTGCAATATGTGTGTAAATTAAATCAGAAGGCTTAGGTTAAACTCAGATGGATAAAATTGGCATTAAAGTCTTGCATTTATCATTTCTGAGTGGCCAATCTCACATACAGAGAAAAAGATTTAACAATATATACAGCGAATGTTGAAACCTTTTTACCTCAACATCCTGCATAAAGGCTTTGACATCCAACAATGACACTTGAAGCGGTGAGGTAAGTTTGGTAATGGATGTGTCCAGAAACTCTTGTATGTCTGTGCTGACATCCTGGTGTGCCCTTACAGTATGAGTCTCAGGAAGACGAGAGTACTGTAAAAAAAAAAAAGGGAAAAACAGACTTTATAATTAAAGAAATGGTTCGCTTAAAGGGTTAGTACACCCAAAAATGTACAATTATCTCATAATTTACTCACCCTCAAGCCATATACAGAAGAAAGTATATGGCTTTCTTCTTTCAGCCAAACACAATCGGAGTTATATAAAATATATCCTAGCTTTTCCAAGCTTTATAATGGGAGAGAATAGTAACTGAGATTTTGAAGCCAAAAAACTGCAATTACTAGCTTCCGGTAACGTCCGTGCGCGAGTCGATTTGTAGCTGCATGATGTAGGATGTAGGAGTAGCGAAAGCTTAGATGAGAGTAGACGCCTCTCGCGGTTCAAACAAATAGGGTTGAGCTAAACAAACTTAAGCTCCTCTGACATTTCTTCAAAAATTCTTGTTTTAGACTTCTAATTCATGAACAGTGTTTTTCCTCTATCCTCTGCGCTTACGCGTTCGTCAATACGTCATGCGTTGGGTCAGAGTTCACTCTTTGTTCGGAACTTGTCTCGCGACTGGAAGCCAGTGATTTTAGTTTATTAAGTTATAAATATGAATATTTTTCTTACAAAAACATATCGCTTTGCTTCAGAAGGCCTTTATTAACCCCCTGAACCCGTATGGATTACTTTTATGATGGATGGATGAACTTTTTTGGCTTTAAAATCTCAGTTACTATTCACTCCCATTATAAAGCTTGAAAGAGCCAGGATATTTTTTAATATAACTTTGATTGTGTTCGGCTGAAAGAAGAAAGTCATATACACCTAGGATGGCTTGAGGGTGAGTAAATATGGAATAATTTTCATTTTCAAGTGAACTAACCCTTTGAAAATGAATCCCATATGACTTTATTTCTTCAATGAAACACAAAACTAGTTGTTTCAGAAGTTTCGACATTATGCTAAACGTCTTTGGTGTTCCATTAGAGAAACTGAATTGATATTTTTGGGTGAACTACCCCTTCAAACTGACCAGCTTCTTTTCATTAAGATGTGAGCGAGTGAAGGCGTTAGTTTACCTGTTTGACCTTCAGAAACAGCTCCCTCCATCTTCCATTGAGAAGCAGAAGCTGATGCTTTACATCACGTGTCACTGTTTCATCACAGGTCTCGATCAGAAAGTTGCCTGCATCGTTCATAGTGGCGTGCTGGTCCATCCAGTGCGGAAGGTTACGAAAAAACTCCTGGAAAAACAACAGAGAATAAGAATGTATCATAAACATAACCCTGCTAGTTATTTTTAGAGACATGGCTACATGTACTGTATGTGGTTGTCTTACCCGTTTGGTGTTCTCAGGTTGTCTGAGAGCCCCCTGAGCGTCCTCCAGCCAGGCCTGCAATAAGGCCACGCAGCTGTTGTACCTCAACCAGTTACACTGCACCTCCTCCAACATGGACCTTACGCTTCGCAGCTCCACCGACAGACTCCTCCACTGATCAGACACCTCTCGCAGAAAGAGCTTTACCCCTCCCCCAGCTGACATGTCAAAACATGAACATACAAAAGCAGAGCAGATTCATGAACGTACTAATAAATACATACTGATAAATCTAAAACTAACACTGATACTAGTATTAGTACACTAATACTATTACTAGTACTTACTAATACGTAAATAAATACTAATACATCCTTGACGTCAGCCACAATCATTATCCTTATTTTTTAAAAGTTGCTAAACCTGTTTATTTTGGCTATCTTAATTATTATTGCTATCTTATATCGTTACCATACGATTTTATAGTTAGTTGTATATGATTTGTGCATTTAGCATTATTTTCCCCCTTCTATACAGTTATGCAGTATTATTAGTATTCTATTATAGTATTTATTAATATTTTGAATCAGCTTTCATTTTTATTATTTCATTTTGTATTAAGGTAAACAGAATTATGAAAACAAAACCAAAAATGTGATATAGCTTCCAAAATTATTTGAAGCTTAACAGAATTATGAAAACAAAACCAAAAATAATAAAAATGACAAAAACATAACAAAATTACAACAACAAAAAATTGTTGTAATTTTGTTAAGTTTTGTCATTTTTATTATTATTTTTTTTGTTTTCATAATTCTGTTAAGCTTCAAACTACTTTTCTTTCAGTTTTAGTAATTTTAGCACATGGGTTTACAAGTACTAAAATTACTAAACTGAAGTTAATTCATATAATATAATATAATATAATATAATATAATATAATATTCTGTCTACAACACTTTAAGAACACACCAATGACCCATTTTTTGAGTTACAACCTACCAGTTGAGTAGCGCTGCAATAAATCATCATGATAAGATTTGATTGGCTTCTGGAAGACCTATTTTGTGATCTTCCAATCATACTTCAGATATACATCAAAAAACTTCACCCCTATGTTGAGGTCGCCTTAGGCACGGACAAAGCAACATGTTGGGAGTCCACTGCCCAGAGAAAACCAATTAGAATACAGTATCTGCACTAATGGACTGGAATTCCCTTTTGAGTTCGGTGCCTGGGAAAACCTCATTTACCAGTAGCCCGAGGAGAGAGGAATGAGCGAAGAAAGAGAAAGAAAAACCAAACGGAAAAGAGCAAGAATGAAACAGAGAGGGAGAACGAGATAGAGACAGAGATAGCAGGAAGATGCTACAGGCACAGACTGATTGACTACTGAGTCCACAAGGATTAAACTCACTGAGGGTGAAAAAAGGTGAGCTGCTATCATTCTGCCCTCTGGACTCTGAAATCTGAAGGATTTGCTTTAAAAAAAAAAATCTGCTTTTATCTGCCCATCCATGATATGATTTGTACATTACAAATATATTTATTTGGTTCACTCAACGGCAAACAAAATTTATTTAGCACAGGATCAAAATCTTTATGGGTGGCCCCCCTCTTACCCGTATCCTCTATATTAAAAAATAATAAACATTTTTCTATATTTGATGATTCTCATATAAAGTGATGCGAAAGAGAAATAATTGCACAGTGAAACACCATGATGAAAATACCTGCTAGAAAGTTGTACTGCTGTTACCAAACTATCATTTAGCAGTCACATAGGCATATAAAACACAAAATTAGTCAGAACTTGAAGCATACCTGAGCTGTCTGCTTTAATGTAGAGCTCAGCAGCTTGTACCAGAGCCTGGTGGCTAGTCTCATACTTCTCAAAGAACTGCTGTCCCTCCACAAATGACTAGAGATGCAGAGAACAAACAAAAGTAAATATCAGATCATTTAATTGTGCAATCAGAGAAATTAGTATCTCTAACAGATCTTAGGCTATACTGCATTTGATCAAAGATTACTATGTATGAAAACTTATTTGTATGGTTAGACAATGAAGGAGCTGAAAAAATGCAAAATGAAAAGAATCCATCTAGTTTGTAAACTTACACTATAGCTTTGCAGCAGAAGCTCCACTGACTCCAGTCGGCCGTATTTAATGATCCAGGATTTCAGCTTGGACTCAGCTAATGCCAAAAATGCCAGCATACCATATTTCGTTTCCCAGAATTCCAGTTTGCTCAAGTGAATGTGTGAGGAGGTAGATATGTAGTTTAATCTGAAAGCAGTTACATAAAAACAGGTTAATAATATATTATATCATATTATATTATAATACAATTTATTATTAAAAGTTTTATGTCTAGCCATTGCAAACTGAATTTTAATTGCAATTATAAATTGATCTCTTCATTAATCTTCAAGGTTATCTGTCATGGTTTTTACCTCTCTGCCATGTCTTGCAGTTGTTCCATGGGAATTGGGACATTATTAACACATCTGTCTCTGTGGATTAACTGCAAGGTCTGCTTGTGTCTTTCAAGAAGCCTTAAGATCTCCTGCACAACCAAATACAGAAAAATGTAAGATCCAGGACTCATGTTAATGGATAAAGTGAAGGTTCTGCTGATCTTGTTACTCCTTAATAGATTCTCATTCATCCATTCTCCAATACCTCATACACATTCATACAGACAAACACTGACTTTCTCATTCTGTTTTACCTGGTCGTGTAGTCGCTTTTTGTGAATGGCTTTTGCAGTCTCATCATGGGCTTGCTGAGGGACCAACTCCTCTAGTAGGATCTTCTCTGCTTGATGTAAATACAAACCAACTTCACCCAGAGGATGCGGCAAACCACTATCCAGCTGTAGATGCCAATCCAAAAGCTGCAGGCAGGAAAAAAACTGTATATTATATTATATTATATTATATTATATTATATTATATATGTCTTTTACTTTTAATAAGTAAAACAAAATCAGCTAAATCTACTGTGAATGTCCTCAAATGGACTAGAGTTTGGTTAGGGTTAGTCTATGTATTCTAATTGGTTTCCTATAAAAAAATATTAAAATCTATGGTGTATCTGACCCTTGCAGACAGCCTCTCCCAGGCCTGTTTGAGCAGAGCCTGATCTGCAGTCAGCTTGCCGTCCTTCTGAGTGGACTGAACACATGTCTCCACTTGTCTTCTCTGCACCTCAAACTGTACACGGCAACGCTTGAACATCTGAGTGAAAGAAAGAGCGAGTGAATGAATGAATGAATGAGAGAACTGCAGGTCATTACATTTTTAAAATTCTGAATATTCAAATAATGCCCAATGTAATGCTAATAGGAGAGAGACAGCAAGATAACACAACCTGCCCAAAAAATGACAAAGCAAGAGAAAGGGACGCATGTCAAAAGCTGAAAAAGAATTTAAACAGCCAAATTGCACATGCATGTATTCATGCAATAATGGGCTCCCATTTTCCACTTTCTCTCTACCCATGCGGTCCCTGCTAGAGCTCTGACTCTTCTGAATATGGAACATATCCGTGGGCGCTATAGACATCGCTTCACTGGTGTGTAGTGCCCATGATTATGAAAGCAACGAGAGCTTTCAGCTGTAATGTATATTAGCGTTGTCTGTATGCGTATGAGGGTGTGTGTTTCAATGTTTTGAGCAACCAATGTTTTGTCCGGGATCTACTATATTTTTCATTTTCAATTTATTTCTGTGATGGTAAAGCTGCATTTTCAGCAGTCATTACTCCAGTCATCAGTGTCACATGATCCTTCAGAAATTATTATAATATGCTGATTTGCTGCTCTAGAAACAGTTCACATTTTTATCAATGCTGAAAACAGCTGCACTGATTAATATTTTTGTGGAAACCATGGTAATGTTTTAAGGATTCAATAGAAAGTTCAAAAGAACCGCATTTATTGGAAATATATATTTTTTTGTAACAATGTAAAGATCTTTTTTGTCACTTTTGATTATGTGATTATCACTTAATGCATCCTTACTGAAAGTATTCATGTCTTACAAAATAAAAAGTCTAACTAACCCCAAACATTTAAATGGTTGTATAAAGCAGCAACAATTGCATAAAATTGTGGAGTGAGTTCATGTAATTGTAGCTAAAGTGCTCCTATCATTAAAACAAAGGGGCTAAATAACCTACTAAGGCAGGACAAAAAATAGGATGCCAATGGCTCCTGAAATGAAACAGAATCACAGAATCGCTTCATTATGATGGCTGTTCAAAAGCATGATTCACTGACTGAATAAATCTGTTTCATTTAATAAGAGTCATCTGTGACCATTTTAGTCACGGTCTGGATCTCTGTAAGAATTTCATGTTATTTAGTTTCTAACTGCTGATTTCATTATTTATAATGAAAAAAGTTCTATCAAGTTACAAAAATACAAAACAGAAGCATTTTCTCTGGTAGGTGAGACTTTCAGTATTACTTCGACCAACAGCCACACTGCTTTCTTGGACTTTGTATCAACAGTGAGCATTTAAAAACCGATATCACTTAACTCTAACTAAGATTCCTAGACCTGGTTTCACAGACAGGGCTTAGATTAAACCAGGATTAGGCCTTAGATCAATTAGGACATTTAAGTAGCATTTATAAACGTGCCTTAGAAAAAGGCATTACTGCTGTGCATCTTCAGACAAAACAATAGCACTGACATATTTTAAGATATGTGCAAGTTTCTTTCAGTTAAAACAGTTCAAACATACATTTCAGTCTGGGACTAGCTTAAGCCTTGTCTGTGAAACCGGGGGCTAAAGCTTTATTCAGGTATCCAATTGATATTTTATGTGATCTACATGATGACTGAGTGAGACCCTGAGCTCACCTGGTACTTCACACCAAAACTTCCACCGTCCCTCTGGGCTTGAGCACAGTCTCTCTCCAACTGATCTGCCCACGCTTTCAGCTCCCTCAGTGTCTTACGCTGCTCCCTCTGAGAGAAAAAAAAGAGTGCTGAGTTACTGAGGATTGTAGAAACAAGACAAAAAGCAAACATTTGCGAAGATTTAAGGCCCTTGGGGAAGTCTACGCTCATCATTTCCTTAACAAAAGTAATATAATGCACTTTAAACCCCCGACTCAATACAATTTTGCTGTTCAAACATGCATCACTAATGCCACTTTTATAAATCCAATGCAGACTTTGTGTTCCTGCTGCTTGCAGAGTTCTTCTCCTCCATTGTGCAGATCTGCCCCAAACCTCTCCACGGGGGAGCAAGAAATCAGCTCTGCGGGGGCGATACTAATCATTTTACACACATTTACCCTCCCTATTATGAATTAGGAACAAGAGTGAGAAAGCGAGAGCAGTGTTCAGCTAATTCTAATGAAATTAAGTCTATTCTTCCGGCGCTCATCTTACATTTTGGCATCTTCTACGAGGCAGTGCCTTTGGGTCATTAAAATGATTATATTATGACCTTGCCAACGTCTGCCGCATGATCTCCTCCCCACCTCCCAGAAATGAATACTGTCACAGGCATGCGATGCCCTGGAATATTAAAACCTAAAATTGTCTTAAATGTATAACAAAGAGGCAAAATGGTTCAAATTACAGTGACTCTGAAACACTCACAGACCGTGGCATGGGGGAACTAAAGGTTTCTACAAAAGAACCAGGTGGTGACAGGATTAATTCACTGCTTCAACTTGATTATGAACCATTATTATTCTTTAAAGACTGCTACTAATGCTAATCATCAGGCTATCAGTATCAACACAAAGCAAAGCAAAAAAAAGGTCATTATTGTCATGTTAATATCACCAAAAAGTTCCAGTTGTAATGCAAATGTAATAGTGAAGGTAGCAAAATTATATGGGACATATTAAAGCCGTACAATGCCCTGGATTATTAAACCTGGTCCACACAGTATCGCACCGCTCATGATGAAAAGGAAGGCAAAATACTACTGAAAGGATCTCAAACTACATGGCACAGCAGCAGCAGGTGGAAATAGTGGAGGCGCAGTCAAAGCAGGCATAATGTGTTTTATATACGAGCAAACGTACCTCTAACATTTCCTCAATGGCTCGAGGAGCAAGATAAAACTTGAGACAAAAAAGGAATGCATGTAAACAACAAGACATTAGTGGACAAAACAGAGGGTGGAGAATAAAGAGAGAGATTTAGTGTAAGAAAATGGTGAGTAGAGAGATGTGACTCCACAAATAAGAGATTGTTGATAGTGATTATTTAGGAAACAGAGTAAAGAGCATAGGCATCTAACCATGAGACATATAGTGAATGGTGAGCTGGTTGAAGTTTGGTTTTTGGATGAGAAATGTTATAGTGTTGTACCTCTTCTTGCTGCCGGCCAATCTCTGTCTCTTGGCGGTCTGGGTGATGCTTCAGGAACTGTGCCACATATGTCATGATGGACTTCTCATCTGGCTTATCCACATCCACATCTAAATCACATTAAAGATTTACATTTACAGCCATTTTACAAGTTGCAGCAACTTCTGTAATGAAACCCTGTGTTCAGACGAAGCCCATAATAACTAACTCTATTCAAATGCTTTTGTTTACATTTTTACCCACACATTGTGGTTCATTGCTCTGTGGCAAATTCGATTTAATTGATTTTTTCTAAATATCTAAAAAACAGGGATTATAAAGTTGACATTGTCTGGCAGAGGCTTCACTGGTGGTTCTCACAAAATATCCACGGTTGACAATGTCCCTTGACTCACCGTTTACTATTTGTTCAGTCAGCTTTACCATGTCTAATGGGCCACTAATCGTTCAAATGTCAAACTTCATTTGTCAGACTCATGTTAGGAAGCATGAGAAAGCTCAGATGGCGTCTAGGAGGTCTAAGACTTAACCCCTCCATTAAAAATTCATCAATCACATCCTCTGTGAGTGGCGTGCTGCTAATTAGAATTTAAGCATTTGGCGCTTAGAGCTTCGTGCAACACAACTTGAATGTACACACTCCAAAAAACAACAACATTTGTATTATATACACATACCATCTTTTTTGCAGGATTTACATCAAAAACAGACTCTGCATCAAAAATGTAGTCACTTGGATTGGATCCTTCTCAAGCGACCAAAAGCTGCAAATAAATTCTATATATTGTCTAAACAAAAACACCATTGATTGGTATCACCTTCAGGGTCAAGTATTCGTGGGATGCCCAGTTCTCTCTCAGCCAATGAGAAGGCCTCTTCAAGGTTATCCCTGTTAGGTCTCCTCCAAACATGTTCCATGTTAACCAGATGGGGTCGCAAAGCAAAGATAACAGCATGAAAAGCTACCCCTGTGCGCCAGCTAGGGCCAAAATCCTTTACATCGAGACCCAATCTCCTGTAAACACATGCATAGGTATGTTCATTATGTCGAAACCATGGAAGAATGCAGTCATATGCTTTACTTAGGGAAACGGGATTACAAGAGCAGAGAACAATATATAAATTCAAGCCTTGCACAGGCACATATCAACAATACAGTTCTTACTTTGTTGCAGTGGTCTGGACCCATTTGAGCAGGGCTCTCTTGGCCCCGCCCTGAAAAGAGAGGCGGGGCTTGCGTTTGACGGGCGAGCTGCTGGTCTCAGTGCTGTTAGAGCTTTCCACTGATGAGTTACTGCTAGATTGAGGTTGTAGGGCTGGTAGATGACTGGTCAACTCCTCTATCTGCACAAGAAGATGGAGAGGAAATTTTATATATAGCTACTTAAATGATAGAAACTTTAAACTATAAATAGGGTTTGAAATGTTTCCTCTCCTGTTTTTACCTGGAAATATAAGATGATGGTCCAAATCAGCCCCAGGACTATAGAAGGCCTGCCATCAACCACATCTGTTGTGTTGATGTTAACTAGCTTAATCTGTTGAGCAAGAAAATAAAATCCACAAACCATTATATTTAATACATATTTCGTCCAAAAAAAGAAAAGAAAAAAGAAAAAAAATCACTTACACTCTACATACTCTTACATTTCAAAACAATAAAACTTTCATTCTTCTGGTTTAATGTTTCCATACATTTAAAGTGAATAGTGACCATGGCTGTTAAGATTTTTACTGAATACTGACTACGTTTTTTGCAACCTATTAAAATAGCTGTATGGCTTCAGAAGAATTGGAATAAAGCACAGGGTTTATATGGATCCCTGCCAATCTTGTTATTGTTAAAGGGACAGTTCACCCAGGATGAAAATTTTGTCATCACTTACTAACCCTCAAGTTGTTCTAAACATGTATGAGTTTCTTTCTTCTGCTAAACACAAAAGAAGATATTTGAAAGAATGTTGATAACCATACAGTTGATGATAGCAATTGACTTCCATTGTAGGAAAAACAAAAAAATAATATGGAAGTCAATGGCTACCATCAACTGTCTGGTTACCAACATTCTTTAAAATATCTTCTTTTGTGTTCAACAGAAGAAAGAAACAGGTTTGGAACAACATGAGAGTGAGTAACTGATGACAAAATGTTACCTTGAAACCTAACTGTAGCACTGAAGTTTAAGTACTAACAAAAACTAAACCTGAAATAAACAGAAATTAAAGTTAAATAGAAATATTTCAAACTAAACACATATCAAAATTACTAAAAATTAAAGCTAAAAAGTTAACATAAAATATAAAATAAAATCTAATTCAAAATATCAAAACATAATTGAAAAACTATAATTGTATATAAATTATACTAAAATAACACTGATCCCTACTTTCATTGTATAGAAGAGAGCAGCTCAGACATTCTTCAAAATATCTTCAAAACCTTTTCTATTCGACAAACAACATCCTGATTCAAAAAGTGATAGTGTCAATCATAGACATTGTAGACAGTCACAGGAAAGGTCACACTAACCGGAGATCCTCTGTATGCCGACTGAAACAGTGACAAAAAGAAAGAAAGAAAGAAAGAAAGAAAGAAAGAAAGAAAGAAAGAAAGAAAGAAAGAAAGAAAGAAAGAAAGAAAGAAAGAAAGAAAGAAAGAAAGAAAGAAAAAAGAAGAATAGAGGTCATTACACGCTGTTAACAAAAGTGTGGCTCATCAACTGAAGGACATGTGATAGGGACCCCCAGCTCTGAGATAACCCGAAACCCTTCATTGACAAACAAAGTGTGGATTGCACCCATTGTTATACACACACCAAGGCAGATATAACCAGCCACACATACAAGTTGAATGAATGACAAATTCACACAAAAACACACGCGCACACACAATCATAACATCCACTTTTTAAAAAAACACACACAAAAAAAACATAATAGTTCGACATAATACAAAACAGTTCTCTACTCTGGTTTCTCCCACTGTGCTCCACAGGGAATAGAGAGAGATGAGAGAGGGATGACAGAGACAGATAAGATGGTGAAAGACTGTAGCTTACGAAATGAATCCTCAGCTCCTTGAGAGATCAGATACACAGACAGACAGACCACCTCAGGAGTGGGAGGCTTAGCTCAGCTTCATTCACTGACAGGCTGTATAATGAAAGTCTGAAGCACAGCTACACAGTAAATGAAATATCTGTCCTTCTCCCCAGAGAGATGATATGAAAAAATATCTTGTTTATACAGTTGAAAAAACGGGCTCCATTTCTCCAAATCACTATGGTTTTACTATGTACTGTATGTTTATATATACATATATGACTATGCATTTTTAATACAGTAGACCGATTATTCAAAACAGGGTCCTGATCACCTTTTTAGGAATTATGGTGAGAATGCATAGCTGACTGTACATTATCTAACCCTTAATTAGTCCATTTGTTCAGCTTTGGAGCTTTCAGAGACTCCATGAGGAAAGCTCATTGCAACATATGAGGCGGCAGAGACAGATTTATAATGTGGTGACTCAGGACTAAACCTCAATAGGGAAAATGATTTCAGGCTGAGGTGTCAAAATCACCTCATAAATCTATGCTGAGCCATCTAGCATGTTCTAATTTATCCATAAATCCTTCATTGGTTGGTGATTTGAACGAAACATAATTTCTTGTCGTTTAGAGTAAGAATTAAACATGAAATGAAGAACTAGGTTTTCCTTCTCTGTCTCTTGTGAGACAGTGCCGAGAGCGCAGTTTCAGAGCAGTGCGGGGGAAGAGGTTGTGTAGGTCAGACTGAGTGGTTATGACCTGGAGCTGTACACCTGAGCAAAGCACTCTGGGAATGGACTGCCTTACCCTCCTGCCTTCCAGAAACTTGAGCGCTCTTCCCACGTTAGCTACCCAGTGGATCCTCCTCAGCTTGCGGCCCTGCTCGCATGGCTGTCGGATGGGAGAGGATAGCACAGCAGACAAAAGGAAAACGGTGATAAACAGAGGAAAATGTAAATGCCCAGCAAGGAGCGGGGAGAAAGAGATGAAAACAAACAGAAACGCAGAAAGAAGATGAGCAGGATAGTTATATGTAGTACAGAGAGAAAGACAAAAGAGAATAAGACAATACCAAATAGATGGCAAGAGAAAATAGAAAAAAAATCAAAGCGCCATATGTCACTTGGTATAGCGATTTTTACAGCACTCACAGACCTGAGGCATCGCTAGCCTTATGGGATTGTTTATGTGGGTATTCACATGTGTGTGTGCTTATGTGAGTGCTAATAATGTGCAGTGAATACACTGTGTTATTGGACTTGTATTATTATGTTTTCTATAAATCAAAACAATGTCACAACATTAAAACAATGTTGACTGTATATTAAGGAATTTTAAATCTAAATGGGACAATGATGTTTAAGTCATTTGTACCGCTGTTAAATAACTTCAAATAACAAAAGATAATCAAATACCAAAACAAACAAAAGCACATTTAGCTTACCAGTTTGTGACCAGACAAGACTTCAAGAAGAGCCAACAACATCACTCCATCTTTAACATCTTCAAAGAGATCTGAGACCACCAAAGGAGGATTACACTGCATATGGAGGAAAAAACAAACATTTTACTTTTAAAATATTTATTAGACAAATAGAACTATATATGACAGATAGAGTGATAGAATGATAGAAAAATAGAATGATAGAACAATCGATAGAATGATAGAAGGATAGAACAATAGATAGAATGATAGACAGAATGACAGAACGATAGATAGAATGACAGAATGATAGAACGTATGATAGAACGATAGACCAATAGATAGAACAACAGAATGCTACAACGATAGATAGACATAATGATAAATAGAACAATAGAATGATAGAACGATAAAGCGATAGAACGATAAATAGACAGAACGATAGATAGAATGATAGAACGATAGATAGAATGACAGAATGATAGAACGTATGATAGAATGATAGAACGATAGAGCAATAGATAGAACGATAGAATGCTACAAAGATAGACAGAACGATAAATAGAACGATAGATAGAATGATAGAGCAATAGATAGAACGACAGAATGCTACAAAGATAGACAGAACGATAAATAGAACGATAGATAGAACGATAGAGCAATAGATAGAAGACAGAATGCTACAACGATAGACAGAACGGTAAATAGAAGGATAGATAGAACGATAGAGCAATAGATAGAACGACAGAATGCTACAACGATAGATAGACATAATGATAAATAGAACAATAGAATGATAGAATGATAAAGCGATTGAACGATAAATAGACAGAACGATAAATAGAATGATAGAACGATAGAATCATAGAGAAAAAGATAGAACGATAGAATGCTACAACGATAGATAGAACGATAGATAGAATGGTAGAGAAATAGATAGAACGATAGAATGCTACAACAATAGATAGAATGATAGAAAAATTGATAGAACGATAGAATGCTACAATGATAGATAGAACGATAGATAGAATGATAGAACGATAGAGCAATAGATATAACGATAGAATGCTACAACGATAAATAGACAGAACAATAAATAGAACGATAGAATGATAGAACAATAAAGCGATAGAACGATACATAGAACAATAGATAGAAGGAACGATAGATAGATAGATAGATAGATAGATAGATAGATAGATAGATAGATAGATAGATAGATAGATAGATAGATAGATAGATAGATAGATAGATAGATAGATAGATAGATAGATAGATAGATAGATAGATAGATAGATAGATAGAACGATAGTATTTTGTTTGACATCCTGAACATAATTGTGACGTGAGTTTGAATCAAAAGCGTTATGATTAAACCCCAGTGGAGATTGGTGCTGTCGGTCTGTGACAGTAAGAAGCATCTATAAAGCCTGTGTAAAGTGCTGATTCTGGAGACGACACAGACTGTCTGACCTGATGAAGCCCCTCCACTAATCCAAACACACAGCTCCTCTTTACCCGGACGACACATCCAGCATTTCTATTAAGACAGCAGTCACATGACTGGGATTTGGAGTGAAAAAGCAGCCGGGCGCCAAAGTCATTCACGAGGAGATTAATATGAAACATGAAAGTAAGTGTGTGTATGTGTGCGTGTGTGTGTGTGTGTGTGTGTGTGTGTGTGTGTGTGTGTGTGTGTGTGTGTGTGTGTGTGTGTGTGTGTGTGTGTGTGTGTGTGTGTGCAAAGTGAACAAAGTCAAAAGAAACGACAGTGGAATGACCTTAATTAGAGGCAGAAAGGAGAAATGAGTGATGATTTTTAAAAGATTAATTCTTGAAGCATTTTTGAGAGAGCAGGGGGAGGAATTGCTAAGATATTCCAATTAGCTCTAAATAATTCAAAAGCTAATTGGATAAAATCACCTTATAGGATATTACATTAAAAAGAGGCACTTTGAGTAATTATGCAACTAATGAAAAATAAGAGAAAAAACACAAATGCACAAGCAGCAGGGCTTAACAAACTAATTATCTGTGTCTGGTTATTACTGATGGAAATAGATTGTCACGGCAGGCGCTACTGATGTATTCAGCGGAGTGACAGCATTTAGCTACGGTAGATGCATGTTCTGAGTAACCCAAACATAGTTCATGAGAACATACAAACGCCTGAGGGCCACTCAAACTCTTTTCAATATCAGTCAGAGATGAGAGAGACACTGTTACGGGGTTCAATTAAGGTTGAGAGTAGGTCATGGGTAAATACTGTTCGACAGCAGTTTGTACATCAAATCATTTTTAAACCACCCAATAAAATAAAAAAAATAAAAAGTAACATTTATATTTATTTTATATTCTTATTTTATAGATGGGGTCCAATGTCGTCTGGCACTGACTTTTATTAAATGGAATAAAAAAATGTAAAAACATTTTTTTAAATTAAATAAATAATTGGGTGAACTATCCTTTTAAGAATAATACAGTATTATACCACAATGTTGTTTCCAAAAATAAAAATGTTACTTTTATATTGCCAATCCACTTAAGACAAAAAAAAAAAGTGGTTTGTAGTATAGAATGACATTTTTCTACCCACTATTAACATAAATGTTAGAGCTGGGGAAAAAAATCAATTAAATTCAGAATAATTCGCTTTCCAAAGTGCTATAGATAGAAGAACCATTTTTTGTTCCCCAAATAATCTTTCAATGATCAGTTCTAAAAAGAACCATTTTTTTCTTAGTGTGAAGAACATTTTAATAATCTAAAGAACCCTTTTTCCACTATAACGAACCTTTTGGGCAATTGAAAGCAGTGGATCTCAACCTTTTTGACTTCCATTGTCCACAAGAATATTTGAAGGCCCCTCTCACTCTACCCAATAATACATTTTAGAAAGTAGAAAGGTGTATACTCACTATCAAAATTACTAAATAATAAGAAATATATTGATTCTTAGTTGTTTTAGCTTATATTCATGCCTGTTTCTTCTTATTTTTAAATAATTTGAAGTCATCTTGAGGCCCTCTTTGAAGTTTGTTGAGGCCCCAAAATGGGCCCCGGCTGGTTGAGAACCACTGTGTTAAAGGTTCTTCATGGAACCAACAATGCCAATAAAGAACCCTTATTTTTTTAAAGTGTGAGGGGCCTATCTAGATTAGAAAGTTGGGGTGCAGTTTCTACAAATTACCAAATTGAGAGTACTGTTTACAAATCTGTGAGCAGTAATTGTTAAACTGAGGGTACAGTATGTAAATCTGTGGGCACTGATTACTGAATCTTATAATTCAGAGAGAAACCTGATGGGGCGTTAATATATGTCCCATGACAAAGCAGGTGCAGCCAGCAGGGTGTCCGGGTGGCTGCTGTGTGCTGCTCACCCATCTGACGAACACATGAGAAATGAGCTCATCCACAATATTGGGCATGCCATAATTAAGCCCTAACCCTGTCTGAGAGGATTTGACAAAATTGAAATGGAGGGTGGCCTCCCTTCCTTTCCATCGCACACACACACACATCCCCCCCCCCCCCCCTCTCTCTCTCTCTCTCTCTCTCTCTCTCTCTCTCTCTATCTCTCTCTCTCGTGGCTAATCAAGTTGAGGCTCTTAGGCAGATTAGTGCTTCAGTCCTGCCTCTCTGATGTCCTTCGAATTTGCAAGTACATGTATGAGTAAAGAGACCTGAGGCACTGTGCATCCTGTGATGGTATCTTTTAATGAATGGTTTGTAGTATGAGGATTCTGGTAAATCTTTTAATGCAACACTGATCAATTCTGTCGGAATTGATTATTGGGTTGTACCAGGACCTTGATCTGAAGCTAAGCAGATCTTTTTGCCTTTTGTAAGAAGTTTAGACCTTTACAATTTCACAAGACGTGCACAGAGAACAGGATGCCATTGTCTACACAATTACAATGAAGAAAATTTAAATACTGGGGCTTTCAAGCTTCAAAAATGACAAAACCCATAAAAGTGTCATAAAAAAGTGGTCCATAATTACTGAGCTTTATCACAAGTCTTCCAAAGCCATATCATACCTTATGATGAGAACTAACAGAAATGTATCAATTACAATCTTCCCATCCAGTGACTTCCAGAGTTTGATTCTTAAATGAATCACTGTGATCAACTGATTCATTCAAAAGATCTGGCTCAAATGAAAGATTATTTCATAAAACCACTCCCAATTGTGTTCCACGGAAAAGGGAACATTACATCAAGGTGAGAAATATGAATTTTTTAAGAATAATAAACACACACTCCATTACTCACTGATCCATTTAAACAGCAAAGACAGCAATGATAATCGTAAGCATATATTCCTATATTTATATAACTCTAGGGCAGGAACCTGTTCAAGGGTTAATGCTTCACTGGAAACTGCAAACTCCGCAAATGACTTTAATATGAAAAACTGCCAGTGGGCATTCAAGTCAACATACAAAAGGTTCCGATTGCAACATTTCAATCACTCACTACTGAAACTTGGAACTAAGGGGTTCTTCGGACCAAAATGGTCCCGAAGAATTTAAATAAAAAAATGTGTAAAATCATAGCTTCATCGGAATGGTCAGAAATTTGGTGACTTTGTTGGTACTTGGTATATGAACACCCCCAAAAAATTGGGGACAGGATTTGGATAGTCTAAGAAGTGGTTGTAAAAAAATGTGTCAAACTCAGGGCCTTCGGGTCCAAATGGTCCCGCCATAGGAAATGAATGGGAAATTGGCAAAAATGTGACAATACAGAGTTTTTTTGTGCGTACAATCTACAAATCAGCCACGATCCAGAAAAAAAGCACACAACAGTGAACGGGTGAAGGGGTGAATCTATAAAACATCAAGAGTGCAAAACAGACACATCCACACACACACACACACACACACACACACACACACACACACACACACACACACACACACACACACACACACACACACACTTTTATACATAAACAAACGAATAAATTCAGATTACATATGGGTTTTGCATTTTTAAAATGCTCAGTTTGTCCACCAGATGGCATCCATCTAATTTCAAAAATTGCTTTTATGAGGTCTAGGCTTGACTCTAAAATGAAATACAGCTTTAAAAAAAATAAAAAAAAAAATTTTCTTTTATTTATTTTTTTCTATTATATTCAATGGGGCGAAAATGGGGGGAAAATGGGTCATATTTATTGCATAAATATTAATTATAAATCTTAAATTATCTCAAAACACCAAAAAAGAAAAGAAAAGATATTATAAAAAACAAGTAAAAAAAAAAAAGATTTTCTTTTAATAAATATGAATCAAACCCTTCCGGACCATTTGGTCCCGAAGACCCTGAGTGTGACCCTGAAATGAAGGACCCCAGAGGGTCATTTACTCTGTTCGCACCTAATTACATTTCATTATCTATCATGGACCTGTGTGTGCATCCTCTAATACTCTTTTGATACTTCTTTAAAGGAATGAGTGAAGAGGCATGAGACGGTGTGTAATTCTCATTCTGTGTTATCTTACATGTTAAGAATTAAACCGGTGCCTTTGGGCTAGGAATTATAGAGCTGGAAAACCACTGCAGATGATTTGCATTAGTGATTTGGCGGCAGAATAGAGAAATACCTGAAACCCAAATCTGAACATGCTTGAAACAGTGATCACTAAAATTGCACACACAGTTTCACTTCTGTGTATCAGTCTACTGTATGTTCATCCTGTCAACAATTATAAGAGTCATATTTCTTCCTATTTGGCACATGCATTCTCATACTTCTCCCTAAAATACTTGAGAGTGCCGTCACCAAGGCAACATCATTCAGCTGTGGGATGAGGTTAAAGGGCACCAGCAAAGAAGTGGGAACAGCGGGAGCCTAGGATGGTGTGGTGGTGTTCAGCTATTGAACAAATTATTTGGATTTACATGATATACAGAATGTAATTGATTCTGACGCTTGTAGAATCAGTTCAAACAGTTCTATATTTGCAATTTTAATGAGACAATGCCCATCTCTGTCCTTCCTGCACACACATTTCATGAAAAAAAGTCTCATGTCTATTGAAGCAATAGGATCGTGTCACATCTTTTTCATACAATCAGATTGCACGTCCAAGTTCCAAGTCTTCTCTATCTCTCTTCAATCCAGTCCACTGAAAACATTGATTTCAGAGCAGGATTCAGCATAAGTTTTAAGCTTTGAAATTTTACCAATTATAAAGCAATTATAAAGAAGTAAAGCAAAATAAAGCTTTTGTAAGTTGAAAAACATTAAATGAGTCAACACATCATCACTATTTCTTATTCACTATAAGCCTATTATACCATAAGTGTTTATATTTTAGACCTAAAGGGACGTTTTTTTGTGGGAAATTGCGTACATGCGTCACTCGTCCACGCGTGTCTCGTCATATCTGTAAATAGTGAAAATTTGCTGCGGCTACATTGATGTGTGTATGGTGTGGGAGTGGGATAGGTTAGTTGTCACAATGAATGAGAGAGAAAAGTTGACATGGAGCACGCAAAATCTTGAACCTCTCTGAATCACCCATTTGAAACAAATACTGATCAGAGGACAGTCTAAAAGAGAACACGACTGAGCTCGTAATAAAACAAGAATCAACACTGGCTTGGCTTTTCAAAAATGGCGGGAACTGAGGGATTTGAAATGTTGTAAAAGGATTGCGGAGATGGCTTTTTTATTACTCAACAGGAGAGTAAGGTGTTTTATTGAACAGATAAATGTTCATATGTAGCTCTCTAACAGAGTCAATTGTAAAGCATTATATATTGTGAAGGGTCATATTCGTCCACACAGCTAAAGCACAACCAAAAAAAGGCTCTTCCGCAAAATGCATGCGGTTTTGTTTTTTAACCGCTAGTGGGCCAAGATTTACATAGTGTACCTTAAAAATTAGAAATACATAATTTTAAGTACTATAATGACTAAAATTAAAACAAAAATAAAAAATATGTAAAAGCCAAATTGGAAAAAAGCACATAACAAAATGACTAAAACTTAAACTATAAAACTTAATATAAACCAGGCCTAATTGTAATCTGCTTGTAAATATGTTTTACATTTTTCAGAAAGCATCCTATCACGCAGAAGCTGTTTAAATAGGCGTGGAAACACTAAACCTGAGGATTCATGTCAGTGAAATAATCAGAGCATAAGCTCTAACTGTCATCTTCAAGCAAACTGATGCTATGAATATCACCACCAACTCTAACAGACAGGTCAATATGTCCATGACAGATGATAATGAGCAAACAGATAAATAAATAACGTACAAATGTCAACTCTTCTGAGGTTAACGTTTTACGCAGGAGAGGCGCTGGTGTGCACAACGTATTCCCCACAGATTGATATTTCAAATGAATTTCCTGCTCCTCGTCACAGAAGATTAGCCAAGTCAGGTCTTGGTGATCATACTGGAATTATCTGGAGTGGCAGCTAATTAAAAACGGCTTGACCAGTCACTCTTCTCTTTACACACAAATCAATAAGGCATCAAGCTATTATTACAAGCATATCATAGCTAAATGCTTGTGTTTATACAAGGACCTGTTTATCTGGAAGCTTTTAATAATGTCCCTGTTGTGACAATGGAAATTCAAAATGATTTAAATGAATATTCCCGGTTAAATACAAGCTTAATCAACACTACATGTGGCAAAATATTGATTACCACAAACATTTCTTCAAAAAAATGTACACCGTTTCAATAGTATAGCCACATGAATCATACGCACATTTTTTTCACACTCATTTTAGTGTGAAAAAAATTGCTTATTAACCTTTTCAATTCAATTCAATTTAACTATTTTGTTGCCATAAAAAAACACCATAAACCCTAAAACAACTGTAAGAATTATAGCAACAACTATACAGCTCAAATGATATTTGTTTTAACAGACAAATGAATGTGTTTAAAAGGGTTTATACATAATATTATAACCTTCACATTTCCGTTTTCAAATCCTTCAAAAAGAAGCCCTATTGTAAGTGCAATATTACATGTTGTAGTGTTACATAGCTGTCTATAGGTAAATCCTGTCAGCAGATTGACTGTACCCTGGTAAAATGAGGCACAGTAATCTAAAGAGGAGATTAAAGTGTATGTTCATGTTTGACCTGGACTGGTGCCACCGGTCTTGTGACAGATTACTGCAGTGTGGAGGGAGGTGGTTAACAACCTTCAGGTGCTTTTTTTCTTGAACACATGAATGAATGTATGTTATTTCAGAAACCTCACATGACTCGCCTCACCTTTGCCAGATGAGAGTTGATCCATTTTGTGAAAGTTCGCTTCTGCACAGCTTCCTGCTCATCTAAAGTAAAGACAAAACACAACACACTTCAGAAAAGATCTTAAATCTTAAACAAAACATGAGACATTACTGTAAGATCCATCAAGAATCACAATGAAATTTGGTTCTTGGTCTGTCTGAAATATAGGTTTATTTTCCTTAGTGGTCGACTGATTATCGGTTTGACAAATATTTTTTTACCAACGTTTACACTTTTTGGTTATTGGTTCTTTAAAATTGAGTCCATTGAGTAAATTTCTCTATAAGTAACTTTCTTATGCATTACATGAACACTTAATAGACATGAAAACTTTTTTACCATTATGAGTAACATATGTATAGCACAAAACAATGCACAAAATAGCACAAAACACAAAACATTGATTAGAATTAATTGCAAAACCTTTAATTCTTAAATGGCATAAACAATAATAATAATAATACATTCATAATGCATTATAGTTGTAGTCAACAATAATTAATTACATGTCGGTTATGCATATTGGTTTTGCATATTAGTTACCAAACTCATAAACATAAATATAATCTGTATCATATCAGTTGCAAACATAATATATAAATATAGCCTGGGATCTAGGACAACATTAAATAGGTGGGCACCAGTTTCCATCCCCTACACAGTGAGCAAAAACAAAAACCCAATTTTCAGAAACTCCCTCTGTGATATTTCCTACTGTATCCTGTAAGCAAATGAAAGCAGCATAAAGATCTTATTCTCTAAACAAAAGCCTCAGTCCTGATTCTGAATTGCAAGGTGACAGTAATATCCTTTCTCCTAACTGTTATATCAGCATGAGACGACAACTGACACAGAGCCAGCCTCTTTAATGAAAGCACTGTCTGATGGATTACACTGAAGCCGGTCACTATGACACACACTGTCTGTGTGTGTGTGTGTGTGTGTGTGTGTGTGTGTGTGTGTGTGTGTGTGTGTGTGTGTGTGTGTGTGTGTGTGTGTGTGTGTGTGTGTGTGTGTGTGTGTGTGTGTGTGTGTGTGTGTGTGTGTGTGTGTGTGTGTGTGTGTGTGTAAAAAGAGGACCTGGCTCATGCATAATGCACACCACATGTGCCAGTGCCATTTGTGCTAAAAATCTTGTATTTTGTGAATTAATAGTTCGATCAAGCCTATTTCAGAGCTAAAGCAATCAAATATTGATGAGAAGATGAGTGTGATAGATGGCATTGGCAATAGATTTGGAGCTGCATTGGTGTGTATTACAGTGTGTATGAGTGCAAGTGTGTTCCCAGCCCACCATCATAAGGACAGGGTGACTTTGAGCGGGAAACACAGATGCAAACTCACTGTATAACTCATACACCCACAAAATGTCTCCATTGTACCTATAATTTTAACCAGGTGTCGTTTTTCTTCTAATTTCTAATTAAATCTCCAAAATAACCACCAGGATTAATCAACACTTTCTCGACTGTCTTTCCCGCGCAGTCAGAAATGATCCACACTGCATCCAAGAACCTGCTGAGCTGTTTTGAACATTTTCTACATGTGTGCAAAGGATGTCCTACAGATGACCCTGTTATTCCCAAAAATACCTCCAACTCGACAACACAACATTAACATGTGTACACTGTTAAAAAGACAAGAAAATACCATTTCAGTCTATCTACTTAAAATTTTCAAGTTTAATTCACTGTGTTGCCATTTCTTTTTTCGGCATAATTTTTCTACATTGTATAGATGCACAAAAAAAAAAACAGGTTAAATATGCAGATCTGACAAAGTATTGTACACCTATAAACACCTGTAAATTACTTACAAGTGCATGTATATCATTGAAACCAGATGCATTTATAAACAAGCAAGGTAATCTCTTACCCCGCAGGTGTTGATAAACCCCTGGCACTAAATTGAGGGATGTGCCAGACTTCTTTTTGGCAGCTACATCCTCCCATCGTCTAGCCACTTTGCCCTTGACTTCCATTCCCACAGTGCCTCTGTGATCTTAAGTCCATGAACAACAGATTCACCTGTGACTGTCAGAGGTCTAGCACAGGGTCAACTACTCTCAACCACCCTCTTATGGAGCTTTTGCTGTTCTCTTCCTAAATATTCTGATCCGTTGCTTGTCGTTGCAGATGAAAGCCTTCATGCACCTCTTTTTAGGTTCTCTACTTCCTTCTCACCATCCAACGCAAGTAATCATAGTGGAAATGTCCTGTCCATGTCCTTCCTATGTAACAAAAAAAGAGTGTGAATATGTGCATGTGTGTAGCACCGGTCTCAGCATCTCTATCTTTACACTCTCTGCAGGAACAATTCCCCTTGTGCCTCCAACCAATCGTTTGTATGGGAATGTGTGATGTCATCACACATCTGAGCGTATGAGGGGAGGGGGAGTGGTGTGCGTATATGTGTTGTGAGTCATATAGCCTGCAAAGCACACTCTTTAAAGACTGGACTAGGCAGGACGTGCTCGGCACTGAAATTCCCTGAGATCAGCTGAACTCTCTCTCTCTCCTCCCACAAAATGTATTGGATTCTGCGGTTCAGGAAAAGCCGCCTGCCTGAGCTGATTAACTTTGCCTGAAAACACTGCTCGATCTGATTTACCACTCCCAGTGGCTTTATAAACCTCCTAGAACAGTCTAACAAAACAAACAGCCCTACACTGCTAGAGCATTATTGAGATGTGATGGGGCCTTTTAGGATTCAATGTACTATTAGAATAAATGATAATTATAGAATGCAGTCCAGGCTTAAGATGCATAAAATAAATATTTTATACACTAGAAGAATAGCGAAAGTTAACACCACACCAATGTTGCACGTTTTTGAAAATGAAGATATGAGAAAATTAAAAGCCGGGGGAGAATGATAATCTTTAAAATTATGATAGTTTCATTAATCATGGGTATAATTTTCTCTTTTATTCGTCTCCTCCCAAAGGGTTTTTAATGATGGAAGTCATTAATATTAAATGGCCTCTGTCATATGCTATCAGTCTCCAGTTATCTTCACTTCTCTTCTCAATCTGTCTTGCAATATCTTTAATGAAAATCTCTGACAGGTATGCGCATGCATGTATTTATTTAAGAGTGCTTATGAGACAAAGAGAAAGAGTTGCATTTAAGATGTTATGTGTGGTGAAGGGACACTACAAGAAAGCTAACACAATAGCGTATTTTTATAGTTATAGTGGCTAATGTTCTCTAATGACAGATGATTTGACATAATCTGACAAGACAACAATGCTTTGCTGTGGACGTGACTAGTCTCTGTCCATGGTCCTGAACTGAATTGCATAGTGCATTGACCAAAAACATCATCAAAACTAAAGAAAAGAAGCCTTGAAAAAAACAATGACTTATTGTAATACCATAAAACTAAGAATAAAATATATGTATCCATTTTTTGTCAGATCTGAATCAACACTGAACTGACTTCAGCTGAACAACAGCCAAAATGGTGCCAAAAAGCTGCTTTGAAATAATATGTATAATATAAAGCGCTATATAAATAAAGGTGACTTGATCTATATTTACTGTCTATACAGGCGAGTCAGTTAGTTTTGTATATATATTATAATATGGAGGTGATACTGTAAGAGCACCTTTAGGCTAATGAAAAAATCCACATGAGAAAGACAAAAGAAAAAAAGACAGCATTTCGGGAAAGCCTTCATTCTCAACATGGGAGTTACTAAAAGAAGGTTGTATAAAGGCTGGGGGCTATTCTGGCCTAGAGATCTGCAGAGGTTAGAGTACAAACATGCTGGGTTAGTGTGCCTTATACCTAAGGCTATCAACTAATCTCAAGGGTCTCACTGTCTAGTGCTCAAAAAAAGGCAGTACTCACTTACAGAAGAAAGAAAGAAAGAAAGAAAGAAAGAAAGAAAGAAAGAAAGAAAGAAAGAAAGAAAGAAAGAAAGAAAGAAAGAAAGAAAGAAAGAAAGAAAGAAAGAAAGAAAGAAAGAAAGAAAGAAAGAAAGAAAGAAAGAAAGAACACCACCTTGTGGTAAACTCAAGAACTAATATACATTGATAGATGAAGTGGTGCAGCCTCACTAAATTGTAAATTTAACACTAGTAATCGCTACCTGCTGATTTCCCAAGAGACGTTTTATTTGATGCTTGCCAATTCATTATTTTTGTATTTTTATTTATGAATGTACACATAATAATCAACTAAAAAAACTTGTGCCTCAAGGATTGTTAAAAATACATTTCAAAATTTAAACGGAATTCTAATATTAACTTAAATTTAAAGAAATTCAATGTTCCTCAAGACAAAGAAAGGAAAGTTTGTCAAGATAAACTTGAATGAAACTGAATGACAGCTTGACAAAGCCTTGTTTGAAAGTTTAAACATAATTTGGAGGCTTTATATGTCATGCAGACAGATATTGAATTTGTCATTATTTTATATATTAGATTTAATAAATTAACTTTAATTTATGGACATTTTTAGAACATGCTGAATTTCTGTAAATTCCACTTTCAGTATTTTGTGAATTCCATTTAAATTTAAAAACCTATGAATTAAGAGGGAGACCTTGTCACTTAGAATGCAATGTTTTATGGGGACGCTCAATATACAATGTACAAACTGTATATTTTATCCCCTAACCCTCATATAAACCTACCAATTACAATTACTAAAAATTTCTGCATTTTTACATTTAAAAAAAAAAACATCACTTAGAATGAAGCTGCTTTTCTTGTGGGAACCAAAAATAATGCCCACCGGACAAGGGTTTTGCAAGGGTATGCTTCAAAATATGCTTGTGTAGATCTCCATTTGACTAGAATTACCTATTTTTAATCATGCAAAACTGAGAAAAGTAATTATAACTAAATCAACAACTAGGCTTCCCCTAGCCCTAAGGTGTTCTATTCCTTCACATAGGCTAAAGTGAATAAAGACACTCTTTTCCATTATTGCTAAATTCCTTCATCACTATAGCAACAACTCTTTCTACACATACACCATTATTTATATCTCTGACCAGAGTGTGGCTGTTAGCACTTTACCCTCACTGATAACGGAAGCCTTGAGCACTTTTCCATTCACACAAGTGAATCCTTCAAATGGGACTAATTCTGCATCAGCACCAATCCATAATGCTGCCAAATTACCATTACTAATTACATTCCAAAGACACAAATGATTTTATGAATAACTCAAGATGATTACAACAATGGTATCTTCCTCCTGTGGTTTCAGAAGATTTATGCTCTTAACAGGACAGATGTGTACACAATACACCTCCAATTTGGACAGTGTCTAGACATATTCAGAAAAAAGTCAATCACTTAATCATATCTTTGCAGTTTTAGTTTATTTTGGGTTCGAATGTATTTATATATTTGTTTGAACATTTATTTTAATATAGATTTTAATTTATTGTATTTTTATGTTAGATCAAGTGCTTTTAACCTGACAGCACAACAATAAATTAAAAACAAATACGAAAAAATAAACTAAATAAAGTTACAAAAAACGTAAAAAAAGAAAGAAAGAAAGAAATACGAAAGAACAGACAGACATACAGAGATATACAGAGACAGACAGAGAGACAGAAAAAAGGAGCATACAGACAGAAAAAAAGACAGAAAGACAGACAGAAAGAAAAAAGAAAGAAAGTTATACAAAAAATACAAAAGAACAGACAGACATAAAGAGAGACATAAAGAGAGACAGACAGAAAGAAAGAAAGAAAAAAAGAAAGAGCAGGCAGACAGACAGACAGACAGACAGACAGACAGACAGACAGACAGACAGACAGACAGACAGACAGACAGACAGACAGACAGACAGACAGAAAGAAAGAAAGAAAGAAAGAAAGAAAGAAAGAAAGAAAGAAAGAAAGAAAGAAAGAAAGAAGACAGGATAGAGTGAGCACTAGCTCTCAGCAGATATCAATCATGCTATCTGAGTGTTAAAAGATCTCCTGTTGGCTTGTGTAATGAAATGATGTTGTGGTCAGGACCAGGGCAGAAGTAGGTCAGACAGGCTAAGCTTTTCATCCACTTTGAGAAATTCTGAACCATGCCTACATAATACTCACATAATGTGAAAGAAGAGAATCACTGTATCTTATTGTACAAGGTCTGCTATTGTACTAATAAGTCGTAGACGCACTGATTAAGTATAGTGGCTCAGGACTTGCATTCCTGGGTTATCAAAAGAGCCAACGTTCTGTCCTAGACTTCACTGAAGAAATCAAAGGTGCACTCACATGGCAAAAATCAGGCAATAATGCAGATCTTATCTACTTCAGAAGGTGAACTGATGCCTAACTGACCTTCAGTATTTGACACAGCTTGCTAGAGGCAAGTAAAAGATAGCCTAAAGTAAAGGTCAACCTGCTGTTGAAAGATAAGACAGTAATGTATTATGAGGATTCTTGCTCTGTCTGCAGGCCATTGTAAGTGTCACAGCTGTTTCTGCTGACTAAATGGGAGTTAAACATAATCTAACAACAGTTAATGTGTGTGTCGGTCACACAAGAGCCAATTCAATATCACTGTCACTGTCAATCAATCAGTCCCTTGTCTCATTACGGCAATAGTCCGGCAATAGTCCATTCCTATTGAAACAGGAAAACAGGCTGGGAAATGTCAAAAGGGAAATGACCATTCATTTAATGGTTTGGGGTTGTAAGATTTTTTTGGTTTTAAATGACTGTTTTCTATTCTCATATTTTTTTTAATGTAATTTATTCCTGTGATGGCAAAGCTGAATTTTCAGCATCATTACTCCAGTCTTCAGTGTCACATGATTCTACACAAACCATTCTAATATGCTGATTTGGTGCTCAAGAATTGTCAATATTGAAAACATTCGAAAATATTCTTGCAGATTTTTTTTGTTGTGATTTTCAGAATTCTTTGAGGAAAAGAAAGTTCAAAAGAACAGTATTTATTTGAAATAGAAATATTTCCTAAAAGTATAAATGTATTTACTGTCACTTTTGAACAACTGAATGTGTTCTAGCTCAATAAAAGTATAACTTTCTTTCAAAATAATAAAAAAAACCTTTGAATGGCAGTCTGCACATCAAGTGCTTTGGACAGATATTTTGAGATATTTTGTCTGTTGTAGCCTACTACTGAAACACACACACACACACTTCCCTTTGAAATGACTGGATCAGGTCACCTCACTTTACCCTGTTCTCAAACAGATATTAATGCACACTTGACCATAAGAGGCTTCCAGTAAGGCTTTCTTTCATTTAGCAAATCAGAGATCATGTCTAATAGACACTCCCCCTGTATTGTGTGGGTGCCGCCCCAGTGATTGTGATCCATCACTTTGACTGACAGTGAGTCAAGATTACAATGTCATGAGTAACAACAGCTTCCTGTGACCCCAGGAAAAGACACGTGTGGGACCTAAAAGCCTGAAAATCTCGATATATCATTCACGTAATTGTTTAAAAAAAGGCCATATTCTTAACTTGTGTTAATGTGCTTTACACACAAAAATGACCACTTTCCTTAAAGCTACAGTCCACTTTCATTGCGATTGCATGGAAAATAGCGACTAGTTCAATCCTCAAAATTTATCCTTTTGTGTACATTTCACAGAAGAAAGAAAGTCATAGGGTTTTGGAATGTAAATAATGACAGAATTTAAATTTTTGGGTGAACTATCCCTTTAATTTTATTGCACACTGCAACGGTTTTGTTCTTTTTACTGACCTACACTACCTTGTTTTGTGTTTGCACCTCTATTGTATTACGTCTTTGTGCAGCTCAGGGCTGAAAGAGACTGCTGAGTCTGTATGGAGGAATGGGGAGAGCGAGAGATGAGGGAGACACTGATGGAGGAGGACCACATCCACAGGAGCTCACAGCTCCAAATCGTTCAAGGTGACCGTCTGTACTCGTGTTGGTCAGTAGAGAATGGCCCGTTCTCTGCCATATCTGGCACATCATTACACAGTTATTGTGGCAGAGTGCCAGAACTGACCCATTTCTCTCCCTCTCTCAGTCCTGCTCTATTTCTGTGTGGCATTGTGCCAGTATTGCTGTAAGTGGCCTTAAATTGAGAGAGAGCTGGCTGGACAGGATGACTTCTATGTGCCTCTTTATGTCTTTCTTTGTGCATGTGGAGAATGCAATATTTTAAAAACATAATATTGTCATTTACACACACTCATGCTATTCCTTGTATGATTTTCTTCTGTGGAACACAAAAGGAGAAATTTAGAAGAATGTGCTGGTCGCTGTTTTCCACTCACTTAATAAAAAAAGCACTATAATAAAAACTAATCAGCAGTTCATAACTTGTATACTGTATTTTAAGTCTCCTTAAGTCTTACAATAACTTTGTGTAACAAACGAACAGAAGTGTGACCAGGTCATTAGCTATGTTTACATGGACACTTTTTGTTTCAATCAGAATGAAATCATTCAGCATGGGCTCATTGGGAGACAATGAGCCCATGCTGGTTTTGTGTATCAAGCAGTAAAAACAATTTTTAAAAACAATTTTACGGTTTTGGTTTTTAATCAGATAAAGTGTTTACATCATCTATCGAAAGGATTAGAAAAGGTTTAAAACACCCCTTACAATCCGAATGAAATTCCAATTTGCGTGGTGGTTACATGTGACTTTTTTTTATTCCGACTGTGCTACTAGAATGATTACAAACTGATTATTAGAGTATATGTAAACGCAGCTATTGAGTCAGTGTGTTTATTAAAAAGCAAATCAATCCAAATAATTTAGACCAATTTTTAAAAACTGGAAGGAAGTAGGGAGGGAGGGAGGAATGAGGGAGGGGGGGAGGAAGGAGGGAGGGAGGGAATGGAGGAAGGAGGGAGGGAGGGAAGTAGGGATGGAGGGAAGGAAGGAAGGAAGGGAGGGAAGGAAGGGAGGAGGGAGGGAGGGAAGGAAGGGAGGAGGGAGGGAGGGAAGGGAGGAGGGAGGGAGGGAGGGAAGGAAGGGAAGGATGGAAGGAAGGAGTGAAAGATGGATAGAAGTAAGGAAGGAAGGAAGGAGGGAGGGAAGGAAGGACTGATGGATGGATAGAAGTAAGGAAGGAACGAAGGAGTGAGGGAAGGAAGGAAGGAGGAGGGAAGGATGGATGGAAGGAAGGAAGGAGTGAAGGTTGGACGGAAGTAAGGAAGGAAGGAAGGAAGGAGGGAGGGAAGGAAGTAAGGAGGAAAAGAAGGAGTGATGGATGTATAGTAGTAAGTATGGAAGGAAGGAAGGAAGTAGGGAGGGAGGGAAGAAGGGATGGAGGGAGGGAAGGAAGGAAGGAGTGAAGGATGGATAGAAGTAAGGAAGAAAAGAAGGAGGGAGGGAAGGAAGGAGTGATGGATGGATAGAAGTAAGGAAGGAATGAGGGAAGGAAGGAAGTAGGGAGGGAGGGAATTAAAGAAGTAGGGATGGAGGGAAGGAAGGAAGGAAGGAAGGAGGAAGGAGGAAGGAAGGGAAGGAATGAGGGAAGGAAGGAGGGAGGGAGGGAAATGGGAAGGAAGAAGGAAGGGAGGGAGGGAGGGAGGGAAGAAGGAAGGGAGGGAGGGAGGGAGGGAGGGAAGAAGGAAGGGAGGGAGGGAGGAAGGAGGGAGGTGTAACAGTTTTTTGTGTAGGCCTTTCCTTTAAATAATATGCAAACACACCTGACTACTTTTGCATTTACCAATACTCACACAGATTTACATACACACAAACATGCAAAAAAGGAAATAATTACAGTACCACCTCTAGAGAGAATAAGACTGAACTTTGATTTTTGAAACATCTGCATTTCCGATGTTAAGACATACAATAACTATTAAGGAGATATACTGCCCCTGGTGGTCAGTACGTGGGTAGATAAATTAAATGTATTTTTTAATAGATTTGATGGTGGGTCTAATGATTTTGAAAATTCCTCGCTAGGTAGAATACCACAGAGATCTTCAACACATCCACCTTTAGCTTTAAGCTCATCCTTTTCTCCCACTTGTATGTTCCTTGTTTTTCTATGTCAGTTGAACAACAAGAAGTGGGTTAAGGACAATTAAGATGAAGAAATCTCCAGGTCCTGATGATATTAATCCTAGAGTCCTTAAGGCCTGTGCTGATCAGATCTGTGGGGTGGTAATTTGAGTTTGCGTTTTAAGGAAGACATCATGTGTAGTACCCGTACCTAAGTTAACAAATCCCATGGAGTTCTCACACTATAGGCTATTGCTTTAACAGCACTGTTAATGAAGGTTTTTGAGAGATTGGTATTAACCCATTTAAAGTCAGTATTGTGTGGAGCTGAGGATAAACTACAGTTTGCTTATAAAACTGGTGTTGGGGTAGATGATGCACTTATTTATCTCTTGCATAAATCTTTAAGTCATTTAGAGACCCCGGACAGCACAGTCAGAATTACATTCTTTGTCATCACTAGTGCATTTAATACTATTCAGCCTTCACTACTACGAAGTAAGATGGAAAATGTTGGAGTACATCAGAGTATGGTCAATTGGATAACTGATTATCTCTCTAATAGATCACAGCTCCATTTGTATTCACTTTTTATACATCAGACTTTCAGTATAACTCTAAATCCTGTCATCTCCGTAAATTTTCGGATGATTCAGCAATTGTTTGCTGTATAACGGACCATGATGAGAGTGAATATAGGGAGCTATCAAAGAGTTTCGTGGACCGGTGTGAGAAAAGCTCAGGCTACATGCAAGTAAGACAAAGGAATTGTGGTTGATTTTAGTAGATTTCCTCAGCAAGTGGTACCAGTAAATATACAATAGTTAGAAGTTGAGATGTAACAACTTACAAGTGTCTGGGTGTATATTTGAACAACAAGCTCAACTGGTCTGACAATACATTGCAAGTCTATAAGAAGGGTCAAAGTCGTATTCATTATGTCATGTACTACTTAAGACCTTAAGACTCTGTAGTCTCATCTGTGATCTTGTACTATGTCACATGTTGGGGAGGGGGACTGTTGGAAAAGGAGAAGAATAAATTAAATAAACTAAAGAAGGCAGGTTCTGTTGTGGGGATTGTGTTACCCACCTTAGAGGAGATACTGCAGGATAGAAGGATCTAGAAATTGTTTTTATGATGAATCACGATTGTCATCTCCTTAATGAAACAGTTCGAGCTCTTGTGAGTACTCATAGCTCTAGATTAATTCATCCCCGATGTCACAAGGAGCGATTTAGGAAGTCTATTTTCCAACCTCGATTAGATTGTACAACCTGCGTAATAAAAGATGATAGACTACAGAATATATTCTAGGATTACTTGGTTGTATATAATCATAATGCTTTGCGAAACTGATACTGGAGAATAAGTCGTGTTGCTGTTGTGAATGTTGTTTAAGTTTTCTATTTAGTCATTATATTGTTGTGCTGCTGTGACATGTAAATTTCCCCCTGGGGATTAATAATTAAGTTTTTAAAGTTTATCAATCAATTTGACTACATTTATAGAAGCGTGACAGCTTGTGGATATTCCAGTTATAACATTATTCCAATATAGCTAGTGCTAACTACATATTTTAAGGGCCCTTGACTGTAGTTTAACTACTTTTAATTTATCAGTAACTTTTAGCTTGACAAAAAACAGTTCCAAACTAACTTCCCCATCAGTGCACAAATCAAGCAAAGAGAAAAAAGCAGGTGCAGGATAGCGAGACACATTCCCCAGGCGTTTGTGGCTCATTTGAGGAACATTCCCAGCCTATAGACTGTAGGTGGAGAAGTGGTCTTATGACGCCTACATCGATGACCACTGAAAAACACTAAAATATAGGACATATTTAGAGAGGAGGCGTTTCTGTCTGGATAACGAGAGATAATAAATAGCAAAATTCCTCAGCATATGGAAAGAAGTTTAGCCTGGGAGGGCTTCAAAGCAGACTTGCCGTTTTCTACCATATGGTGCCACTAATTGCTGTTTTTTTTACAACCTGCCACTGCTTGGATGTCAGTTACTGTACCCAAAAAATAGGACAAAGGAAGAAACAAGACATATAGACATTGTTTGTGCCTGCTACTGTTATATGAGCTCATTCAAATGTAAGTACATGCAAATGTCTAAATGATTTACAATATATCATAGCACATAAATAATAGTAATTTATAAAAAATCAACTGATTTTATAAATAATTGATATAACATTAATAATCAATCATATTATGTTACATTAATTATAAATAAATAACTAATATAAATGTTAATATATTACACATATATTTATATTATATTAATATATTATATTTCTTAAATTACTTTTTTAGGCTGGCAATAAATCTGTGATAATACGTTTTAGATCAATCAATCAATCAATTTATAGTCTGTTTTATCACCTGCATTCTTTGTCAGTACGCCCTAATCTAACTAAATTCATGCCGTGCCATAATCAACAAGAACAAACAAGATCTCAAGGATATCTAATGTGGCCTGTGTAAGCGTTCATTGCCTGCATGCTCTCCCATTATGAAACAGGTGCTCATTAGCAAGACTTTCCTTCTGTTTTCAGAAATAAAACAGGAAATTTAAACGGTGCTTTAAAATGTTTTGATCTCACTGAATATTTCCGCTGATGAGCTCTTTGTTTAAGGCAGGAAGGGAAGCTCATACAGAAATGGTAATCTGATCAAAGCAGGGGATCAAATTGGTCTGATTAGCAAGCTCACTCGAGAGGAGAGAGAAAACTTAACTCAAGTGCAAAATGAACGTTGAATGATACATTTTTGCACTAAAACACGAGAAAAGACACAAAATGGTTATGTATGCATTAGATTTGATTGCAGCTTTTCTTTTTTTAAAGAAAAAAAATTCTTCCACCTCTTTGACGCAAGACTACCTAATCTTTACACATACAAAGGCATTCACTTTTTACCCTGACTGACAGTGTTTTTGTCTTAGACACACCCGAAGTAGCTGATATTTCACTATATTTCTATCCGAATATGATAAAGACTGTTCTCTAAAATACATAATACAGTTACGTTAGAGAGATGACCATTTTTTGTTTAAGCAGTATGATGATGTGAAAGCTTTACAACAGATCTTTCATATTAAGCATGAGCGCACACATAAGCATGTCATTATGGCTGTGTTTCCTGCTCTGCCTTAATTTTGCAACCAATGAGGTGTAAGAAAACAATGGCATACTGAATAACATGCTTAGCATCACATGATTCATTCCCCCCACAAGCATTTCTTTACACACCATCAATCTGGCCTGACACTCAACATAATGATACTTCTAGGACAACCAAAGCCCGATCGTTCAACATGTTACCTACAGAACATATATAGTGTGAGTCTGTGCAACAGTTTAAACTGCAGATGATAACAGTCAAGAGTAATAGTCGATACAGGAATTTATCAGTCTTTTCACATTGAACATGATGGTGAAGACCACCATATAGAGGGTTTGCACCTACGTCACAATTTGGTCAGTTACCTGCGCGGCCATATTGGATACTCGGATGTAAACAACAGCATGGATTGCACTGTTTATGTACTACTGAACACATTGTTACACTAATTTATGATGTCTAAACTACAGAAAAAACACATGGAAGCTGCGAAATTATTTAGAGAAGGACTTAGTAAGCAGGAAAGAGCGTGAAATTTTGACGAACTAAAGTTAATATGTGGTAAAGATCCGAATGAGCTAGTTCTCTTTCATCTTCTCGTGTTCGAGATCCACCTATGGGAAGGGCATCCGTACCTGACCTCTGCAGAAGCATCCAATTGCACCAAGTCTGGCTAGACAGACAGAAGCGCGCAGCCAATGCCAGGTGAGGCCACACCCCCTTACCTACGGGCATATAAGAGCTGGGCGCGCTGCTATTCCTCAGTTGACATTCGCTTCTCGCGATCTCTGCATCTCACAGCTCGGTTGATTTTTACACTGCTCACCTCGTGTCTTCAGGAGGACATTTCGGCCAGATCAGCCTCCGCCGGACGTGACAGTTGTTTCTTTTTTTCAACTGCTGCTGCTTTGCATTCGGAGCCACCCACGCTCTCGCTATTTTCTCCGTTTCTCCTCACGGCTGCCCACTGTCACGTGGAGGCTGAGGCGGTCGGATCCATTCGCAGATATTTATTAAAGGAACACAAAAGATCAAGTCCAAGCACGGAGAAACAAGAGGTACAAACTAAGACAGAGTTTTGGTAAAACAATACTTCACAAATGGGCACAGAACAGAACAGTCCAGATAAAGGGTTGCTGAGGGTGCACAGGTGAAACTGATGAAACCATAATCAAACATAATGAGTCCATGGTGGAACATAACGCAGGAAGAGAGTGCCCTCCAGTGGCTCATGCGGGCACTCCAGCCGCTGATTGTCACATAACCCCCCCTCTAAGGAGCGGCTTCCAGACGCTCCTAAGAGCTCTGGGGGGAGGTCAACGGGGGATGGGATGGAGGGCCAGGTCCGTGGAGAGGCAGGGGACCTGGAGACAGGAGCAAGACCCGGGACCACGGAGAAGCAAGCTTTGCAGGCAGCCCAGGCGGGGCAAGCTTGGCAGGGAACCAGGCCGGAGCACAACAGACAGGAGAACAGGGCGGAGCACACTGAACACGGGAACGGTGTAGATCACACCTAACTGGGCTAGCCGGAACCAGTAATCCAGGAAGCTCAGACGTAGGCAGTAGAGCAAAGGTCCATGTAGATGCCGCCCCCATGGCCCTCTCAGGGTACCTACTAGCAAAGGTCCATGTAGACGCAGCCCCCAAGGCCCTCACAGGGTACCTCCTGCCCCCCCCAAAAAATTACTTGGGGAAATCCACGGGAGGAAGGTGCTTGAAGGGCGCCGGCAGGGCAAAGCGCAGAGGCGGGGCCGGCAGGGCGAGGCGCAGAGGCGGGGCCGGCAGGGCGAGGCGCAGAGGCGGGACCGGCAGGGCGAGGCGCAGAGGCGGGGCCGGAAGGGCGAGGCGCAGAGGCGGGGCCGGAAGGGCGAGGCACAGAGGCGGGGCCGGCAGGGCGAGGCGCAGAGGCGGGGCCGGAAGGGCGAGGCGCAGAGGCGGGGCCGGCAGGGCGAGGCGCAGAGGCGGGGCCGGCAGGGCGAGGCGCAGAGGCGGGGCCGGCAGGGCGAGGAGTCTGGGAACGCCCTCCGGAGCCTGGCGAGCCAAACGAGTCCTCCCTCTCTTCCTTCTGCGACGGCGCTTCACAGGGCTAGATTCACTACTGGACGTACTTGACTCATTAGACTCGGTAGACTCACTTGACACAGTAGACTCGGTAGACTCACTTGACACAGTAGACTCGGTAGACTCACTTGACACAGTAGACTCGGTAGACTCACTTGACACAGTAGACTCGGTAGACTCACTTGACACAGTAGACTCGGTAGACTCATTTGACACATTAGACTCGGTAGACTCACTTGACACAGTAGACTCGGTAGACTCACTTGACACAGTAGACTCGGTAGACTCACTTGACACAGTAGACTCAGTGGCACTTGACTCACTTGGCTCGGCGGCACTTGACTCACTTGACTCGGCAGCACTTGACTCACTTGGCTCGGCCGGCGGAACCTCCGCGGTCTCCGGATTGGCAAATCCAACAGGACCAGTGCGGAATACGGGCTCGAGTGGGCATACGTGAGTCGCGGGTTTGGTAAGACTGCAGTGAGGAGCTGGCTCGGCCGGATAGGACGGGAACGTGGCTATGGAACAGTCCACGAAGCAAGCCTCAGCAATGTACCGGTCCAGAGTCCAATCGGTAATGTTGCTCGGCATCCATCGAGCAATCCGGTAATCCAGCCCGTTCCGAAACAGGCCTATGAGCTGGATTTCATCGAGCGTTCCGAGATGGCAAATGGAGAGGAAGTCCTTAGCATAGCTTTGGACGGACTGGTTCACTTGAAACATTACCGAGAGATATTCTCTCAGGGCCCGGTTGCTGACGACTATGGGAGAGACTGCTGGAGCAACTGCTGGTTCCATTTTGCGGTGAGTTGTTCGGTAATCTGCTGGATCCTGATGTGGTGAAGTATTCTGTCACGTGGAGGCTGAGGCGGTCGGATCCATTCGCAGATATTTATTAAAGGAACACAAAAGATCAAGTCCAAGCACGGAGAAACAAGAGGTACAAACTAAGACAGAGTTTTGGTAAAACAATACTTCACAAATGGGCACAGAACAGAACAGTCCAGATAAAGGGTTGCTGAGGGTGCACAGGTGAAACTGATGAAACCATAATCAAACATAATGAGTCCATGGTGGAACATAACGCAGGAAGAGAGTGCCCTCCAGTGGCTCATGCGGGCACTCCAGCCGCTGATTGTCACACCCGCCACGGATTTCTCCGATTTCTTCGCTGGTATGTCACTGTCTAAGCCTGCAGCCTCTCCAGGGGATAGCCTATCACGGGCCTGCCCGGCCGCGTGTGGTGCCCTTATCGCGGCTAAGGATCTTCATCAGCTTTGCGTGGTCTGTTTGGGTCCTAAGCATGCTCGGGAAGCCCTGGATTTTCTGCCCAGTTTCTGCCTCATGCTGCCTAGGAAGCTGCTTAAACGCTGTTTTAAGGTGGCAGTGACACAGTGCACCGGGCTCAGCCCTTCTGACTCGGACGGGGGACACGGTGATGACAACGCGCTACCGGGGGCCTCCCGGGGCGCAACGTCTCTCATCTGGGCTGACCAGTCCAATCCCGCCTTCCCCGAGGACATCTTCGAGGACAACCTCGCTCTCGTCCACGAACCACCTGGTTCTGGTGAAGAGGAGGATGCGGCCATTCTTGGGGTTTCAGAGGACGAGGAGGCCATCCCGCCCTATGGTGTTCCCCAGGCTACCGCCCACGCGGCTCTACCTCAAGCCATCCTCCTGGAAGTGTGTGAGCGAGGGGCCGCTCGTCTCAACATTGAATGGCCGGCACCTCAGAGCGCCACCGACCAGGAGAGGGATATTTAAGATGGGAAAGTGCTGGTACCCCCTCCCGGCCCGAGGGAACAACTCTTCCCCATCCTCCCGGCGTGTGTGAAGCACATGAGGAATTATTGGAGCGACCCGCTCGACTTATAAACATGGTCTCACGGGACTCGAGGTTAAGGAAATGGCAGCGCACGGTATGGGCGAACCCCCCGCCGTTGAGCCTTCCATCGCCAGGCACCTTAACCCCGCTCAGGGCGGGCTGCTCGCTCCCCCTAAGCCGGTCTTGCCCAACAAGATGGACCGTTTTGCTGCCTCCGTTCACCAGGCAGCTTATAAGTCCTCGGCCTTGGCTGTCAGGGCCCTTAACGTTTCTTCGCTCCTCTCTGCCTACCAGGCGGAGATCCTCGAAGAATTGGGGCAACAATTGGAAAAGGGAAATCCTTCTGAAACCCTGTGGAAGGAGATCCTCACAGTGAACGACCTCGTCCTCTGTAACGCTCGGCAGGCTGTCCAAGCTTGCAGGTGCTCCATGGCGCTTTCTGTGGTAGGAGAGCGTGCGCTCTGGCTGAACCTGTCAGGAATCCCTACCCATAACCCAGCACCCAGCACCTACAAACAGGCACTGGGGTAAGCCCGCTCCCGCCGCGGCCGCGGCCGGGAGACCTGCGAATTCTAACCCCACCGACTCGAAACGCAAGCAGCCTGCCTGATGTTCAGCCGATGGGGGCATCGAGTCCATGTTCACCCTTCCGAGCCCTTCCGCCTCTTCTAGGACCCCCGTCCAAAAGACCCAGGGGGTCCCGCGGATGGATCAGCTCACCACCTGTCAAGACTGCCCAGCTTGTGTGTTCGAGAAATGTGTGTTTTCCCCCCACGTTCAGAGGGCCCTCTGTGAGGGAAAGTTTAAGCTCAGTGACACCACACTGCCCACATTCTGTTCCCCTCACTCTCTCAATAAAGGCTTCGGCCCCAGTGTTTGCCCAACACAAAACACAAAAAAATACGAATCGAATGAATTCGTTTCGGAGAGAAAACCTCTCTCCGCAGAGAGAACTCATCTCATGGACGCGCCCCTCGGGGTGGACGCACTGGCCCACCCATGGCCCAGAGTGCTCCTGTATGCTTTTCCTCCCCTGTGCCTGATAATTCCCACATTGGCCAGGGTGAGAGAGCAGGGCCTGTCTCTCATTCTGATAGCACCCAGGTGGCCCAAGGCACCATGGCTGGCGGAGATAATTCCTCTGTTATACGCCGTGCCGTGGCGCCTTCCCGTTCGCACAAATCTATTGTCCCAAGCCAACGGGGAGATTTACCACCCCCACCCAGACAGGGTGGCTCTCTGGGCCTCGCCCGTGAGAGGACGAACCTGAACCCACTTGGGCTTTCGCCGTGTGTCGTCGCCACTATTCAGAATGCCAGGGCCGTCTCCACACGGTCCTTATATGGCTGCAAGTGGCAAGTGTTCGAAGCGTGGTGCGATGGGCGCGGTCTCACATCTTATCGGTGCTCAGTTCCTGATATTTTGTGTTTCCTTCAAGACCTCATGGAAAAAGGGAGATCCTTTTCCACCATTAAGGTCTACTTGGCTGCAATTTCAGCCTGTCATGTGGGTGTTGAGGGCTCTAATGTCGGGCAGCACCCTCTAATCCGCAGATTTATGAAGGGTACACGCCGCTCCTTGCCAGTCATCAGGAGAACTGTTCCGGAGTGGGACCTCTCCATGGTGCTGGAAGCGCTGTCTCAACATCCTTTTGAGCCTATGGGGAGTATTTCCCTTAAGCTGCTGTCCTTCAAGACAGCTTTGCTCTTGGCCTTGGCATCTGCTAAACGTGTCAGTGAGCTACATGCACTCTCGGTTCACCCCTCGTGCACTAAGTTCTCCCTCAGTGGAGATAAGGTTTCCCTTAAGCCTAACCCGGCCTTCATGCCGAAGTGCTTCCCTGCGTTCACTTCGGAGGTGTTGGAGCTGTCCGCTTTTCACCCTCCACCTTTTACCTCTCTAGAGGATCAGAGGCTGAATGATCTGTGTCCAGTCAGTGCTTTACAGGCATATATGACCAGGACCAACGCTTTACGGAAGAGCGACCAGCTCTTTGTTTCAATGGCCCCACCGCACAGAGGGAGTCGCATATCGAAGCCACGCCTCTCACATTGGGTTGTGGACGCTATAACTATGGCTTATGAAGCAAAGGGAGTGCAGCCCCCAATGGGCATCAGAGCTCATTCCACAAGGGGCTTAGCCGCCTCTTGGGCTTTGTTTAGGGGAGTGTCACTGCAGGACATCTGCTCCGCTGCCAGTTGGGCTTCTCCTCATACCTTTGTGCGTTACTACCGGCTGGATGTCACCAGAACCTCGGTAGCACATTCGCTTTTAGGGGTGGGGTCTTCTTAGCTCTTCCCTGTAACCCTGTTGGTAAAGAACCAATAAGAGTGAATGGGACGGCTGGCCATGTTCATTCCTGTCACCAAACATTTACTTCCCTTTATGGGTATAGTTTATGTGCTTTGGTGGGTTGGGGTTACTATCATGTATGTGCCTCATGCATTAATGTCCTGCTTGTCCACAGCAGTTAGGTGTGGCGTCACTTTTGCAGGTTCATGATTCATGGACGTGTCAGGCACCGCCTCTCCAAGGTGACCGTCTTTCTCTGGCTTTCACAACCTCACTGTGAGTGTATTGGGCAATCGGGGAGCTGTCCATGTCTCTCCGATAGGTGGATCTCGAACACGAGATGATGAAAGAGAACAATAGGTTACTATCGTAACCCCGGTTCTCTGAAACATCGAGTGGAGAGATCCACCAGCTTTGCCCCGCTTGCCGCACGAGAAGCGAATATGCTTACTGAGGAATAGCAGCGCGCCCAGCTCGTATATGCCGGTAGGTAAGGGGGTGTGGCCTCACCTGGCATTGGCAGCTTGCTTCTGTCTGTCTAGCCAGACTTGGTGCAATTGGATGCTTCTGCAGAGGTCAGGTACGGATGCCCTTCCCATAGGTGGATCTCTCCACTCGATGTTTCAGAGAACCAGGGTTACGATAGTAACCTATTGCTTTTCTAGCCCTTACAGCTATTCTTCCTTCTATTTCTTATCCCGACATAGGCTGCGTTCAAATAGTCAGTCCAAAAAAAGCACATGAAATCCGGTTCAAGCTACATCCATATGTGGTTTGAAATCCTATTCAAATCACATATCAGGAAATTCGCTTCAGTCTGAACGCTCTGATCGGATTTCACGTGGTATGTGACTTACTCACGCTACGTAAAATGTACACGTTAGAGGTTGTTACAGGGAACACGCTGAAAGTTGCTGCCGAAACAATGCTGTGTTGTTGCAAAGTGCCGGACAAGCAGAAAATTTATTTTTGAAACGGGCGCAGGAAAGAGCGCGGAAAAAAGCATACCATACCTGAATACCAGCCTATACAGTTCTGCCGCAGACTCAAGACGCAGTAGTCCAGCGCGGCGGCTACACATTTCCATGTAAAATTTAAATAAAACAACATCTCTATTCGGATCTGATCAGTTGCGATACACAGTGTGGACATCATTTTTAGATCAGATTCCAATCGGATACAAAGATAATCGCATTTGGACTGACAGTGTGAATGTAGCCAGTTAACTTCTTTACATCAACATTTTAGCCATAGCCAATGGTTCATTATTCAGGGCTGCCAACTCTCACGCATTCAGCGTGAGACTCACGCACTTGACCCAATTCTCACGCTCTCACGCCACACCCCCGATTTCTCACGCTGAAGTGTCAACCCGGTCGGTCAAATGCCTGAAAAATGAGTTTATCTATATATCTACCGTTTGAGCCACTCGTGATCGAGCTAGTTATACCGCAAATTAGTTAAAATATCCCGTAATCTAGAGCGAGCGTGCATGCGAGACAGATATTGTGCTCCAAACCGCGCGCGCGCACGGCAGCGAGGTAAGCGAGCGAGAGACCTTGCCTATGCAGACACCCCAACCCCCCACCCCCTAACGTAAGGTCGAAAGTTGCCAGCTCTGGTCATTATAGAACTCGAAATGTTTTTTCCCGGTGCGACAATTAGTAGTCTACAGACCAAAACACGACCATTTTTTAGCAGCAATAATCAGCAAAATATGCAAGTCCGTTCAGTTCAGTGGCATTGAAAAGTAAAAATTTAAATAAATATACATTAAGTTTTAAGTTCCGACATGGCTGTCTGTAACTATATATGCATACAATAACAAAGAAATGAGCAAACTGAAAGGCAAGAATATTTTGAACTACTAGCTGTGCCACATTAAAAGTCAACACTGATAAATTTCGTATTGATGATAAAGAGGAAAAAATACAAAAGAAAGAACACAACAGTTCAGTGCCTCCAAAATGGCCAGCTTCTGGATTGATGACTTGTAGTGAAAAGCCTCTATTTTGTAGCCTAGTAGCCTAAGTTACATAAGTTGGCAAAATATTATAGGCCTAAGTTACATAATATGGTAATTTAGCTCGTAGAGCTCTAGGAACAGAGATTCCTTAAAAGGACAGTTCACCCAAATATTTTAATTCAGAACTTCGTCATTTAGCCTATCACCCTAGTTTCATTCCAAACTTTTTTCTTCTGTGGAGCACACAAGAGACGACACTTTGAGCTGTTAACCACTGATTCATTGAAAAGGCTATTTTCGGTTTCGGAGTGAAATGGTTTTGTATGGCCGAAATCAGTGTGTCCGAATCAGACGTTAACGTAGTGCTTCTCCTATGGACGAATATTAATTTCTCGATTTTAACCGATATCAACTCTAATGATTTAAAGCCTGAACAAAACTTTCCTAGCCTGCATGCCACCCAATAATCGCAAAAGCTGTTACTTTTAATATGAATCAAAATCTCAACTTTCTCAACAAAGAAAAACAATTTTGTCGATTTTAAAACAAAAGTCAAACAATAGTCAATGTCGTTTTGGCGCTCTTTGCGCGTGACGGATCGGAACCGCCTCAGTTGAAACTGCAGCTAGAATCAACGCACGTCACGAACCTCTCATCTCCTCTCCTCTTTACTACAGCACGAAAATAAGATGGGTGGACACCAAAAGGTATGTTGAAATATACATTACAACTTACCGAAATTAATCCTGTTTTCATGTAATCGCTCAATTCGTGTTTCAACTGGATAAAACAGCTATATAGCTGCAATCAAAGGGATAGGTTCAACCAAAAATGAAAATCCTGTCATCAATTCCTCACCTTCATTTCGTTCCAACCCCGTAAGACTTTCGTTCATCTTCGAAACACAAATGAAAATATTTTTAATGAAATCTGCAAACTTTCTGACCCTCCGACAGCGCCGAAGTTACTAACGTTACCACTTTGACACTTCAAAAAGTTAAAGAGATCATAAATCGAATGCATTGATTTTATCGGTTTAGCAGACATTTTCTGAAAAGACACGATCGCTTATAATTATTGAATTAAGGGTTTTGTTAACATATATAAACATTGATCAGCCACAAACATTATGAAGGATAAAATCTCATAAATTACATTTAGGTATGCATTTTGCAAATATTTGTTTATGGGTGTAATATTTATTACCATTCACAACATATTCAAACAAATTGCTTGTGTGCCTGTGTGTTAGAACATACAGGTATACCCCTAGTTTTACAGTCAAGGCTTAAGCTAGTCCCAGACTAAAATGCATGTTTGACCCACTGAAAGCAATTTTCACTGACATTACTTAAAATATGTCACTGCCACACAGTAATTTTTTTCTAAGGCATGATGTTTATAAAAGGTACTAAAATGTCCTAATTGAACTAAGACCTAATTGTGGCTTAATCTAAGCCCTTTCTAACCTGGCCTTAACATCTTTTAGAGATAAATTATAATCAACATTTCTTGGGGCAAATAGAAAAGAACATCAGACAAAAAGATTGATGATCAATTACAGTTGTAAAACAAATAAGCTAAGCCTTCCTTGTGTGCAGTACAAAAAAGTGCATTTGTTGTCAACATCCATGAGTTTTGATAAGGAAGCTACATGGGTAGATTTTGTGAAGAATTTTAAAGTGTTTTGTCCTTTCATTACTTCCGAAAGTGTGGTGATTTTTCAATGTTTCATGCTTGAGTACCACAATGTGTGACTTGAATGTTTATGTAAATAAAAAGCTAAATTCAATCTGTTCATCATATAAAGCGGTCGGGTCTCTTCGGAAATTTTGGACTAAACCACTCATATGGATAGTTTTACGAACACTTATGAACTTTTTTGAAGTGTCAGTCGTGTAGCTGTCAATTGAGGGACAGAACGCTCTCAGATTTCATCAAAAAGTTCTTAATTTTTGTTTAGAAGATGAACGGAAGTCTAGGAACAACATGAGGGTAACTGTGCGTTCACACCGGACGCGAATAGCGCGTCAAACTCGCGTCTACCCCGTCTAGTTTGAGCTTGACCACTTTGTGTTAATTCGCGCGTCAAGAGTGAAAATGACGCGCGTAAAAACAAAAGTTTGAAGCGAAATTTAAGCGCATCAGAGGCGAAAGTTTCAAAAGTTTCGAACCCCGTTGGCAGCCATCTTTTTACAAGATGTCTGTTGTGGGTCATTTATCGAGAGAGTCACCACTCTGTATTTGCTCTGGAGAGCAGAACAGCGGCGTAGGGATCATCATCGCCGTATTTGGGTACACCAGACCCTTCGGAGGCGAACCCAGTTCGGCGAGTTTCACCATTTGCTCCAGGAGCTGCGCCTGGATGACGGCCGCTTTCAGCGGTACTTCCGCCACTCCCGTGCCCAGTTCAATGACCTGCTGTCCCGCATCGGAGCGAGGATCACCCTCGGCCTCACCCACCTAATATGTAATTAATTTTTGTTTTGATGATAAATGGAGCCAGCCTAGACTACTACAAATATGATTGTGGTGGTCCCAAACTGTCCTGTGATTTTGAAAATACACCATTCAAATGGTCCTACCTTCTTTCCTCCAACGCTGGCCTTGACTCCACCTATTCGAAGAACATGGACGCGCAATCATGCACGAGCGAAAACTCAGATGCGCGATAGATTGTAATGACGATTTACTACTAATCATGGAACCGGCTTTACTGACGAGATGCGCATGCTTCACAAGCTTTGAGTATGCGCACGAAGGGGGTCACGCGCGCTGGGGGGAGGGGTGTGTGGAACGACCGTTTGATTGACGAACTTACTGTCCAATGATTCTAGGTGGTCTTGGAAATGATTGGCTGGAGTTTTTCGAGTCCTGCCCGTTCCACAGATGATTAAATTGCTTAATTTTCATTTCAGTGCTTCTAACTCAGTGGCTGTAAGTGGGTTAGGAATAGGATTTCAAGTTATTTTGAAAAAATGGACAAAAAAGAGAATCACATATCACACCTTTAACTTATCTATTTTCGGTTTCGGTTTTCAGCCAAGTGCATCCAGAATTTTTGTTTTACTTTCAGCCCAGAATTTTCATTTCGGTGAATACCTACACCAGGTGTGCCCAACCCTGCTCCTGCCGATCGACTGTCCTGCACAGTTCATCTCCAACCCTAATTAAACACACCTGAAGCAACCAATTAAGGTCTTCAGGATCACTTGAAAATTAAAGGCAGGTGTGTTTAATTAGGGTTGGAGATAAACTGTGCAGGACAGTTGATCGGCAGGAGCAGGGTTGGGTACCCCTGCCCTACACTGAACTGGTTAGTTCAGTTTTGTGAACCAGATCAACCGATTCATTGAAAAGATCACACGCACAAAAAAATTTGTTTGTTTGAATGAATAACAATATAACTTTCTGTTTTCTACTCACATAAAGTGTCTAATAACTTCAGAAAATATGGATCATAACACATAAGTCATTTGGATACTTTTAAGTATGGTTATATTAAGCGTAGTGTCAGTTTTGGCATGTCACGTTAGTCAAGCTCGCATCAGCTGACTCTCAGCTGATCCACGTCTACCTATAGGAATACGACGCCTATCACTGTATTCATATATGAGCTCCTTCAGTATTATCAGCAGCAATTGCGTTTCACAGGAGCTAATTACCCTCCTCCATCCCCAGCTCCTCCTTTCGTCAGTCAGGAGTTGGCTTTCTGAGTGCCCTTTGAATCAGAATAAATTCTCGAATTGTGTTGTGCTTAAAATCTTAAATTAATGATATCTGCAATACAGTCATGTTGGTTCTGTTCTGTTTACCCTAAGGGGGGTATTGCTGCTCTTATTCATAGGCTGCATGGATGCGCTGGGAGTTCTTGCCCAGAACAGAATCATATCGCCAATCCAAACTATATGCTAATGGTCAATCATATTTGACGATAGTGGTTCTGAAAAAGTGCTTTTGTAAGTTGAAATCTCCAGTCCCTGTTTATTGTACTTGAATGGAAAATGTGTTATTGCATGCCATCTAAAATTTCAGGGTGAAAAAAGTTGTATGGGTTCTAAACAACATGAGGGTGAGTAAACAACGGCATTTGGGGAAAAAACAATAAACTATTACTTTAAAAAATGAGTACCTAACTCTATGAAGACGAGCAATGCAGAAAGAGCATTTCATAATTTACTGTAGTGGTGACGCACTGTACTGTACCTTGTTTATTGCAGAACTACACACATCCAGAGTCAGCTCTTCTGCTCTTAAACCCTCTCTTTCTTCATTCCCGCTGTCTCTCTCTGGGCAATCCTTCACCCTAATCTCATTTCGCCATTCATTCACTCTCTCTTCTCTGCCTCTGATTCAATCTTAAAAGTGGTCCACACGAAGGGCACACAAGCAATACAACCTAGGTCAATGTGAAACTGACCAAAGATACTCTACACCAGTTTTCAGTGCTTAATTCAAAGAGCATCTGTACTTTTAAACCATTTAAACTTCTGAAAAAGGGGATTGTGTAACTGAATGTGTATCCTCATGAATACAAACAAACTCTCCTCAAGTGCCAGGACGGAAATTCTCCCCAAGGATGATTTTGCAACTGGATACGTCATAAGCACCGCAAAGCATCAATTGTAAACCAACCGTAAACTTTGCATGTGGCTGTGACGATCCTGGGAATTGCATCGCACGTCTCGCAACACACGGCTGCAGAGAGACGTACTGAACTCAGACAGCCAAATAACACTAGCAGAGACATCATAGGTGCAGTCATCAAAGAAAACATGTTAGAATACAGTTAGAAGTTATTCAAAAGTCTTTATAGAAAATAGAAAATGACATGCGTATATATGCTGTGTCATCCTACACAGTGCCGAGGTCACCTTTAAGAGAAAGCATGCGTAAGCACTTACCCTGCAGCCTCTGCATCTCATTGGCAATCTCCCTGTCTGAACGGCCATAGCGCTGAGCAGATGCCATTCCACTGATTCCAAGTCAGTGGTGCTGATGCAGGGCAGCGGATGCGGCTCCACCCGAGACTTCTCCAATGATTTAGGATCAGCTGGATCTAAATGAAAAGCTAAATGTTTTAAATCGGTGCATGCCATGCAAACATATGGTTTCTTTTCTCCCTTTGAAGTTCTGTGCTTTCTGCAGGAAGCAGCCTCTTCCCTTTGCACTCTAGCTCGCTTTCTGCCTCTCAGACTCTACTGTAGGCATCAGCATTAGTTTTCACTGCCACCTGGTGTCCAATCAGAGTGCAGGTCTCGAGTGCAGTCTGTTGACCAATAGTGAGGCCCGAATCGAGTCCTGTGTGTTACTTTAGCAATGCCAGACAACATTACACTAAGTGTTTCGATTAAAATGTTACATGTCTGAGCTTCTGCTCACGGAAAATGAAAAAAGATCCTGGAATATGGCATATCTCAAGCATGGGACTCCATTAAGTGAAATTCGAGAGGGACGGAAAAAAACTCCCATATGTACCAGAGACACACTGTTATGCTTTTCAATTCCATTACCAATTCAATCACACACGCATGTTATAGGAAAAAAGCAAAGTGAAATGCCTGACTGGAGCGTTAAGCTCAGGATTCAGAGACCGCTCTGCTGAGTCTGCTGGTTTTTAAACAGCAGTGCTTAGCAATGACCTCTACACGGTCACTGCAGATGGATGTGAGTGAGAGAGAGAGAGAGAGAGAGAGAGAGAGAGAGAGAGAGAGAGAGAGAGAGAGCGCACAGCAGAGAAGTTATTGACATAAGTCCTTGTGCGCAGAGGATCATATGCCATTCACATTCACTCACCTTCTCCATGAAGCCTCTGTATCCTCCATCATTCTGAAGAGCCCATTAGGTGACAAACTGTTTAGAACCACATATGTGCAACATTGTTTTCAAATGTTTTCCAGAAATAGAATACAAAGAAAGAGAGTTTAACACTGTCGAGCAAATAAACAAACTAATTAGCAAACAAGATCAAGAATGGTGATGTCCAGGGAATTATTTGAAATGCAAATCGGATAAAAAAATCGGAGTTCAGCCTGAAATGATGATTAGCTGCAACATGTTCTCTAAAGAGTAACAGAGCCATCTGCTGTCCATCAAGAGAAGACTGATAGGATAGGATAGGAGGATAGTATAGGACAGGATATAATAGGAGGATAGTATAGGACAGGATATAATAGGAGGATAGTATAGGACAGGATAGGATATGGATAGGACAGGACGGGATGGGATAGAGGAGTTACAGCCATAAATAATACAAATAAATAACACAATAAGATGCCAAACAAAATATACAGAAAAAATCTGATGAAATATTTTATATTTCATGAAAAAACATGAAAAAAATTTTTTGCGACTATTATACCACAAAAAAAACATTTTCATGATTCATGTATTCTATAGAGTGATGGCTTTCATTTCTGATAAATTAGAATGACTTCACACATTTAACACATTTATTTAATATAATGCTAAACAAAATTTAGTAAGAGGGGAAAAAAAAACAATAAAATATATTACACGATGTGCAACAAAAAAACTGATATTGTAGGTATATATGTATATATATATATATATTATACACTCGCCTAAAGGATTATTAGGAACACCATACTAATACTGTGTTTGACCCCCTTTCGCCTTGAGAACTGCCTTAATTCTACTTGGCATTGATTCAACAAGGTGCTGAAAGCATTCTTTGGAAATGTTGGCCCATATTGATAGGATTGCATCTTGCAGTTGATGGAGATTTGTGGGATGCACATCCAGGGCACGAAGCGCCCGTTCCACCACATCCCAAAGATGCTCTATTGGTTTGAGATCTGGTGTCTGTGGGGGCCATTTTAGTACAGTGAACTCATTGTCATCTTCAAGAAACCAATTTGAAATGATTCGAGCTTTGTGACATGGTGCAACATCCTGCTGGAAGTAGCCATCAGAGGATGGGTACATGGTGGCAATAAAGGGATGGACATGGTCAGAAACAATGCTCAGGTAGGCCGTGGCATTTAAACGATGCCGAATTGGCACTAAGGGGCCTAAAGTGTGCCAAGAAAACATCCACTAGCCTGCACAGTGGTAACAAGGCATGATGGATCCATGTTCTTATTCTGTTTACGTCAAATTCTGACTCCATCTACCATCTGAATGTCTCAACAGAAATCGAGACTCATCAGACCAGGCAACATTTTTCCAGTCTTCAACTGTCCAATTTTGGTGAGCTCTTGCAAATTGTAACCTCTTTTTCCTATTTGTAGTGGAGATGAGTGGTACCTGGTGGTGTCTTCTGCTGTTGTAGCCCATCCCCCTCAAGGTTGTGCGTGTTGTGGCTTCACAAATGCTTTGCTGCATACCTCGGTTGTAACGAGTGGTTATTTCAGTCAAAGTTGCTCTTCTATCAGCTTGAATCAGTCGGCCCATTCTCCTCTGACCTCTAGCATCAACAAGGCATTTTCTCCCACAGGACTGCCGCATACTGGATGTTTTTCCCTTTTCACACCATTCTTTGTAAACCCTAGAAATGGTTGTGCATAAAAATCCCAGTAACTGAGCAGATTGTGAAATACTCAGACCCGTCTGGCACCAACAACCATGCCACGCTCAAAATTGCTTAAATCACCTTTCTTTCCCATTCTGACATTCAGTTTGGAGTTCAGGAGATTGTCTTGACCAGGACCACACCCCTAAATGCACTGAAGTAACTGCCATGTGTTTGGTTGACTAGATAATTGCATTAATGAGAAATTGAACAGGTGTTCCTAATAATCCTTTAGGTGAGTGTATATATATAACAGATATATACTACATAAAGAGTTTTACAAAAAGTTGTTCATGGTCCATGTGTTAGATTATTTTTAGGATGAAATAAGAAGTTTAGCTTTTATTTCTGATATATTATTAGTGACTTCAGTGAAAGCCTCACAATAATTTTTATTTTATGAATTTTATAAATTTATAAAAAAAATTAAAAAAACATTTTTTTTTGATTTCAGGTTATATAATGAATGTCTTTAATTGCAAAAATTAAATAAATAAATAAATCTCAATAAATCTCATAAATTATGGCCAAGAGGTCACAAACATGAATTGGCCATGTTCTTGTGGGCTTTTTAATGCAAAAACACGTAAGAGGCTGAAAATGAAGTGTAATGTATTCTTCAGAACTGTAAGGCAATCGCTGATATCTGCACTCCAAAGCAACAATGAGAGGAAATGCCTAGGAGGAACGGGACCGGCCCTAAACTGATATAGGGCCTGTCCCGTTCCTCCCAGGCCAGCGGCTCTGTCCTAAAACCCCATGCTATCTACTGTTCTTAATCACTAAACTCCACATACCCTTAATGAACACTATGAAAGGGAAGCACACTGAGGTGAAAGTGGTCTGGTTCAGGGCAAAATCCTGCTTTCTCTGCAGGGATCTTATCAGGGTTTTGTTTTTACAAAAGCTAGCCTCGCCAGGATAACCCAGCACAAATTTGGCACTCTGCATGGAAAATCTGAAGCGTTGTGATGACCAGTAAGACTACAGCAGACAAAGTGGAACAGTTAAAAAGTCTTGGAAATGGTGTTATGAGATCTTTTGTTATGAAATAAAATGCTAGGGTTTCGTCTGTTTGGTTTTGATTTTATACTGTGCTTTTGTCAGCTGCCATTTCTATGTTAATTTGGAAATTGATATGTGGAAAAGACATTGTAAACATTAACGAATGTGTCCACATCCCTCTACTCTAATATTTTGAATGGGCATATTAAAATTAAAATAAAAATATTAAATTAAATAATATTTTTCATGCTATTTTTATACTGTATAACATTATATTTTATTTATTATATTATATTAGAGATACACTTCCATTTAATTTGGGGTCAGTTCTGTGAAATAAATTTATACTTCTATTCAGCAAAGATAAATTATATTAATTTAAAAAACAAGTGACGGTAAAGAAAGCTTTACAATCACATAAATTACATTTTAAAATATATTAAAATAGATTTAAACTGCAAACTGGTAAAGTGCCATCATGGCGACACAATGGTATTGTTCATTGTATACATCATTGTTCATACCAAGCAACTGGAAGAGAAAGGAAAATAGGGAAGAGTAAAATATGATGAATTTTGGCCAAGGGAAAGGGGACAAATGAACAAACAGGAGGATAAATGGATTTCACACACACCTTGATTCTCCTCCTCTTTGTACACTCCTCCCTTTCCTCTCCATCCCACAGGAACCCTGGTCTGCAGAGATAAGGACAGCCTGCTGCTAATTTTAAGCAGGAAAGGCAGGAAATGTGAAGTGAAGACTTTGCTTTTCAACAAACAACAGAGTAGCGACCCCGGCCTTGGAGAGTATCCTGTGTACCAGAGTGCTGAGCAGTCTGGGGCTGAAAAAGAGACGCAGACAGAGAGAGAGAGAGAGAGAGAGAGAGAGAGAGAGAGAGAGAGAGAGAGAGGAGGGTCCCTAGAACTTGGGAGTCGGATAGACACAGAGAGAGACACAAGAAAAAGTTAAAAAGAAGAGTGAAAGAAAGAATTGGAGGGGAGAGACTGTCCCCTCTCGTCTCCCCTGTATCTCTGGAGGGAGCTATGGCGGATAACAGCACTCATCCCATTGTGAACATACTGGAGTCCATCGAACTTAGTAAGATATTTTGCCATCTTTACACACTTGATATAGGGTTCTCTTTCGCATACATGGAAATTAACATACAATGTTACATTGTCAACTTTGAACTTCTATAAAAAATCTGGAGAGTGTAGAAAATGCTGTGTTGAGTCTTTTAGGAGAACTCATTTTTCAACAGAAATGCAGACAGTAGTAACTAGCGGTAAAATATTGGCAAAAACAGTCCATAAAAAACAACACCGCCAATGTGCAGTTTTTTCCGTTCGGTCTCTCCAAATGTCATTTCCAGATGATCCTTCACTCTGGACTGTGATTCCTTTCAGCCAGGGAGTAAATTGCATAAATATCCATATTATTTTACACATACAGGTCTCTAAAGAGTTTTTGATGTCATATTCTTATAATAATACATAGAATTGTTATGTGCTGTGGTTAAAAATGGCTATAATTTGTGTTTCATTCAAATATAACACTGAAAGAACACATGGCTCATATCCTATGCTTTTTAACCCAATTGCTCATAAGTATTGTCAGTTTCAAAAGGTCCTGTACAAGTCCTGTGTGCTAATGAAATTGGTATATCTCTAGACAATGGAATGCCATGACAGGAATCTTTCTAAAATGCAACTATTTAATTCACTTTAGCTGCAAAGGATAAGAAAACATTGGGTGTGCCTTCTATTGTGGAATTTGGCCCAATCCTCAGCGACATTTCCATTAAGGAGAAGAAAACAATAAGCTAATTATTTAATGAATAATTAATTATTCAGCTCATTTTGAAGGACACATCAAGTGCATCCTTCATGTCCTTCAATCACGCACAGAATCATTTGCAGACATTCCAATTCACGAAAATAACTGTCCGAAAACGAGTCGGCGCAGAGCTTGTTCATTATGAAATGTAAGACAAAACATTTTTTGGCTTAGATGTTATCTTTTGTTTTGGTGTGAATTTAATGTTTTATTTGCAGCCCTCCATTTGAGATGCACCCTTACTTCATGACATTAAAAAAGTATGTTCTAGTATGTGTGACTACTGCAGTATGAATGAAATTTGGAGGTAGCCTATTACATCCGCCATGTTGTCATGTGACCCACGGCATCAATTGCGTCGCTTCACTCCCATTCATAAATCCTTTTCCATATTCATTAAATGTGCGCTTCAGAATCTCGCCGGAACTAGTAGGTAATCCTGGTAATTTTTTGCCACCTGTTTTATAAATACTGTGAATTCGAACATACTACTCTGCTCACATTCTGATTTTTCACTTACTATATAGTATGGAAGTAGGCATATTCAGACACAGCGTATGTGCCGTATTAAAATCGGTTTAAAATATCCAACATGTCTGATATCCTCCTTTTTACCACTTTCATTTTCTTTCCTATCTCTAGGGGATGTGATTTTGGCCTTCTGTCTTTCTATGGTTGTTGGTCTTCTGCTGGGAGCTGTGGTCTATATGATCTTGACCTGGATGTCTCGTCGAAGGGCATCAGCCAACATCACGCGTGTACCCATCCACCAGTTCCGCTCCACCACCCGTTCATCCTCACCACGCTCTCGGCCTGGCTACAGTCGGCACAGCATTGGCTTCGACCGGCGTAGCAATAACAGTCTGGCCAGCGCTGCCTTCTCCTTCCATCGGCAAACCTCGTCCTCACCGATAGACTATGGTGACTCAGCGGGCCGCAAGTCAAGCTTCCGGGCCTCTACCTTTCATCCTCTTCTTCAGTGTAGCCAGATTGCTCGCGAGGCAGAGGAAGGTGCCCAGGGTAGCCTGCCACGAACCCCCACTCTCACTACCAGCCCTGGGGCGGCTGGATCAACCAGCACTGTGAGTTCTATGGTCACCCCACCCCGGGCCAGAACCCGACCGGATTCCTTCTGGGGCAACAACAATCTAAGGGGCTTCCATGCTGGCCAGACTCCACCACCTGCCTACGAGAGCATCATACGAGCCTATCAGGAGACGACCACGTGAAGGAAGGGGACATGCTACTGTTATGGGGGAAGATGTACATGCATTAATAGACTTGGAAATTGGACAACTGAAAGCAATATTGATGGAACTTAAACTTGACATCGCCAGTTATTTTAAACTTGTATGTGTTGATTTGTGTATATGTGCATATTTCTGTTTGTTCATAAGTGTGCAAAATCAATCGGAAATATCAGAAAGTGTTTGAAAGAGAAAGTGAGATGAGTTTTTTGTTTCTACTGGTTGATTCAACAAAGCCAAAAGACTGTAAGGCCTATATGTTTGTGTAAAACAGAGAGAGAGAGAGAGAGTTTAAGAGAGAATGAAATGTTGAAGGTCGCAATAAGCATGAGGACAAATCTCTGAGACCTTTATTCTGATCTCTATTGCAAATTCCAAGACAGACAGTTATTGCAAACACCAATTTAAAATAGTTTTGCAACTAACTCATTAAATTGTGTATTTATTGGCTTGTTTTCTGGGAACTCTAGTCTTTTGGAATGAATCATTGTGAATATTTCTCAATGCAACTGTACTTGTAAAAATAAACAGACACAATGCATTTTGCAATAGCTTTTTGTCTAAAACATCTGCATGTTTTAACTGAACCAAATGCCTTCATACATAGAAAGCATTATATAATTATCATAAAAGAGATAGTTCAGCCAAAAATGAACATTCTGTCCAGATTTACGCACCCTCGTGTGACCATCACTCACCTTCTTCTGTGGAACACAAAAAAGTATGTCTGAAAAAAAGGTTTTGGTTTTTTTTTCCAATGAAAAAAGTCCAATGTTGTTTGAACCCTAGTGTTCTTCAAAATATATTCGTGTTCCACAGAAGAGAGAAAGTCATACAGGTTTGAAACAACATAGGCTAAATGAAAACAGAATTTTTATTTTTGGGTGAACTATCCTTTTAATGTGTCCGTTTTAGAGTGTTAAACATGAATGAACAGAGCAAGGACGAATATTAAGGTGTTTTCAAGAGGGTTTAGAGCACACACATCCTGGAAGTGACCTGGCATCCTTGAAGTGACCATGCACGGATTTCCCTGACAAGAGGAAGGAATTGTCTCAACAGGTTAGTATGCTAACAAATTAAAATTGTATTGACACCCTGTGCCAACTGCAATAGGTTCCCCCTGTTTGGTGTTAGTTTCATATCGTCAATATTCTAGCAAAGCATTCTGGAGAAGGACTATTCCAGGCAGGCGTGAAAACATTGAACAATAGAAGTGAGCATTACGGTAGGACATTTTCGACGCGTGACACTGACTTCGCGGTACTTACGGTAATGGCACTCTACGTCAAAGCTCGTTCAGTTCCTGTTTACATTTGCAGTCAAGCGTGTTTTTTTCAGTGCCGCGTTTATCTTAAGGAACTTCCGTTTTATAGGTAAATTGCACATTTAACGTTTCATTCGTTAAATTACAATTTTGCACGCACGCACGCAATGAATTTCGATAGATTGTCTCCCAACTATTCGGCTTTTTTCATGTAACTTTCAAGCCGACTGGTTATTAAACCTCATCAAATGACGAATTATCATCCAAGTAAGATGTTTAGTAAGCAGTTCGCCTGATATCACTATAACTAAAGAAGTGTGTTGAGTGTTTCCAAAACATCTGACAATAACTCCTCTGGCATGTCATGACTCCACCACCTCTTCTTTAACCTTTAGCATCTAGGTTAAAATCGACATGAGAAGATCACCAACAATCGTATACAGCTGGTAGCCTATATATATGTCTCACCGACCCTCTGACTAAGAATTGATGTGTGCAATCGTCTGATATCTGCGAGGGAAGCCAATGTCTGTGTCCGCCTTGCGACTGATCCGCGTCCGGAGGCTGAGCAGCAGCACTGGACCTGCTGTGAAGAGAGCACTGCCATGGAGAGATCTTAGTAAGAGCCTGAACCTACTGACATGCCCACCTTCACTGCATTTATGGTGCAAAAAAATGGTGACTTGAATTTGAGACACAGCCTTAATATATCTAGCACTTTCCAAGATACCTACCAAATGGGCCTGATCTTGTTAAATGTATTGTTTGTGACTTTGGGACATCTCTACATACATTTTAAAACCCTTATTTAAATTTTTATAGTTTTAAAGATAAAATAATAATATTTTGTTTTTATTCCTAAATTTACACTACAATTCAAACGTTTATGGACAGTAGGACTTTTATTTAGCAAGGACGCATCAAAAGTGTTAAGACATTTATGTTACAATTGATGTTAATCAGTGTTACAACAGATTTATATTTCACATAAACGCTGTTCTTTGAAACTTTATTCATTAAAGATCCATTCATTAAGATTATTCATAATAACATGTTTCTTGATCACCAAATCATCATATTAGAATGATTTCTAAAGGATCATGTGACACTGAAGAGTGGAGCAATGACTGCTGACAATTCAACTTTGCCATCACAGGAAAAATATATATTTTATATTCAACAATTTGTATATTCAAATAGAAAATAGTTATTTTAAATTGTAATAAAATTGCACAATATAACTGTTTGACAGTTATTTTGATAAAATAAAGGCAGCTTAGTTCAGTATAAGAGACTTATTACAAAAACATTTTAGAAAATAATACGACCCCATTTTTTGAATGGTAGTCTATATTTCCCATAAAAAAATACATTTTGTTTGTGGCTGCTAAATTCCTATCAGTCCTGCATGATAGTCCCTGAATGCTTTATTTATTGCTTTGATAAATTGATAGATTTATTCTGAATGCTTAGCTGAATAATACTGAATGCTGGCCTTCATCTCTTTCTTGTCTCTAGGAAAAATAGCAAAAGTGACAGGAGCAATAGTATTGGGGTAGGTTTGCAGATTCTTATTTTTAATTTTTTCATGTATTCGACAAGCCATCGATAAAATGATAGCATACAACTTTACAGAGAATATCAGAGGAAGCAGATGTTAAAACTAATATATCTTCTGAGCCAGATATGTTATCCCTCTCTGAAACGCATTGTGACTTCATCAAGTTTGCTTACACAGAGGCTGTGTTTTCATCACATATGAGGTGGTTACTCTCAACCAGGCCCTCACTATTGACACCAGTGCAATACTACAGGAGAAGCACAAGTCCTACATCTACCTGACTCACGCCACTAATAGGGAACAAGAGAGCCTTGCTTCTGGTACATTCCGTTTTCACGCTTGTGTGTTTTTGTGCTTGAGAGAGTGTGTAAATATCAGAGAGCTGAAAGATTAATTTGCATTTACATTTACATTTAATCCTACAAAGCAACTTGCAAATGAGGAAATACTACACCACTACTGCAAACGAATGTGCCTCAGTGGTCCTGATTTGCGGAAAAAAGTACTTGCTAGTGATGAAAATGATACGCTATGAAAAAACAATTTGTGGTATTTGTCTGGAGTTATAAAACAATGAAGCACCCGAGACCCGAGTAGCGAACTTCATCCCTATTTTTTACTCCTCCACCTCTGTTCTCACACACATTACGTCATTACTCAACAGTTCAGGCTTTCTTTTCAAAATAGCAGTCAACAATAAAATCCAATCCACTAACACAACAGACCAGTATTTTTGCTTCAAGAGTTCTTTGGCTTGACGGTACATAAATTAAGTTTTTGCAGGGGCAACATACAACATATCGTCTTCAATTAGATTAAATATTTTTGATAGTATATTATAAATGTATTGTTCTATATTTTGTACAATTAGACATTAAAACAGGCCATTTGTGTATTACAATTGATTTACCTGTTGGAATTCATTGATTGCCCTCAACAGACAATTCCTTTTTCAGGCCTCGCTATGAAGACCAGGAAGGAGCTTCATAAAGCAGCTAGAAAGTTTCTTGAAATTACATCAAGAGTTCTTCATCACCCACTGGACGGTGAGAAGTTTCATCTCTATTTGATGGCAATGACAAGTCATGGAGCCTGTTAATGCTTTTAAAATATTTTGACTAGATGTCACCTGTAGTTACACAGAGAGGAATTGACATGGAATATTCTTCTGTTTTAAACGGGACAGGTACCTCTGTTCTTCTGCATAATGTGGAATCTAATACACTGCTTTAACTTTTTTATTACAGCATACTTGGCATCAGGTTTGAGACTGAAGGGTAGTTTATAATATACACTACTGTTCAAAAGTCTAGGGTCAGTAAGTTTAAAAAAAATAATAATACCATTATTGAGCAAGAATGCTTTGCATTAAATTGATAGAAAATGACAGTAAATACATTTGTTACAAAATATTTCCATTTCAAATAAATGCTATTTTAATATCACAATTTCCAAAAAAATATTAAGCAGCAAAACTGAAGAACACAACAAGAAATGTTTCTTTAGCACCAAATCAGCACATAAGAATGATTTCTGAATGATCATGTGAGACTGAAATCTGGAGTAATGATGCTGAACATTCAGCTTTGCCATCACAGGAATAAATTGCATTTAAAAATGTATTACAATAGAAAACAGTCATTTTAAGTAGTAAAAGTAATACATAAGATTTGTATCAAATTAATGCAGCCTTAATGAACATAATAGCCTTCTTTCAAAAACATTTAAAAAATATTATTGACCCTAAACTTTTGAATGGTAGTGTATGTTTAGCACAAAACAGTTTAGCAAAGTGTGCCATAGTAGTAGACTGATAGACTATAGAAAACTTTACTGTACTCTGTTTAACTGCAGGTGTCTGTTTCCATTTGACTTTTGCTCAAATCATTAATTTCATATTAAATCCTGATTTTAACATCATTTCTAGCATGTCATTGTGTTTGTAGTTATGTGAAATGAGCGTGTGTTTATTTTGTTTTTTAAATTAGAGCGTCTCAGTCATCTAGACGCAGATCCTAATGAATGTGCGCTATGGATGCTGCTGAAAAGAACCTTCTCTGCTGACCGGGCTGTGAGACAGCAGGCTGTGCAGGAACTGGCCCAAAATCACCACTGGCAGGGTGAGAGACAACAGCACTTCAATCTCATTATTAGAAAATGTCAAGATTTATCGTACCCCTTTGCCCACCAGAGAATAAAACACATCACTATATATTCTGTGAGCTCTGATTGATTTTTTGTCTTATCTGTCACAGATTATCAATACCGGACTGCAGCACAGGTGGTAGATCAGCGCACATCTGTGGCTCTCGCCCGCATACCGAACGTGGACCTGCGCTTCTTTCTCCCTCCTCCTCTACTGCCACACACTGATGATGTGGGTAGCTATCATTTAGACAAAAGCCAAATTGAACTGCTGTTTGATGTCAGCTACTAGTGCTAATCTTTTGTGCATGTATAGGATATATCAATAGAAGAGGAACTTAGGCAGTTACTGGGATCTCTGCCCCAATCGGAGGTGGATCAGTGTGTGCAGTACTTTACTTCCCTGGCACTTCGAGAGAGCAGCCAATCACTAGCCTCTCAACGGGTGAGACATAAACACACTCAAGCTATAGAGTGCAACAGCCAGCATCTGTAAATAAAGATCCCATTCATTTTCTCAGTAGGAGAACTGATTTTTAACAATAGCTTATAAACTTTTGTGAGCTATAAGGTTGTTCATTGATATTGCTGTATATGGCATCTTATGTCTTTCATAATTGTTTAACGGTGGAATTCCAAGTGATAAACCAATCAGAAAAGCAAAACCGGCCAGCCATATCCATGAAACACTGTGAATGTAATAGTCAATCACACTACACTCTCAAACTACTTTAATATTTGTATAAATGTGCATATTTTGCAAAGAACATAGAAAAATATTGTTTAATGAGCATCTTTAAATCCATATTTTTTTTTATTTCAATTAATTCGTTCACGATGTTTCATGGGATTGTAGTTCTTTCCCTGACTGAACACCATCTTGTACCTTTGTCTATTTGTTCAATTTTCAAATATTTTTTACTTCAAATCAAAGTTTGTAATATCGTGAAAAAGTGAGCAAGCACTGTTGCACTCTATTTGGTCGAATTTATATCCAGAAAAAAGAGTCAATCCGTTAGCTGGGCATTTTGGTCTGTGGTTATAGGGAGGGCTGTGGTGTTTTGGAGGAAATGGGTTGCCCTACGCTCAAAGTCTCACTTCTACCCCCTCTGAGAAGGTGGAGACGTTCTGCCTGCAGGCCCTGGTCCAGCACTCAAAGGTGAAGATTTACAAACTCTGCTAAATTACATGTATTTTGCAACAAGGAAGGATGATCAAAGAAAACAGAATGCTTGTGTATGATGAGTGATGTTTTGTAGATATTCTGGATGTGTACCTTCAGTTTAATTAAGTTTAAAGGGGTTATGCTATTATGCTTTTCCACTTTTTCAACTTTAGTTAGTGTGTAATGTTGCTGTTTAAGCATTAAAAAGATCTGCAAGGTTACAAAGCTCAAAGTCGACTCCACAGGGAGATATTTTGTTTGACAGAATCCACTTTTCAAGAACTATAACGAACGGCTCGTTTGGACTACACCGCACACTATTCTATGCCATGCCATTTTGTAGTATAAATAGTGTGAGTAGTTCCTTCACACTGAAAAAAAAAAGTACACTTTAATTACCCGGATGATGCACTTATTTAACCGAAAAAACTAAGTGTGGAATGTTGGACACTTCTTGCTTAGTGTATAGTGTGTAATTTGGTGTTATAGTGTTTTCGCTTTCAAAGAGACACTGTCCCCCAAACCCCACTCTTTGCCAAAACTCATTTGTTTGACTGTGACATTCCTAAGGCTGACAAAATTAGTGGTTAAAACTTATATTAAACACTGTTCCTGAACATTATTACCCCAATGTTTATCTGTGCACTGCACATTTTATGGAGAACAGCTTGTTTTCTGTTGCTTTTGTAAGCTCTCACTTTTGTAAGATGGTTCACCTCTCCTTAGGAAAATTAACCATGGTTTTGTGATCGATTATTGTTTGTATTACCTTAGTTTTCTGACAAATATCACAATTAAATGGTAGATATCATGAAATCTGTTCTGCACAGTCCTCTTGTTTGTTAACATTGTCAGGGTCTGAATCGGGCTCGAATTTGTTTGAAATTGACGCCATCTTCAGTATTTACACTAGAAAAGAACTCGCAGTTATGGAGGGGCAGGACATTTCCTGAATACGCACTAAGCGCTGTCAATCACAACACACTGGGCCAGCTAACTTATCACTGCTCATTTTGTATTTTGGAAGGAGGGGCTTCATCGAAATCAGCGTGTTTGGGCCAGACTTGGGAGAGAGCTGTAATAATTAAAAAATAAATAAATAAATTAATAATAATGCATTTTTGAACAATCAAGCATGGAAATATATTCTAGTACACCCCAAAAACAAAATCGAGACTTCGTAAAAGGGCATAATAGGACCCCTTTAAGCCCAATTTGACTTCATCAAATCATTCATAAATTCAAAGCATTTCCAATTGGGTTGTTCTTTATTCACAGGTCCGCAGTCATTGTGACCATATTGTTGCTAATGGAGGACTGCAGCTCTTGCAAAGAGTCTACCAGCTTCGCAGAGACTCTCCGAAAATTCAGTGCAACATTGTGCGAATTATTGGAAATCTCGCCCTGCATGAGAGTGCGCACACAGCGATAGTGCAGTCGGGTTAGCCTTGTAGTTTAGTATTCCTGATTTATGAGTTAGATTTAATGTTGAATAGAGTATTTATTTTATTTTATTTTGTGGATAAGGTTGGATCTCTGTCCTGGCTAAGATGATCCAGTCACCACACATCATGCAGGCATCTTATGCTGCCCGCGCTTTAGCCAATTTGGACAGAGATGCAGTAAGGCAGAAGTACCAGGATGGTGTTTACATTTTGCACCCACAATGCCGCACAAAGTAAGCATGCTAGGTTATTTGGAAAACATTTCTAAATAAACATTTAGCTCACGAAACATTTCTTAATATCAATGTTGAAAATAGTAGGAAAGTTCAAGAGAACAGCATTCATTTGAAATAGAAATCTTCTGTATCATTATAAAAGTCTTTTCTGTCACATGATTAATTTAATGCATCCTTGCTGAATAAAAGTTATAATTTTTTTTAAAAGAATCTGATTGTCCCAAAACTTTTGAAGGGTAGTATAGATCATTTGTTTTACTAATATATTTTTTCCACCCTATTTATTCAGCCAGCCAATCAAAGCTGATGTTCTCTTCGTGCACGGCCTCTTGGGAGCAGCGTTTAAAACATGGCGTCAAAAGGACCGTGACGTGACGGATGATGACAAGGTGGAGGGGGTCCGAGAGGACTACACTGAATGCTGGCCCAAGGTCAGATATTTTCTTGAAGAAACAAATGGGTAAAATCTCAGTTACCAAAATACTATTTGTGGTATAATGGCATTACAGAGCTTCAAATGTATTTTGAAAGTCAGACCAAAGTCAGGAATTCAAATCTTATTTTGTATTTTCCATAGTCATGGTTGGCTGAAGACTGTCCAAACCTCAGGATCCTGTCTGTGGAGTATGACACCCATTTAAGTGACTGGAAGGCTAAGTGTCCTGCTGAAAACCAAAGGTAAATGGTGAATATTCAATGATCTACATCAATAAATTATCTGATTAACTTAATGTATCATACATGATGTCAATGTTTGTTTAGTTTTTTTTTTCTTTCCATTTTTGTGCTATACAGAAAGTCCTTGGCCTACAGGAGTCAGGAACTGCTGAGGAAGTTGAAGGATGCAGGTGTAGGGGACAGGCCTGTGGTCTGGGTAGCCCACAGTATGGGAGGTTAGTTCATGGTGGGTCTTACAATAACCAGCACCTGTATGTGAGAGTAAAATCTTCCTGTTACATTTATTTGCGATAGAATAGCTTTTTACAAAATAATAAAACAAAATCCTATTGCAATTGCTGTTTGAACTGCATTTTATACTGCCTCTGCTTATATATATGAAATAGTTGAAATTTTTCAAGTTGTTTCCCCAAATTTAACTGAAAATGCAACTTTTAATGACTTTTGCAGTCTCAAAAGTATTCAACCCCTTCATGGTAAGCATCTTTAATACTTAGTTGAACACCCTTTTGCTGTCATGACCTCATGCAAACGAGATGTATAACCAGACACCAGCTTCTGGCAGCGATTCTGAAGAATCTTAGCCAATTCCTAATGATATTCTTGTGTTTGCGTGCTGCAACCACCTTCAGATCCCACCAGAGATTTTCTATGTGGTGATTGTCTGGTCTGGTGACTGTAATGGCCACTGTAGAATCTTCCTGAACTTCTTCTGCAACCAAGCCTGTTGGTGGAATTTGAGGTTTGCTTGGCATCATTGTCCTGTTAGACGGTCCAATGATGCCCAATCTTCAGCTTCCTCACTGACGGCATGACGTTTTCTTCTAGGATTTCCTGATATTTAAATGAATCTATTTTGCCTTCCACACACTGCATGTTTCAAGTGCCAGAGGATGCAAAGCAGCCCCAGAGCATCACCGAGCACCACCATGCTTAACTATAGACCGTGCTCATTTCAGGATATGCTTCATTCTTCTTCCTCCAGACATACCGCTGATCCATAGGGCCGAAAAGTTCCAGTTTTCAGAATCAGAATCAGAATCAGAAAGAGCTTTATTGCCAAGTGTGCTTGCACACCAAAGGAATTTGTTTTGGTACTGAGGCTTCCAGTGGACATATACAAATACAAATACAACAAGAAACATAATACTACAAATTCTAAGAATAAAAAATAAAAATATAAATATATGAGAATAAAAGTATCACAGTTGTCACAAGTATCACATATATTACAGTGTTTTGAATATTATGAATAAATAAATCTACATATAAGTATCACCTGAGTTGTAGGATATTGCACTAAACAGTGGGAGTATTGCACTTACAGGCATATGCCTTGGGAGGAGTGTTAACTGTTCAGGAGGGAAATGGCCTGTGGGAAGAGGCCACTGGGCCTGTGGGCCAGTTTTGTTTCATCGTTCCACAGAATAGAATCCCAAAACGTCTGTGGCTTATTTATATGATTTTGAGAATTTTTCTTGTGCTTTTGGGTCAGTAGTGGTGTACGTTTTGGAGCTCTTGCATGGAAACCGCATGCGTTTAGTATGTGCCTTACTGTGCAGCTGAAACCTCAGTGCCTGTTGCCACCAAGTCTTGCTGCAGATCTTTTGCAGTCACTCGAGGTTTTTTCTGAATCTGCCTTCCCATAAATCTGGTTGAAGCCGTTGATAGCTTCCTTCCAGGTAGTGTAACCAAAGTTCCTTTAACTTTTAACTTGCGAACTATGCTTCCAACAGTGTCTCTAGGAACATTTAATGCCTTCGCTATCTTTTTGTATCCTGTTCCTTGTTTGTGAAGGGGCGATATCATCTTCTCTTTTTGGACCATTATTTTGACTGATCCATATTTCTAACATGCTGTCAAACATGACACTCAACAAACATAGCCAGTTCAGATATTTCATGTGTTCAAGACAACGCCTGTTTTGCAGATTTGTGCTGTTGTGAGGGATTCTGTTCTGGGGGTTGAATAATTTTGATAGTGCAGAAGTCATTAACAGTTGCATTTTCAGTTGAATTTGGGGAAACCACTTGAAACATTGGTTGTGTTGAGCTATTTCAGTTAGTTGAATTATTTTGATTACATCTGTGAATACACACACACACACGCGTGTGTGTGTGTGTGTGTGTGTGTGTGTGTGTGTGTGTGTGTGTGTGTGTGTGTGTGTGTGTGTGTGTGTGTGTGTGTGTGTGTGTGTGTGTGTGTGTGTGTGTGTGTGTGTGTGTGTGTGTGTGTACACAGTATATATTAGACTAAAATATATTAAGACTAAACTTACATTTTCAACAGGGACTTTATTTTTTTAATATTCGTTTTTGTGGTTTACAAAAAGCAATTTGTAATATGGGGTCTGTTGAGTAACTCTGTATCATAATTTGATTCATAGGTTTACTTGTGAAAAAGATCCTCTTAGATGCCTCAAAAGATCCTGATCTCAGTGCACTGATCAAGAACACGAAGGGAATTCTGTTCTACAGTGTTCCTCATCACGGCACATTCATGGCTGGGTACTCTGTAAATGTCCGATACCTCCTGTTTCCTTCCATTGAAGTGAAAGAACTATGTAGAGGTATGATGTGATTTATTTTTGTTCTCTGAATTTTAATATAATGTCCAAGGTGCAGAAAGCAATTTCTGAGAAACACTGTTGATATTTGAAATCAACCCAAAAAAACACAGCCTTCATTGCCCCGCCAACAAAATGTACGAACACTCAGTGCAAGAGTGGATGTCTCTTTATCATTGCTGAAGCAAAGCAAAATAATGCTTCTCAAAAAATAAAGCCAATATGATGAACGAACAATGAGGAAGAAAAAAAATTTACATACAGGACACAAGAGTTTACACAAGCATGAGTTGGTTGTTAGCCACCGGCAGCACACCAGCTACAGACAAACAATGACACTCAAAACTTTCCTGTTACTATAGCTAACATTACAACAACTGCATATCTTGTATCTGTGAAACAGCAAAAGCAATGTTACTCACGTATGGAGCACAAATATCACAACCTCTGTGTCCGTTTTCAGGATTTCCCAGCGCTGGATAGCTTTTCCTATATTAACTTGGTTCCTAAAGCTCTTGCCTGATCTTAACTCTTCTTTTTCCAGTGATATTCCTCTGACCTTTTCTATTTTGTAATGTCTCTCAGGCATCTCTCTTTCTACTGTCGTTCTTCAAATCTCCCTCTCTCCTCCCCCATCATCACGCCCCCTACTGCTGATTGAGTAGTTCTCTTGATGTTGTAGTTTCAACAGCGTTTCTCAGAAAGTGCTTACTGCACCTTTAATTCCTCCTGATAAGATTAAGATCCTAAAGTATTTACACATCATTTTTCTGTTCATCTATTTCTATTCAGACTCTCCAGCTTTGCGGGACTTACATGAAAATTTTCGTAGAATTGCAAAGGATCAAGAGTACAAGGTCCTTAGCTTTGCAGAAACACTGCCAACATCCATTGGGCCAATGCTCAAAAGTTTGGTAGTTCCACCCCAGTCGGCAGGTAGGTCAGAGCAATTGAACAACAAGCAGCAGCAGTTCTTTCTTATCATCATTCTTAGATAATTGTCAGTTTTAGGTATCTGAGATCAGAAAACAAAATTCCTCCTTTTTCTCATTCAGATCTGGGTATTGGGGACCTCATCCAGGTGGATGTGGATCACCTCAACATCTGCAAGCCAGAAAAAAAGGACACTTTTCTCTATAAACGTACTTTACAATTCATACAGGATGCTCTTGGAGGACAGAGAATGAAGTAAACTCTGAAGTCCAAAACCAATCTCTTGCCATGTCATTGCCTCTTGAGGATTCAACCATTACATTAAAAAATGTATAGTTTTACCTCTGACTGAAAGGAAGTACTAAAATTGCAACTGAAAAAAAAAAAATCATGATCCTTTAACCATTTCCTGTCCATTTATTTGTGAAATGGAAACACCACTGACCTTTCAGTTTTATATTTATTTTATTTTTCAATTTATAAATTCTTGCCAATATGAAATTGCTTTGTCAAAACATCTGGGTTTACCTTTTCAGGTGTTTCGCCCTATTCACCATTGCCTTGTATTGTATTTTGCTTCAATTATTTTAAGTGAGAACTTTTCAGCATTTATTTTACCTTTTAAGCTATAACAAAAATAAATGAGGATCACGTTTATTGTTTACTATATCACGTCACATTTTAAAACTCATTTATAGAAAGTCAGTTTTATTTATTCTTGGAAGAAAAATAAATATTTAATTTCACAGACTAAAAACTAGCCTTATTTTCTTAACTCACCAGCCTTCTTTGTATCCCTACCTCAGTCACAGGCTGTAATTTTCCACATCTTGGCTGTAACTTTCCAGTATTTTTGTACTAATGTATTAATTGTATTACTTGCATGGGACCCTACTACTGTTATTTTGATCGTGATTGTGCAAGACACAATAATTGTGAAATCTTTATTATGCTGAATAAAGCTGTGTATCCTAACTTTATATTCCACTTAAATCATATACTTTTACTATTTTTACACTGAGTGGGATCATATCAATTTTTATGAGCAGCTTTTTCTTCTCAGTGTGGAGCAGAACTGTGCTCCTGGCCAGCAGGGGGCAGTAAAGCTCACAAACCGACCGCTAGTCAGTTAGTAGAGCAAGACTATTGCGACTACACGGTAATGTAGTGTTATTTTCTTGAACATTCTGGTTTGTAAATTCACAAGATATGCGTATGCGTTTGGAGAGACGCACCGTATGTCAAACGTTTGTAACGATTACAAACATTCATAATGTACTGCTAACTTTTTTTTATTTCAAACAAAACAACTTTGCCTTTTGTCCTCAGATAGGACGCTTTAACTGAAGGAACAGCAGAGTTATCACATCCCGTCAAAAATGGTGAACGTCTTAAAAGGAGTTCTCGTTGAATGGTAAGTTTTACAAATCACAAAAGCGATTTAAAGGTGCATACAGTAATTTCTCACATTTAAAAATAAAAACAAATAAATCAACAGTGACTTAAAAAAATTATATATATTTGAAATCATGTACATTTAAATTATATTAGACTCCAGTCAGATTCAGTAGCCTTTTAATTTCACATGGAGCGAGTCATCATGCCATTGGTAACATCGCGTGCCCAGCAAAACACCATCGACAGTAACCAGTTATTTAATAATTGCTTGCGGTATAAATAATCAAGCTGACAGTGACTAGACTAGAGTATTACTTCAGTGTCATCTGTAACTGAAAACCTTTGCTTTTGCATGTGGCTACATGGGGCTTGACTCATCTTATCCAGTCGCTGCCTAACGAACAAAGACATTCTGAGTGCACCTTTAAAATAAAAGTCATGCGTCATTGCACCTTCATTTCTGGTTCTTCTTTTAAAATATGAAACAGTGACCCAGCTATGAAGCAATTTCTTCTATATCTGGATGAGACGTCAGCGTTGGGGAAGAAATTCATCATACAGGATTTGGATGACACTCATGTTTTCATCCTAGCTGAAGTTGTGCAGATTCTCCAGGAGCGAGTAGGAGAACTGATGGACCAGAATTCATTTCCCATCACCCAGAAATAAACGCCTGAATCTGACAGCAGACCCTACAGTCTGTGAGAGCAGATGGATGTGGAGATTCTTCCAGCACAATTGCACAAACACAGATGAAACTGAAATATATATAGATGACTGCCCACAAGAATGATGCCTATTCTCCTTGGTTTAATTTGACTGTGTGGCATACGTTCTTCTTCTGAGAGAATTATAATTATGTGCTTTAAATTGCCCATGTTTCAAAGACAGTTTCTTGAATCTTTGCTGTGTTCTCAAAGTATTATTATTTAATTGTTTTGAGTGGAAAATGGCATTGGCTGCAGAAAGAAACTACTTGTATATCAATTTTTTTTTTTTTTACTTTTCAAAATTGTTGAAAAAGTAAATAATACTACTGAAAGCAGATGGTTGAAGGCAGTGATATTTATAAACATTCATAATACAAGCATCAAATAAATAAATAAATAAAAAAGTAAAGACAATAACAAGTGTTCTTTGTATGTCCTTCATTTTTTTTCTGGATGCATTGCCAACTGTTATACACTGACAGGTACCAGACTGTACAGTTCCAGGCTCCCTTCCTGTGTTCCTGTCCTGTGTCAACAGATTTCTAGTGAAACATCAGATCAAGCCACTGGCAGAAGGATATTATAGGGTATTTAGACAATTGAGTTGTGTATTCGGTCAGGAAACTGGTGAAAGATTTTACCTTGTAGTGTGAGGTGAAAAACAGCTCAATCAGATAGAGTCAATGTTACATTTCCAAAAATGTACTTCATGTCGTGGCTGAGGAAGGGAAAGTGGTGTATTATACTCTTGAAATTACCTCGGAGTTCACCTAAAAATTTGAACTCAATGGCTATACAATATCACAATAAGTTGCTATTTCCTTTATTTTTGTTTCCAACGAATACCTTTGTGTGGAAATAAGAGGAAGTGTTATTTGGGGTTAGGCCAAGAGCTTTGCAGTGATAGATCCGGGTTATTTTGTTACCAGGTATAACAGCTAGCTGCCTGTCTGCCCATCTATCTATCTGTGTGTGAAAAAAGATCTATCATCTGTCTGAAAAAAATACTGCTGAAATTACTGAAAATCTCACTATACAAGTACAGAAATTAGGCAATAGGATAATCAGTGACAAATTAAATAAGACAATAAAGGTACATTATGAAATTTTTGTATCCTTACAACACTAACATAAGTGATAAACATTAGTTGAGATGTAGAGCAGTCTTGGGGTGTTGGGGTAGAAACTATTCCTGAATCTTGTGATTGTTCAGAATAGTCCTGAGCCGTTTACCAGAGGGCAGAAAAGAGAAAAGTGACTCTGGTAGTTCATGATGTGCTTTGCCTTCTTGAGACAGCATGTAATAGATGTCCTCAGCTGCTGGTGGTTGTGTGCCAATTATTTTCTGAGCGGTCTTAACCCTTTGTAGGGCTTTCCTCTACAGTGTGGAGCAGCTGCCTGCCATATCAATCTGTTATCTATCTGCCTGTCTGTGTCTATCTGCCTGTCTATCTGTGTCTATCTGTGTCTGTCTTTCTGTCTGTGTCTGTCTGTCTATCTGTCTGTTTATCGATCTGTCTATCTCTCTGTCTATCTATCTATCTGTCTTTCTGCCTGTCTGTCTATCTATCTGTCTGTGTCTGTCTATCTGCCTGTCTGTCTGTCTGCCTGTGTCTATCTGCCTGTCTGTCTATCTATCGATTTTTCTGTCTCTATCTGTCTGTCTGTGTCTATCTGTCTATCTATCTGCCTGTCTGTCTGTGTCTATCTATCTGTCTGTGTCTGTCTATCGATCTTTCTGTCTGTATCTGTCTGTCTGTGTCTATCTGCCTGTCTCTCTGTGTCTATCCGTATGCCTGTCTGTCTGTCTATCGATCTATCTGCATGTCTGTCTGTCTATCCATCTTTCTGTCTGTCTGTCTATCTCTGTTTGTCTATCTGCCTGTCTGTCTGTGTCTATCTGTCTGTCTATTTACATTTATACATATGGCAGACGCTTTTATCCAAAGCAACTTACGTTGCATTTCAAGGTACACATTTATTGTTATCAGTTCTATCTATCTATCTATCTATCTATCTATCTATCTATCTATCTATCTATCTGTCTGTCTGTCTGTCTGTCTATCTGCTTGTATGTCTGTGTCTATTTATTTATTTATCTTTCTGTCTGTCTGTGTCTATCTATCTCTCTTTGTCTGTCTGTCTATCTATCTATCTATCTATCTATCTATCTATCTATCTATATTCTGAGTCCAATCAGAGCGAAGCAAATAGTAAATCTGTAGTTGTTTATTTCAAATGGTAGCCTACTTAAAATTTTATGAATTTGATAGCCTCCATCAGCTAAATGAATGAATAAATGTAAAATGTAAATGTAAAAATCATGGACTACGTCTATAACAATCTTTTTCAAAATCTATTTTAAAAATAAAAATTAAATCAACTATGTTGATTTTGGTTTGTGAACTCAGTCACTTTAAATATTTACGCGTTCATACCGCATCTGTGTTAGTCACACACTGTATTTGCAACGCATTTCTGAGCCCCTTGTTCTCCAGACAGCGCAGATGTGGCGCTCGGTTCTGTGTGAAGTTCTCGAGCGTGCGCACATCCACCTCCACTCACGCACAAAGCGCTTCTGCTCAGGTTACTGTAAATGAGACCTCCAGTCTTACTACAATTACCTGTTTAATGGACTAAATAGCCAGCAGGACCAGAAGCCATAATATGAAGAAACGCTACATGGATATAGGCAGGCTACGAAAAATGAAAAAGATTAAGCTCACAGAGAAGATTTCCGAAAGGTATGACAGCGCGCGCGCTGCTTTGTTGTTTTGTTATTGCTCTTGTTCGTCTTCACCTGAATGGCTCGCGCTTGGCTATTCATAGCGCGCTCAACGGATTGACACAAACAAACAGCATCTGGTGTTATGATAAGAAATCGGGGTTTAATTCGGGGCGAAAGCTCGCTGTGATTTAATGGATGAGCGCAGGGCCGATTCTATAATATTTCGTGTGGAAACACTGCAGCGGGCCAAGCTGGTAACAAAATATTTTTAAATAACAAAACATATCCGCCACTTAACCTTAGCATTCCATGTTAAGAAATGTTATGGTATTTCATTTATTTCAAGCTCTGATATTAATGAGTCTAGTTTTGTTGTTTGATGCAGTGTCATCCAAGTCTTGTTATTTCTTCATGACAATACGATGTCTGAAAAACAGACAGTCTGAAAACACAGACAAACTGACAAGGGCCTCTGACTAGACAATATGCGCGCAGGAATGTCGTTTATGTAATATATTTTTTCTCTGAGATTATTTTGTTTCTGAGCTGTATAATGTGCCGTGAATTATGTATATTTATAAATTAATATAGCCTGACATGCAAAGCTGTGTTCTTAAGTTGTTGGGTGCGTTTTTATTCGATCAGGTTTGCTGATTTTAGACTATTGTTCCTAGTGAGCTCAACACACAACAGTGTAGTCTGAACTGAACCCGTCTCTTCTTTATAGAGTGTAAGTCATCTGGACAATAGCCTCCTGTGTTTATAGCTAAGCTTCATAGTGAAATGAACGTGCGCAGATTTCTCCTGAAACGGTTTCTTGTTCTTTAAATAGCCATGGCAACACTGTAGATTCGACGTTTAGGTGCTGATGCAGAAGATGAAATGTTGCCATGGTTACCAAACACAAAAGGATGTGGAGAGCAGAAAGCCCGAACAAAGGAATGGAGCACAATGGACTGTGTGACCAAAACATGGATTGTAACGTCTTCAAGAACTTACTTTCTGGGCCTTAACATCTAACGTATTCTGGCTCATGTTTCTTTTGAAATACAGAACAAGCTTGTTTGTTTTTGAGTCAATATTATCAAAAAAAAAAAAAATAGGCCTAATAATAATAAACGTATCAACAGAACATGTGTTTCTTTCGTAGTTCTGACTTCTGTTTTGACTTTAGTAAAACGTCAAACATATTTATTTTTTATGAATAAAAATAATTCACTTAAAAAAATTGTCTGTTTTTGATAACTCAATATTTTGCAGTGTTCGGGGGGGGGGGGGCTAATTTGAGACTAAAATTGTAATTCTATTCCCTGTTTTCAGCGCTTACTCTGTTCTGAAGTTCATGATTGTCTGGATGTTGGTGCTGTTAGCTGACTTTGTTCTGGAGTTCAGACTGGAGTACCTGTGGCCTTGCTGGCTCTTTCTAGGGACCGTCTACACCACCTTCCACTGTCATGGACTGGTAGGCAGCATGCAATTGTATTGTTTACTTTAAGAATCATAACAAAACCCAGTCTATGGTAAAAAATGAATTTTCTTGTTCCATTTTTATTTCCGATCCTAATATATGATATATGAATTTTATGTTCTGCTGCATTTGTGCATTTCAAATGACATAAAAAACAGACATAAAGAAACTAACCTCTGCTTTTCTTTTACAGGCCATCTGTGTGGTTTTTGTGTGTGCAGCATTTACCCTGGACTTATTCTGTTTAATTTTTGTACCCTTACACTGGTTGTTTTTTGCAGCCAGCACATATGTCTTACTCAACTATATGTGGCATACAGGTAAGCCTTAAACGCTTCTAATGAAGTTGCCATTTCATTAACACTCACAGATAAAGTCTGTAAAAAATTATTGTTGGTTTAACTTAAAAAAAGTATGTTACCTGGTTGCCTTAAATTTTTAAGTTTCTTGAAATTAAAAACAATGATTGGTTAAATCAACAGAAATTCAAAATATTGTTATCTGAACCAAATAAATTGATTTGACGAAGAAATTTGTTGTGATAAATCATGAAAATATATTTTTTACAGTGATGCACCTGAAAGTATTACAGACTATCTATAAACTTATTTATGTATTTACTTACTTACTCACGTGCTTACTTGCAGAGAAGGGCATTTGTATGTCAACTGTGACATTATGGATACTCTTAGTGTATATGGAGGCCTCTCTACGGTTGAGGGACCTGAAAAGCCCTCATGCAAATCTGTCCCATCTATTTGCTGCACACTGGTAGGTCCCGATTGTCGATTTTAGAGCAAAATGTAATTTGGGGTTTTAAATGAACAACTTTACCAGCTGTGTTTCATACTGTACAATAATTATTTCTTCCAGCATTGGTTATCCACTAGTGTATATGGGATTTGATGCAACCTGCTACTTCTCCAGTATGTTTAAGCTGCGTACTCAGAAATCTGTTCAGAGTGACAATGACCTCCACATGGATCTCCTGCAACAATCCCTACCTCCTTATATGCACCTCTACCCAAAATTGTGGTTGGAAGGTAGGTAAAAATGTCTTTAACGGTACCATATAAGAGACATATTTCCAAAACTATGTTCAGGAAGCCTTTCTAAATGTTCAATTGTTTGATATTGTTTAAAGAGACCATATTATACCCTTTTAAAAAGTCTAGATTTTGTTTTTGGGTTCTACTAGAATATCTTTTCATGTTTGAATGTTAAAAAAAAAAAAATCCCCATATATTACACCGTAATTTGCTCTGATTGGTCTGCTGGGCCAGTGCGTTGTGATTGGTCAACCACTTTGATTGTGTTTAACCATGAGTTTCAACACACTATAACGCAACTCAACCAGGCCTCGTCCCCCTTTTTTTTCCTTTTTGTTTTGCGTATGTGTCGGGCTAAAATTATTTAAATCATAAATAGTTTGACGTACATTCACGGAACAAAACTCAAGACTACAATCGAGGCTTTTCAGGGTGTTTAGAAACTGTACAGGCTTGTTCACACCAAGGAGTACACTCCACAACACAACTATAACGGTAACGGCACAGAGAAACAATTTTACTGAAATTACTTTTAGAATGATTTATTTCAACAACAAAAAAATCTAAACAAATCAGAATCCATGCTTTCAGAGCTCAAGCATTTAAAGTGGCGACGACAAAACTGCAGCACACGCTTAAAATAAACAGAATTATATCCGCCGCTGGTGTGGACGCTAATAAAGTTATCGCTTTAGTTATCGTTCTTGGGCTTTAACTCCCTTTGGAGTGGACTTTCTGCTTTGTAAGACATTTGCAGACATTTTTCATGCTCAAACAGCAACTTTACACATAATATAAAAATACTTTAATGTTGCTCAGAAAATCTGTTTGAATGATGACATAGTTTGCAATTCAATTTAGTAATCAAAAATAATTTCATTAAAATTGACACGTCTTTGTACAGATCCCAAATATAAGGTGACCAAATCCAGGCCGACGCAATACCAGTGTCCATCTGATGCCGTCACCTCAGAGGACAAACAAAACATGGAAGACTGCCTTCAAATCCACAGACTTCCTGCGAGACCCGAAAGAGACCCAAATCCCCAAACTCCAGGGCCTAAGCATCGTGGAGGTGAACTTCATTTGGACTCTACATCCATGTTAGAAACGACTGAAAACCTACCTCAGGAGGACCAGAGCAGCAAAGCTCAAAGACCCTCCAAGAGCTCCCTGCCTAAAGTGCATCGAGGTTCAGTGAATATCCCTAATAGCAAAGGGGAAAAGAGGCAGAAAGCCCCCAAAGCCATCAACTCGACAGGGGACTCTGCCGAAAGGTGCTCGTCGAACATCTCACCAAGTCCTCCAAACCCACACGCTGACCAGATGTTGAAGTATGTTTGCGTTATTTCATTTCTATATGTACTGATTCAGCTCAAAATTCATAGGTTTGCAGATGGTTAATGGATTTTGAGTACATTTACACAGTGATCTCCATCTGTCTGTTCCACAGGCTGGAACAAGAAATGAGGAAGCTGAAGGGAGAGCTGCAGGCGAGCAGACAGAGTGAGCAGGAGCTGCGCAGTCACATTTGTAATCTCACCAACAGTGAACACAGTCTGCGCCCTGAAGTCTCTCTGCTCAGACATGCAAATGAACTTCTGCAGAACAAGTGAGTCCTCTGATCTCTTCCTGTTGGTCTTGGCATTAGTGCTCTTGTTGATGTTCGGTCACACTGATTGAAGATTGACTGCTTGATTTGTGTTTATACATCAAACAAATGGGGTTTCTTTTTTGTATTATTTAACATTCAAATTTGAATCGTTATTTTTTACCATGACCTTTATGTGTAGATTGTATTACTCTTGTCTCAGACTTTTAAACAAACTATGAAAATTCATTATAAAAAATATTAGTTATTATACTTTTAAAAACTATGGTAATCTAAACAAAGACTAAATTACGCATTTCATTATTTATTATGCGAAATTTTTCATTACTTCCCACAACTGTGGCGCCATTTCCATCGCAATTACCAAATATTTGTCCCAGAAATGGGTTTTTCCCCCCATAAGTAAGTGTTAGCAAGAGATGAAAAGGAAATGAAAAAAATACAAAGTACCACTAGCATGTTTTTGTGTGGTTTTCCAATTAAGCTTATGCAAAAAAAGTGTACAAATATAATTTGTTTGTATTCAGAATACATAAATGCTAGCTCTGAAATTAGACTATGCCCAAATTACACTTACACTACCGTTCAATTTCTAATTTCTGTTTTTTTTAATACTTTTATACATCAAGTGTTTTATTAAAAAATATATATGTTAAATAAATGCTCCTATTCATCAAAGAATCCTTAAAAATGAATCTCGGTTTCAATATTGATAATAAATTAAATGTTTCCTGAGCAGCAAATCAGCTTATTAGAATGATTTCTGAAGGATCATGTGACACTGAATATAGAGTAATGATGCTGAAAATTCAGCTTTGCCACCACAGGAATAAATTAAATTTTAAAAATATTTTAAAATAAAATAATATTATTTTAAATTGTAATAATATTTCACAATATTACTGTTTTTCTGTATTTTTGTTCAAATGAAAGCAGCCTTGCTGAGGATGAGACTTCTTTAAAAAAGATTTTTTTTTAAATCACTTGAACAGTAGTGTGTAGATTAAAAATGAATGATGTGCCAAAAAGATAAGTATGAAAGCTCATGCTTTTTTTTTACTGTAAAAGTATGTCACTTGACCAAATCTAACGCTGTTCCTTTAAATCTTTGGTGCGCTGCTGTGCAGGATTCAGTGTCTCACAAAATCCAGACAGAAGGACAAACAAAACTGTTCATTGCTGGAAAAGAAAATCAGAATGGAAACAGAGGGTCGAGTTGCAGTAGAGAAACAAACTGCAGAAGTCAGAGCCCAAAAATTTGATGAAGCAACAATGTTACTCCGGAGCGCATCACATAGGTAATTGTATGTAGCAAGAGTGCAAAAAGCATTTTTATGCATATTAATCATGTTTATGTGATGTTGAATGATGCTTAATCTGTGTCTTTGAGACTAGGTCTAAATGGCCTGCTTTTCAATTATGGTTATAATTGGCAGAAGAACCCTCAATTCAAAATAGCAAAATGGCTAAATAAACTTGTAAATTGTTATATTTTTTCCATCTACTTTAGGCAAGAACACAGTGAAACTCAAATGTTGAGGAAAAAAGCTAAAGATCTAGACTCAGAGTACAAACAACTACAGCTGGAATATCAGGAGAAAGAAAATCGAATGATAGCTCTAGAGAATGAAGTGGAGGTAAAGGACGCGGTTCGTAGATCTGTTCAGTTACATACTGCATTGAATAGTTGTGATGTAATGGATATTTGTGGTTCATATTTTTGTGTTCTTCATGTTATGTGGATCCGGTTGCTTGCCCTCTGTGGTGTTCAGTCCATGGATCTTTTTATGGTTTGGAATGCTGATTCTGTGTTTTTCCCTGCTGAAAAATGGTCACCAGCATCAGGTATGTTTTGCATGCTGGGAACAGCATGGGATGTTTGTTGGTTCACTGCAAGACCAGCAAAATAACACCTCTAACCAGCAGAAATCAGCCTGGACCAACATGGAATTTATGCTGGTTCGCGCTGGACTTTTTCAGCAGGGTTTTTTTTTTTGTCATTATTTCTTGTTCTTTACCCAGTTTAAATGCTGTTAGTACCATCTGTTATATAAACCATGCCATGACATAAATCACGTCTTTCAGAAACTATTGTCCATCCTGAGAATTTTTGTATTATGAATTTAATTCAATCTTTTTAAGGTTTTTCTCTTTAATTGGAGAGCATTTCCAAATTTTTTTGTGTTGGAATTGAAAGAGTAATGCAAGTCTGCAAGACTAACAGGTATTTATTAAACTAAATGTCTGTATGCAACATCTGAATGTATATATGTTCAAAAAAATGCACAATATTTTCTGTAATTAGTTAAACAAATTAATGCTATATAATAATAATTTGCTTTTAAAATTTGTAAACTCTTTTTTTTAATAGTTGACCATCCGAAAATGTATGATCTACAACACTACATACTCCTCTTAAGCTGAAGACAAACATGTAAAAGTGAAGTGTGTAATTATTTACCTCTAGTGGCAACCAAAGGAATGACCAAAATCATTCTTAATAATTCCCTGCTTCTGCATATTTCCCTGCATACTACGCAAAAGCAGAGCATCAAATGAGTTGAATGCACAATTGTCCAGTAGGAGAAATTTGTCTGATTAACATACTGCATTCACAGAGATTCTTAAGTGAGCAGCCAGTGGAAACTGATAATAACGTTAAGGTTAATAAGTACGTTGCAGTGACGTTAGACGTTCTGCTGCTCTGGTTGTTGTGCGCGACTTATTTTGTTGATACTGGAACATCATTCCTGTCCGAAAATGTAGTCCTAACCCTATGCCTACCCTTAAACCTAACCCTACCTATAACTTATCTCTAAACTCAGAGGGAAATGATAGGTTAAAAACACTGATGTAAAAGCTCCTAATCCAGGTTGTAAGCCTAAACTTGGCATAAACTTGTCCCTCAAATCTGATTGGTTGATTGGAATGTTGTTCCAGGATCAACAAAGGTGTTGATCCAGGAACATGTTGTATTTGGTGAAATCACGTTCATTGTCTGGGTCCATACTTAAAGAATGTACTTCAGGAAGCTCTTCACCAAATTCAGTGCATAATCTGAAAGTTGAAATTACTATTTTAAAATCAGAAAACAATTACACACTTCAGCCTTTTCCACTGGAAGTTTATTTGAAACTAGACAAATGAGATTCAATTGTTCATCTGAATTATTCAGAATTGCTCAACTCTTCTATATCACCATTATTAAATACTGTACTGTTACCGTCTCATCCATGCAATATTCTCATGCTCCTCCCCAGACCCTCCAGAGGAACAGATGCAGCGAGCAGGAAGCGGACGCTTTGCTCTCAGCTCTGTCATCCTTGCAAGATAAGGCTCATCATCTGGAGTACAACCTGAGTGCAGAAACCCGTCTCAAACTAGACCTCTTCTCTGCGCTGGGAGACGCACGCAGACAGCTCGAGATAGCACAAGGTTCATCACATTTCAAATTATGCTAGTTATCCATCCAAGACTCACAATGCAACTGTTATTTCTAAGAATACATGACATATCAATGCAATAATGGAGGTTTTTAGAAATCTTCTAAACTGTAACTTTTGGATATCTAGAGGTTAAAAAATAAAACCTGCATGCATTTTTCGGAAAATGTTTTGGTTGTACTTCAGCTCTGCATGACTGTGCGGATGAATTTGACCCTTCACAATAGTGAATGCTTGAGCTACTTTTATCTGTTAAATAAATAAATTACCTGTTAAGTAAAAAAAAAATGCTATGAGCGCATCGCATTTACAACATTTTAAATCCCTCACCATCTCTGAAAGGCCAAGCCAATGTTCCTTCGAGGCATGGCCGCCGATGACCCGTACCAAGTTTCGTAATGATACGCTAATGCGTTCATAAAATACAGGATTTTACTACAAAATTCTAAATAACTGATGTCCAAAATGGCCGATATGCAATGATAGGCATGTAGGACCAAATCTAATGAGACCAATGATTTTTGGGCAAACCGTTCAGAATTTATAAGCAAAAATATTTTTAATATCTCCAGACCAGTAGGTGGTGCTGTGCGGAAATGCTGCATATCACCTCAGATCATACTTGTGATGACATGTACCAAGTTTGGTCTGAATAAGCTAATCGTTGCGGAGATACAGCCTTGCATCCAATTCGGCGTGCTCTTCGTCGAATTCGTTTGCGTGTTATTCGAGAACGTTTGTGTTTATCAAAAATATTTTGATAACTTTTTGCCAGCATGGTCTAAAAATAATCCGATTCGATTTTCGTGAAAATCTGACTAACCATCTAGGAGTTTGAAAAATAATGTTTTTTGGGAAATTACGGCTGGATGCCAAGGAATCAGAGGAAACATATTTTTGTTTCTTGCCCTCACGGTTCAAAAGTTATTAACATAAACGTAAGTGAAACTTTGGACAGTTGGTGGCGCTAGAGATATTGAGTTAGAGATTCCAGGTTTGCTGTGGTGAACATTTAGACTGTCCTCTATCAGTGTGCCAAATTGCACAACTTTTTACCATACGGTTCTATGGGCTGATGCTTGGCCCCCATAAAATGAGTACATTAAGAAATGAACTCAGATTAATAAATTGCTATAGTAATTATTAGTTCATTGTAACAAATGTTTCGGTTACAGACAAAAGAGTATAGAATTTTAGTATAATAATATAATATAAATCAATAAATGAATATAAAATGATTATTGGCTTCTCTGTATCGGCCACAATATTAATATCTGTTTTAATGTTTTTTCCTACAGTTAAAATTTTGAAACAAGATCACGAGGTTAAAGAAATGAAGCAGAAGCTAGCTGAAGCGATGGCCGTGGCTCCAGGTATGTCGTACATGACCCCGAGGTCCTCTATGCCTCAGTATCTCAAGTTCTTCAACTCGGAGCGCTACATGCTGAATCCCAGAGCACTCATGTACCAGTGTCTTAAGAAATAAGACGGGCGAGGACAAATCGAATGGCTTTTGAAGGATTGTTTTGACTCGACATTCCAAACACGGGGGCATCTTTGCTTCAAGGTTTGCCTAAAAACTTTGCCTTTTGACAATGCCAACAGCCTCTAGTGAGTCTACGGCTGTGTTTACTGATTTCAGAAGAGACACTGAGGCTGGTTATAGTTGACCTTGCTTTGAGCCAAGATTCATTCCAGATGAAATCAATGTTGACTGTAAATACATTGTTGACCAGCGGATGACCAATCGAATGCTGAGCCAACCGCTGCAAGCTGCATGGACGGCAAGATATCAGTATGAAAAAATTGTGTGAACTTGAGGAGTGCAGTTCATCATGAGGACAGGATATCCTGTGTTGAGTGTAAAACGAAGAGGCTCTTCTTCAGCCATGACAATAACAGGCCAATGCCTCACTTGGTCATTCTGTGCCTCATTATTTATGTGAATTCAATTTATATAACAAGCCAATATCAAATGTAAGTCAGTATGTGAATATTCGAGTGCTTTGTACTGTTTTGTATTCTTTTTACATTACACACATTATACAGAAGTGACCAACACCCGCCCCCCCCCAAAAAAAAAACGTTTGTAGGTTTTCATGTTTCTGGAATCGTTGCCTTTTTTAATGTATCAATGGGATGTTTTTTATGAGAAGTTTATTTTTCTGGCTTGACATACTTTCTTCTTCTTTTTTTTCCTAAACCAAAATGAAATAATGGTTTTATTTTGTAATTATACTTGGTCTGCATGCAAATTTATGTAAAATGATTGTTTTGGACAAAAAAAGGAAAAAAAGAAAAATATTTTGATGTCTAATTGTGCATTTGTGCAAGGGCTGTTTTCTTCCAATAATTCTGGGAGCAGTAATAAAGTCATTTTAAATGATAATCTTGTATTCTTCTCCATAAGATTTTCTGACGGAAGCGGTTTAAAAATGAACATTCTTTCATTCGCTTTCAAGTTGTGTGAATTTATTTATTCTATGGAACATAAAAAGTCAATAGGTTTCAGTGTTGCTTTGGACCCCATTGACTTTTATTGCATGGACAAAAACAGTTGAAACATTCTTCAAAATATATAGATTGTATTCTGCAGGCTAAAGTCAGTCATTCAGGTTTTGAATGACATGAGGATGAATAAATGACATTTTTGGGTGAACTATCCTTCTTATATTGTACTTGGGAGATGAAATAAAATCTGAATATTTCCAAATGACACAAAATACGACAGACAAAGAATGGAAGTACCCCGTATCTCATCTTTATATCAAGAAATGGTGCAACAGAATAAAAGCAGTTATGAGTTTCTGAATGTTTTGCGTGAGACAAAGCCTGTTTCTTCCAAAACAACTACAGAACGAATCATCCATTATTATTTTTTTTATAATTTGTCATAGCTGGTCTGCATTAACAAAATAAAAAAACAAAAGGGCAATGATGTGGTGTGCTTTTCATTCATCATTTCCACTCCACTATCTAATATATGAAGCAATTAGGACCAATTTTATAACTGAAAAGAAATAAGAATTTTTTCAGTTGTTAAACTATTTCATGCAAAATCTCAAATGGGCTGCTTGTAACAGACAGGTGTTGATGTACCATAGAGGTGAATATGAAATTTATTGCCATCAACATAAAATGAATCAGTGCAAACTGCTTGTTTGGATTGAAATGATGCTGCCAAACAAAACCCCAGAAGTTTTAATATACTGCAAATACGCCAAAAAATACAGTATATTTGCATGCAGACCAGTTAAGAAACAAACACTGAAAGATCTGCACAATGAAAATAAAAAAAAGGACTAATATAATGTTTGTCAGTCTATGGGTCTTCTGAACATGGATTGATTGTGTCTCTGTTGAAGGCACATCTGAACACGTCTGGTGCACTGTAGATAATGTCTTTATAATGAAACTCATAACTGTGTCACATACAGGGGGAAAAGACAAGTCAAATCAAGTGCCCTTTGCTTAGAAACCATTCAAATGAAAACTTACAGCATACATTCACAGACTATAAAGGGGAAAAAAAACAGCCGCCACAATGATGAAAGTGAAACACGCTTCAAGATGGACCATATGCATATAGATAAATAATCGGTTTACTTTTTTCAATGCATCGAGAACCCCTTTCCTTTCACAGTCGTCGTAAGTCTTGCATTGCAGACCAAAGTTAACCACAATTAATGTGTGCCTTAAAAAGGTACAACAATAAAGACAGTGTTATTTGGTAATTTCAAAATAACACAATAACATATTCCCCTTACAATAAAAAAGAATAAATGAATGATTGAAAGGGTGGATAAAAGAAATATGCATGTGATGTGCCTAAAAAGACAACAAAAAGGATTTGCTAAACTGCAAACCAGAAGTAACCGATCCCACACATACTGTAAGCGAAAATGTCCCAAAATACAGCTCGTAATACTGATTTAAATAATAACCGAGTCATTTTTTTCTTCTTTTAAAACAGAGAAGCAGACTGCTACACTGACAGAATAGATGTAGACGGGAACCATCAGCCAACACCTAAAGTGGTGTGAAGCACAGAGCGCGGGGGGGGTCGTTTTCTTTTTGAGGCTCAGTTCGAGACGTTCTGATCCCTCCCCACAAAGCTTGCATACAATCCTCTGAGTGATGAAGCGCTAGAGTCCCGTCCCGTGCATGAAGGTAAAGGATGGTGGAGAGGAGCTGACAGATTCGACCCTCCGCTATGAGGAAACGGTCACAGGATTGAGAGAGCCGTTACGGCTGTAGAATCTAGAGAAGGCCTCCTCCAGCACGGTAGTGAGACGAGGCTGATCCCCCTTGAGAGAGAAGGACCAAAAAAATTTTAAACAAAAGTGAGAACAGCAGATAATGAAAAGTAAATCGAATCAAATAAAACAAGAAATAGTAAAATACAATAAAATAAACTTAATATTTCAAAAAAGACATTTTTTGTAGTTGTTTTCCATCCTTAAAGGATTGGTTCACCTCAAAATGAAAATTTCCTAATAATTTACTCACCCCAATGTCATCCAAGATATCCATGTCTTTCTTTCCTCAGTGGAAGAGAAATTAAGTTTTTTGAGGAAAACATTTCTGTTTTAATAATGAACTTCAATGGCAACCAACGTTTTGAAGTCTAAATCAATGCAGTTTCAAAGGTCTTTGAAATGCTTCAACGGACTGTGCACGATCGCAGCTGAGGAAGAGGGTCTTATCTAGCGAAACGACAGGTCATTTTCAAAAAAAATTTAAAAAATATATACTGAACTACAATTGTTCGGATTGAGCTAATCTGCAACGCGTCGGGAACTACGTCATCACGTTGAATTGTCACACTCGATGTCGCCGGCGGAAGTACCACCCCACTGTCTACATAGCGACCGTGCGAAGGAAGAGTTAAAATTGTATTGGTCGCTTTGTAAACAGTGGGGCGGTACTTCCGCCGGCGCCGGCGACATCGAGCGTGACCCTTCAACGTGATGACGTAGTTCCCGGCGCGTTGCAGATCAGCTCAATCCGAACAATTGTAGTTAAAAAGGTTTTTTTTTATTTTTTTAAATGACCTATCGTTTCGCTAGAGAAGACCCTCTTCCTCTGCTGCGATCGTGCACAGACCTTTGAAACTGCATTGATTTGGACTTCAAAACGTTGGTTGCCATTGAAGTCCATTATTCAAAGAAAAATCCAGAAATGTTTTCCTCAAAAAACTTAATTTCTCTTCCACTGAGGAAAGAAAGACATGGATATCTTGGATGGCATCGGGGTGAGTAAATTATTAGGACATTTTCATTTTGAGGTGAACTAATCCTTTAAGGGAACTAAAAGCACTGATTAAGTTGCAGGCACAACTGAAATCTCATACATCCCTGGGAATCCCTGCTATAAAAACAAAAAGTAGTTATAAAAAGCTAAATTATCTATTGTCCAGTGTCAGGTATTGTATTAAAGGCAGAGACAGATGAAAGAAGAAAATCTGCTTGAGTTACACAGAACAGATGGTACAGCAACATGCCTTGCATAAGTGGCAGATGACAATATCGTTGAGATGAACTGAGAAAATTCCTTTATAGTCAAGAAAAAGCAATGACTGCTCATTGAGTGTACGTTTACACAACAACGATGCACTAAAACGGAAAACGTTTTTCCTTTGTATTTTTCACATACAGACAACAACGCTGTCAAAGCGATCCCCATTCACACGGATCCCTGAAAACAACTAAAAACACTGTTTTATGCTGCAAGTAGTTGGCAATTTCACTTTGTAAAGAAACACTACGCACCTACAGACTGAACATATAATACGCATGCGCAATTGGGCATGACATCACCGTTTTCACAAATTCACGTTTTTGTAGTTTTGTAGTTTACACAGAGACGATAACGGTGTCATTTTCAAAAACTTGCACTTTGAAACCAGTTTTCAAAAGTTTGCGTTTTCAGGCCCCCAAAACGCCATTGTTGTGTAAATGAATGGCCAAAAAGCATAAAAAGTTTTCCATTTTTAGTTTTTACAGTGTTGTGTAAACGCCCCCGAGACTGCAGAGGGAAAATTCATGGAGAAAACTGGCAGTGAACAGCAGCAAACGGTTTAATACTACTACCTAACAAAAAGCCATGGTAGTAAAGATGGTTAAGCTGCCGTATGCCAATTTTCACTAGCGCTATAATGCCAAGCCCTATTGTGGTATTCTCTGGGAGAGGTCTGGCTCTTATTTGTGCATTAACAGAGAAACTTTTCATTTCTGTTTTTTGAGTACAGCTAAACCATGGAATCTACTTTGTGTGCTGTTTTTCTGATTAGCTCAAAGTGTTTGTCTTTTCTCCTATATCACCCTTCCAGGAATCAGCCACGGCTGATCAAAACATTTCATCAAGCAACTGAATTATTGATTGGATTGGAAACATTTTATTTCAAGTGTTTGGCACTAATGCTTTGGAGGGAAAAACATCTTGTAAATTTGAACCTGGTGAAAAAATGTTTTAAAAATGGCTAGAACATTGAGTGATCTCATAATACTGAATAAACACAGTAACCATACCAACACTGAAACTGAAAAACATCGCTTGAAAGTTTTTTTGATTGACAATTTCTTACACTTCATTGTGCAGTGACTGACAAGTTTGGCTCAACTACATTCAGATTCAGTCTAAGAGACGTGATTTGGACAAGTACCCATACAAAAAGTGCAATGTCGTCATCTTGGGCAAAGAAATAATGAATTACATAAGTAGTTTGAAAAAAATACACTCCTAACATTCTGACTTAAAAATGATTAACACAGGAACTCATCTAAATGAAATACAGTTGTCAGAAGGACATCTGATCATTTTTTCTGGTCTTAAGAAGTCTTTTTTTTTTTAAAGACACTTATGCTCACCAAAGCAGCATTGATTTGATTAAAATACTGTATAGAAATAGCGCATTTTTATAAAAAAATTTTTAAATGTAAAATTGAAAACTTTTCTGTTCGAATATATTTAAATGTTTATTCCTGTGATGAAAAAGCTGAATTTTCTGCAGCCATTACTCCAGTCTTCAGTATCACATGATCCATAAGAAATTATATTAATATGCTGATTTGCTGCTCAATAAACATTTCTTATTATTATCATCAATGTTAGAAACAAATATGTTTGTGGAAGCCTTGATACTTTTTTTAGGATTCTTTGATGTATAAAAAGTTTAGAACAGCATTTATTTGAAATAGAAATATTTTGTTACAAACAAACGTCTTTACTGTCACTTTTGATCATGTTACTTCATAATGCAAGTTAGGGAGCCCAAACTTTTGGACGGGAGAGAACATAACATCTTGAGGGAAAGTTCTTACCTCACTAATGAAGCCAAGCTGGACCAGTTCCACAGCCAACTCCTGTACATTCTCATCTAACACACACAGAGAACACCATTCTTGAGTTTCAGCAATAAGCAAACAGAAAAAGGCTGTATTATAACAGTTCACTTTTCAATACTTTTTTGGTCACAATTCTGATTTAATCTGATCCAGTTCCGCATATCTGCAGAACACTTGTTTTTGTGACAATTATTTCATAATGCACAAATAAGAAAAAAAAAATTCAGACTAGAAACACACTATGCAAGTACACAAATTTGAATGCAACTAAACAGTTCTATTGTAAAATATAGCTGCAAGCAGCAATTATCGGGGCCAAGCGCAAAGACGACGATAAGACATGCCAACTTGGCTGGGAGTGTCAGACCAACTGCAGCAAGGAGCAATTAAAGACATTTTGATATGATTTTAGGCCAAATGGCTGAATAATGATATATATAGTCATTAATAATAAGATTTAATGGTTTATCACTTTCGATTTTCGTGGCGAAATTACGAAAATGATGTGGTGTGGTCAGAGTGAGGTGACAATGACATACAAAGTTTGGTGTCAATATGTCAAGGAATTGCAGAGATACATTGACGATTGCTTACAGATAGAGCCCAACCGATATGGATTTTTGGGGGCCGATGCCGATACCGATAAAAAAAAGCCTGATACCGATATATCGGCCGATATTATTTATGTGTACACAGTAGCAATATTATTTATGTGTATTATAGTACAGTACCAGTCAAAAGTTTGGACACACTTTCCTATTGGTGTGTACAAACTTTTGATGGGTACTGTATATAGAATACACAGTATTTAAACAGAATAAATATATAAACGTTTTGCAATGATCACTCAAATGTGGTGATCAAACACTCGTGTGACAAAGAGATATAATGGAGGCAGGGTGAATGATAGAATGAGAATGATACATTTGATAGCATAGTTTGCATTGCATGTTATATTATATTATATTCTAAATACTGTTGCATAATCTTCACTAACGACTTTGTCTTTTAATTTAGTCACGTTATATAAAACAACTTGTGTCAATAAATATATCAAAAGTGTCACTGACATTATCTTCTATTTTTAATCTTAATTCCTCTAATCTCTACCATTGGAGGAATAACTCAGATCTTTCTACTAAAGTAAAATTTATAATATCATAATGAAAACTTTTTTAATTACATAATGTACAGACTTTTTACTATTTTACTTCTCCACAATCTTCCTCAGGGTCCGGTCACCTCTTCTCGTTGTGCAGCGTTTTTTGTAGGCCTGGGTATTGACACAAATTTCACAATTCGATTCGATTCACAAGCTTGCAATTCGATTCGATTACGATTCGATTCGATTCAATATTGATTATTTTGGATATCAGGTACAATACATGGCAAATTTTCTCAAGGAAAACAAATCTCTTAACCAATGCTGTAAACTATGGGAGTCAGTTGTATCATTAAAATTGTTTCATTAGCCTATTATAGCCTAATATTAAAGGTAAAGATTTACTGATTTGTATACAAACAATTACACTTTTATTTATTTTTCTAATAATAAAGTTATATGAAATATAAATATTTAAATGGTGGCTGTCATAAAAACTTGCCAGATTTATTCAAACATGCATTAAATATTGAAAAACATAAAATAATTATAAAATAACATAATATGCATATGTAATATGGTGCATATATTTAGCAAAATGCTCCTCTCTAGAGTTAATTTTTCTAGCTGACTAATGAGTTTATGGTCACTGGATATGGTTTTTCTGAGGTAAATGTGACGTTACATGACATTGTTTACAAGCTGTTTCACTGACGTCTTTCCTTGGTTGAAACAATGATTGAGCGATTCCATGTGACAACTAGGATTTCGATAAGTTATACTCTATCTTTTAACACACTTTCAGATGCTCATTCATGTTTATTTCACGCTGTAACTGGTAATATTAAGGCGGAAGAGAAGATTATGTGTGCTCGGCGCTGCTGCTTCTCTTGAGCTGCGCCAGAGCGATCTCACGCCACAGCGCCAAAACGGTATTTATGTTTTTGAATTTCGTAAGAAAATGAACGTAATTTGAAATCTGAGACTTTGTTTCATATCAATAGTAACAAAGCACAAAGATTATTGCGTTTATTGGATGGGATGCGCGCTACAATGTTCCATTCATTCATCAACTGAAAACAGGATGACTAATCGATTCTTGGGATTTAAGAATCGATATCGGTTCGTAAAAATGAGAATCGATTAAAATCGAGAAATCTATATTTTTTACCCAGCCCTAGTTTTTTGCCACACTTTTTCCTTCCCACAGACTTCCCACTGAGGTGCCTTGATACAGCACTCTGGGAACAGCCTATTTGTTCAGAAATTTCTTTCTGTGTCTTACCCTCTTGCTTGAGGGTGTCAATGATGGCCTTCTGGACAGCAGTCAGGTCGGCAGTCAAGTCAAGTCAAATATATTTATATAGCGCTTTTCACAATACAGATTGTATCAAAGCTGCTTCACAGTATCAATCAAAACAACTTAATGTTTGTTTATTACTGGAAAAAAGACATCCAAGTTTGGTAGAGCTGATCAATGGTATGATTGGTTAATTAATTTGAATATCCCCATGAGTCTTACCCATGATTGCGGTTTTAAGTAATGAAACAGGCGGGGAGTTTTTAAAAGCCTCAGGAATCTTTTGCAGGTGTTTAGAGTTAATTAGTTGATTCAGATAATTAGGTTAATAGCTCGTTCAGAGACCCTTTTCATGAAATGCAAATTTTTTTAGATAGGAATTTTGGGTTTTCATGAGCTCTATGTCAAAATCATCAGTATTAAAACAATAAAAGACCTGAAATATTTCAGTTGGTGTGCAATGAATCTAAAATATATGAAATTTTAATTTTTATCATTACATAATGGAAAATAATGAACTTTATCACAATATGCTAATATTTTGAGAAGGACCTGTATATTGTCCCTTTTCAAATAAAAAAAATAAGATCTACCACAGGCTCAGCTCCCTCCTACTTTCACTCCTACGAGTCTGCGTTCCTACCAGAAGCCTAAGATCAGTCAATGAGCGATTGGTCGTGGTACCATCACAGAGAGCCACAAAATCACTCTCAAGAACATTCCCATTCACGGTTCCATGCTGGTGGAATGATACCTCATCCGGAATGCAGAATCCCTGACAACATTCAAAAGATAAATAAAAAACTCATCTCTTCCGTGATGACCTTAAAAAAAAGAGAAAACCTTTCCTTATCCTTTAATCCCCCCTTGCCTGGCTTACGCTACACTGAGCAATGCCTGAAATTTGTATTTTGAGCACTTCTTGCGTTGTTTTGCCTCTTCCAATGACACGATGCTTTACAAAAGCGTCTGCTAAATGACTAAATGTAAATGTAAAATGTAATGCAGCCTCAGAGTAATTTGGCATCATGCCTCAACATCTATCGACACGAAATCCATATCTTTTTGTCAGCACGGTCCGGAGATGATACGATTCGATTTTGGTGAAAATTGGACAAACGGTCTAGGAGTAGTTCAAAAAAGTAGGCATTGAATGAAAATCAAGATGGCTGACAGGAAGTTTGGCCAAATATGGCAAACTTGGTATCTGTGTTCTTGGCGTGACCCAAGAGATCTATTAAGACCAGTTTCATTGCAAGTCTGATTTATTCTAAATTTATTTGCATTTTTGGAAATTTCCTTAAATCTTTTCACCACAAGGTGGCGCTGCCCTAAAACGTTTTGATTACTTGCAGGGCATGGTGCCGAAGAAACATACCAAGTTTCGTAATGCAACACCAAGTGTAGTATTTAATATCATGATATTATATTGTAATTAATAGCAATTTCCTTGTTTTGTTCTATTATAGCGCCATCAAGAGGCACAATGCCACCATGATTTTATGTGTCCTCAGAGTGAGCCCATACATGTGTCAAATTTGGTGCAAATATCTTGTTTTGTTTAGGAGTTATAGATATTTATATCTATATAAGAGCATAAAACATTACCCATGAACATAACCCAAATTATGCAATTTTTTTGTCCCTTACTATCAATATTTTGACATTAACGTATTGTCAGCAACCTAGGTTTCCGAATTTCCTATGGTGGTTTCATCTCGATCAGACTAACGGTTTCAAAGATATTCGTTAAAAGTTTTAAGCTCTAAATCACAACGTTGCCCTAACCATAAGGCAAAACCTAGCATGCTTGGTATCGTTGGATTCAGGAATCTAAGGAGATGACTCCCGTGAAAATAAGTCAACCACATCTAAAGTTATAAGCATGTAAATAATTTCTCACCACTAGGTGGTGCTGGTCCGAAACTTCTCAGATTCTTTCAGGGCACCGTGCAGATGACCCATACCAACTATACGTTCATGCTTTCATAAAATACAACATTTTAGTACAAAATTCAAAATGGCAGATGGCAAAAATGGCCGATATGGGAAAATGGGATATCATTCAACTCTGCATGATGCCCCAAATCTAACGAGACCACTTTTATGATTTTTGGGCAAACCGTTCAGAACTTATAAGTAAAAATAGCCAATTGTCGTATCTCCAGACCAGTAGGTGGTATGTCACCTCAGGTCATGCTTGTGATGAAATGTACCAAGTTTGGTCTGAATACGATTAAGCGTTGCAGAGATACAGCCTTAAGTCTGTTTTCGCAAGCACTACGTAAAATTCATTTGCGCGGTATTCGAGAACAGTTGGATGATCCATAACTTTTCTAACTTGGTTAATTCAACTTGAAATCCATAATTTTTTGTCGGCATAGTCTGAAGATGATCAGTTTGAAAAAGTAGTTTTTTTGGAACATTCTAAATGGCGGGAAAATTTTTATGACAGAAAAATGTCATAGGGTGCAATCGAATCTGCCAAAGAATCAGAGGAAAAAGACTTTTGTTTCTAACCCTTATGGTTCTAAAGTTATTAGCATAAACATGAATGCAACTTTAGACAGTTAGAGGCGCTAGAGGGATTGAGTTGGAGACTCCAAAATAGCTATTGTGACAGTTCACACTGTCCTCTATCAGTGTGCCAAATTTCATAACTTTCCCGCAAGCGGTTCTGTGGGCTGCCATAGACTTCCAGAGAAGAAGAAGAAGAAACGGAAGAAGAAGAATAAAAACGACAAAGATTTCAGTGCTTGGCCCCTAATTACTTAATTCTTCTTAACTGATTACTTCCTTATTGTGGCGGTACCAAACATCACAGTTGGATTAAACCGCATGTGAATTCAGGTAGATACAGGCAGCTATAAACATGTTGACAGCTTAGCTAACTCAGCAAAGCTTCTTGATTCTGAGCAAGCTGACTTGAAAGACGAAACCGCCTGTGCTAATGTCCATTATAGTGTCTCTTGCAGCTGAGAATGCATCACATACTTGTGCTGCATTCTGACACATTCAGAACACAATGGCATTTTAAAACCTGCCGTGCAGCAGCAAGCATTTGCATACTTGTGTATAGTGTGTTTGGGGCCTGATAAAGTACTCACTTGGCGCCAAATCACAACTCAAGTGTCGGTTGAGCTTATCTTCCAGTTTTAGCAGTAAGGTCAGCTAGAAAAAGAGCAGTGATGAGTTATGGATACAGAATAAATATCTAACTTGCATAACTCCAGCAATGAACATGGAAAAAGGGCTTACATGATGTTTCGCTCCTTCCTCCACAGGCTCGATGTTGCACTGCATTTGTACGACCTTAAAGAGAGAGATTATCTTTAAAACTAGCATACGATGCTAAAATACTGCTAATCCTGTTGACTGACTTGAACCATACATCTAGACTTATTTGAGTGGAAAGTAGTAATATGCCACACAAAGAGACAGGGGGAAGGAGAAAAAAATGATTTATTCTTAATCATTGATACTTGGTCACAATCTCCTTAAATCAGTCCATTTCTCACCTTCCTGGTCTCCAGCTCTGCAGGCTCAGGCGTAGGCGATTTAACAGAGGGTGGCACGATGGGGGACTTGACAGTCTCTTGCTGAGGCTGCTGTGGGCAGGGCATGCCGAAGGCAGTCAGTGGATAGATCCCATTCCTACATCACAAGAGCAGCGAACATTATTACGTCCATGCTTGGCCCAACTCATTTCTTATTCCCCACCAAAAATTGGGAAATTCTATTTCTCACCTCACATCCTCAAGGAACTTGTCGAGCTCCAAGGCAGGAAACTGTGAGAGTCTGAAAGGAAAAGATACAGGATTACAGAAGCCGTTTAAGGTGGCATAACACCTTATTTGATCCTCAGGTTCATCCTCATTCCAAACAAGCCATTTCAAAGTAAAACCAATTAATCAAAAAAGGAGGCTCACTTTAGTTGGACCTCTTTCCTTTCCATAATGACCTGGTTGGGGTCCATGTTCTTGGTAATTTCCTCTAAAGCATTTTCTGCAATCAAGTCTAGTAGGCAAAGGCAAATGGTTTTCAATGCGTTTAGCATAAGTGAATCTTATTCATGAAGGTGAGATGAAATGTCTGAATTGTAATGAGATTAGCCCATGACTCACGCTGGTGACTGACGATACAATGTGCAGCCAGTAGTTTCAAAAGAGGCACTTCGAACAGAGCTTGATGGAAAAGCAGCTCTCTGGCTGTGGGCCTCTTACTGGGGTCCACCTCCAGGCACTTCTGAATAAACTCCTAAAACAAACACACAGAGAAACATGAGACTTCAAAATGATTAGTATAAAATTACATTATTAGTATTGTGTAATTTTTTTTTTTAAAAAGGCTCCGCTCACCCATGGGGGTAACAATTGACGGTAACCAAAAGCTACCCATTAATTTTTACAGTGATCAAAAAAGAAAGAATTATCCAATACATCTGACTATTAAAAAAAAAAGGTTTGTGTGGGTTAATTTATTGATTGTTTGTTTTAGTTTTTTTTGGAAATTCCAACCATTTCATGTTGTCATGTATTGTGTTCTAGTGCTACTTTAAGTATAATTCATCATGTGTCAGCTATACTCGAAATCAAAATAACTCATAATGATCGAGAATTCTTTCAATTCATTCAGATACATGCAGATTTGCGAAGCATCATATACTAGTGTGAAGGAAACAATCCAAACAGACTGAATTTATTATTTATTTTACTTGCAATCTGAAAAGCCTACTGGAGATTCGCATGCTCAGATTTCACACACACCTGGAATATTTATCCAATTACGCATTTGTAACTAAAGAACAGAAAACAACAGTACAACTTACACTACTATTCAAAGATTTGGGGTCAGTAAGTTTTTTTTTGTGGGGGGAGAAATTAACTATTTTATTCAGCAAGGGTGCATTAAATAGATCAAAAATGTCAAAGAAATTTTTAATGTTACACAAGATTTTTATTTCAAATAAATGCTGTTCTTTTGAACTTTCTATTTAACAAAGAATCCTAAAAAAAATGACCATGATTTCCACAAAATTATTAAACAGCACAACTGTTTTCAACACTGATTAATATTTCTCGAGCACCAAATCAGCATATTAGAATGATTTCTGAAGGATCATGTGACACATGTTCTGAAGACTGTGACTGCTGGAAATTCAGCTTTGCCATCATAGGAATTAATTGCAACTTAAAATATATTAAAATATAAAATGGCTACTTCACATTTAAATAATATTTCACAATATTACTGTTTTTATGTTTAATTAAATGAATGCCGCCTTGATGAGAGACATTTAAAAAATAATAAATAAATACTTTACTAATATATATATATATAAATTATATATATATCTTACTGACACCTTTTGAATGGTAAACTCAATCTATACTCACTCTCTGCAGTGGGTCCTCCAGAGACTGGATGGCACTATTAATGGCTTCTTGTGACACATATGAGGACTCTCCATTACTTTGAATTTCCAGCACAGCCATCTACAACAGTGGGAGAAAAATCTGAATCTCTGGTCTGGTCAATCCAATACACTGCTGTTTGTTTTGAGCTACAGATTATTCAGCACTCACCTCTAAGGCGCACATTCCAAAGGAATAGATGTCCACAGCCGTAGTGACACTGGCAACAGCTGAAGTGGATGAAGGAAGAGGACAAATTGTTCATAACAACATAAGTGCACTGAAAGGACTCTAGAATCAGTTTGGATGCAGGTTAAAACTTAGTTTTACCTCCATACTCTGGAGCAAAGAAGTGCAAACTCTTCTGCTCTTCCCGACATGTTTTTACATGGTTATTAATGGTGTCTGGGGCCACTACAAAAAAATAAAAAAACAGAAAAGTCAGCAAAAATAATAAAATCTGAAACATTTAAAAAGTCATACTTAACACTGTGCTTTAGCCCACCTGATCCGATTTTGATGAGTCCATTGTGCTGTATGAAAATGGTGTCACAGGTCAGGTTCCCGTGGATAATGGGAGGTTCACATGAATGCAGATAGCTGAAGGAAGAATGGTGAGAAACGTGAGTGTAACAGGAGCTCTCCTCATGACATATAATGGAACACCAAAACAAGAAGAAATGCTCAGCTATGACAGTCACAGACAACATTTCAGATGCTAGTGAGGAATTTTGTACAACATCTTTAAAAATATCTCTACATTATTGGTAAACAACAGTATTTGAATAGAGAAAAAGAAAAAAGAGAGAGGTACACAAACCTTAAGGCAGATAATATCTGCGTACACCAGCGTTTCCATGCCTAAAAAAGTCCCACAAAAAATTAATGGTATCCGGGAAAACAAGTCCACAGCTGATATTATACGAGCGTTTCTCAAAGTGTGGGGCGCGCCCCACTGGTGGGGAATAGAGACATGACAAGTGGGGCGCGACAAACGGGAGAAAATTTGGTCATTTTTGTCCCCATCTCTTTTAATTCCTTTATTTATTGACCATTCACTCAAAACAAAACAACGACATTTAAATGTAAGCCTTACTTAACCTTTTCACACGTAAGTTTAAATGTTTTTCAAGGCGACCATTATTAGATTGGATCCCTTTATGGTTTCCATGGTGACGCGTCATTGCTTGTCACACCGCAGCCACAATAGCACTGAATGACTGATTATCTGCTTTTATTTCATTTTTCCTTTTTTAGTCAAAATTTCACAAATTTGTTGGCTATAGCAGGAAATATCTGATATTCCGATTGTCAAATATGAGCAAGTGGATGTGTTCTGTTGTTTAAACACCTTAGTTGAGCGATGGGCGCCGCCATGTTAGTTTATGCATTAGTTCAGAGAATTGGATCTGTTGGATTTACAAAACATCAATTCATCCACTTCTCCCGAAATACATGAAAGTGGCCGGTGAACTGGGAGAAGCATAGAGTAAACTTGAAAGTTACTTACATGATGTGTATCTGATATGAATAATACGTGTCGTCTAATTATAATGGAAATAATTATTATTGCCGCTTCCATAGACATAAGTGTGTGTTTGACAAACTCTAAATGTATTGATTTTTTAGTACTTATGTGAATTTAAATGTCTGAAACCTAAAATAAACATTATGTGGGTGAAAACACTGAATAGTTGTGATATATGACAAGTGCTGAGCGCGTTCGTCTCTGGCTCAGAAAAGATGTGTAGCCTACTACAAAACTTTCAAAGTGCAACAGATTTATGAATTTATCTTTAAAATGTACAAACTTTTCTTCCAGGGGAGCATGCCCCCGGACCCCCTAGAGGTACCGAGGTCCACAGACAAAATACTATGGGAAACACAGTAGCTTACATAATAGTCTTTGAAAAATATAAAATACCTAAAATACGTACATTATTAGGATTTTACCACCTCCGGCTCGTTTTGAGCCAGGAAAAACCCTGAGATTATTATTATTGTTTTTCAATTTTGTTTGTTCTTTTTGCATGCAGTTTGCGAAGTGACAAAATAAAGCAAAGCACAACTAGTCCACACTTTTATTTTCTCCGTTTCTGAATTTGATGTTATCAGAGGCAAAATACAAACACAATTGCATTATTATTTTATCTACTGTCATGTTTATGTTTTTAAAATTTCATGTTAATAAAATACATTTTAACTTAAAGCCTAGTTTATTACCATTTTGTTGGTGCGATTGGGGACAGGTGGGGCACTAATACTCCCAACTAATACTTCAGTACTTTAAGTACTGTCCTAGTACTCTCTCAAAAAAAGTTTTAAACAAATCTGTTATGGGTCACACCTGTAGGTGAAGTCAACAATGACTAACATTCAAGCAAGAAATTGAGGACAAAAGATACATTTTAGTCTGCAGTACATTATGTCTCAACAGCTCTTTTGTCAATTTGTCTGAATAGTAAAAGAGCAGGAATCATACCTTTTCATTCATGGTCTTATGGTTCTTCTTTGTCTTCTTTAGAAACTGCTTCAGGCTCCCAGAAGACATGTACTCTGTGATGAAAATAACCTTAAGGGGGTAACAAAAAAATCTTATGATTGAAAAAAAAAAAATCTAAAAATGACTGTGTGTGCTGTTGTTACATTTCTTACCCTGGCTCTGTTCTCCTTCACATCAGCCCAGTACTTGTGAAACTTCACTATATTCAGATGTTCCAGCTGGATGAGGTTATCAAACACTGCTTTCACTTTTTCCTGGGAAATAGAAAAGTAGATTCATTTACCAGGAAACCTTTCTGCATGTAACAACATCCTAAATTCAATAGGAAAAGGATCCTATAATATAATACCTCTACCCTTACTTTATATACAATAACAAATCACGCAAAAGATCAGGGAGGGGAAAAAAAAAGTTTCAATGCTTTGTATGGCTGGACTCACTGCATTAGTCACACGTGCTTATGGGAAAGGCAATCAGAAATGTAGATGGCAAAGCCTGTCAAAACGCAACCTCTAAAATTACTTAATGCATTCCACGATGAGCGTCTGCCAAGCAGAGCGGAGCACAGTATGTGGATGAGTCAAACAGATGGCTGTCCACGACTCTATGCCGAGCATTAATGTGCTAAAGTGCTAAGGCAATGAAAGAGTTAATATATATTAAAAACAGCAGACTTTTTATTATTCCAACATTCAAGAAATAAGAGTTACATAACCACAGAGAACGCTTTTCTTAAATATTTTTCGATAAAAGCTTAGTAGCAAACAGGTCAGACCACTTTGTGGAAGGAGCTTACATCCAGAAATGAAGGCAAGCACACTCATTCTGTGAAGCAATCAAGATGTCCTAACACTCATAATAGTTCAATAATCATTGGTATCGCTAGTTCACAACTTGACATGTTAGTAAGCTAGAACACAGAAAGCAATACAGTTGAGTCTGTGGCCAACAACAGAGATAATAATCAACAGCGAACTTTCATACGGGCACACTGACATATTATGCTTACTTCAGAAGTTTAAATGAAAGTTCAGCTGGATGTTTGAAATTAAGTGTTTTGTGTAACTAACAGCAAACCATCATTTCATTCATATCAAATGTTTTTGAAAGAAGTCTCATGCTCACAAAGGCTGCAGTGCATATTTGATCAAAAATATAGTAAAAACACTAATTAGGGATGCTCATATTCACCATTTAACCGTTAATCGAAAGTAAAAATTTTGACCGATTAATACTATCAGTTAAACAGTTTAAAAGTTACGTTTTTTTTTTAGTTTGCTGCATGGTTAAAAAAAATACTATATAGCCTATATTTGTTAACTCATGGGGCGCGTTGACACGCGCAACCACACGTGCCCAGTCATATTTCGTTGGGCAAGCTAAATGAAGCGAGCGAAAAGTAGTACTGTGTGGGACCACTTCGACAGAAAGGGCGACGAAGTTACTTGCAAAATATGCTACGCGGTATTAAAACATAGCAGTACAGTGTTTCCCCTAGGATTCTTTTTTAGGGGGGGGGGGGGGGGGGTGTACTGCTAGTGTTGCGGAGCGGGCGTGTTACGGATACGTGGTGTAATTTTTTTGCAATCAAAAAGCATGTCTAATTAATTGATATCATGTATTATGAATCATTAAACAATACTTTTTTTTAAAATATATGAAAAAAAGTGTCACACTAATTAATTCTGCGCTAATTCACACTAACACTAATTCTGTGTTGTGTTTTTTCTGGTAATAAAATGAAGACATAAAACAAAAATTGTATCATTTATCATCAATTTTAATCATGTGAAATTAAATAAACTTTTTGTCAAATAACTTGCTGCACAATGAGCTTTACTGTTAAAATTAAAACATGGATTATTCCTTAAAAATTTCAGTTTTGATGATAATTTATTTGGATTAGTGTTAGTGTATTATTACATTGGGACATATCTAAATTCTAATGTACAACAGTAATATATTTCTGTCAAGTTAAACCGAACTTTTATTTTGACGGGTTGCCGTGAAGACCTTTTGAGTTTCTGTGTGTTTATGTCATGATGATAGTTGTTCTCAAATGAAGCGGTTAAATGATCACGAAGTAGGGTTGGGAACATACTAGGCTTGTTCGACTTGAACTGGCGCTGCACAGACCGATCGGTTGATGACATCAAAGTACCGCGAGAGCGATTCAAAAGCATAAGGAGCCGTCTGCTCTCTAATCGCTCTCGCGGTACTTTGATGTCATCAACCGATCGGTCTGTGCAACGCTGGTTCAAGTCGAACAAGCCTAATGTCTATGGTTGGGAATCGTAAGAAATTTTTCGGTTCCGATTCCGGTTCCGCCAAACGATTCCGGTTCCGGTTCCCATTCAATAAAAATTATTAAAACTAATACAAATAGTAGTACGGGGAAAATACACAATCCTTTTTGTGTTTTATTTCTGATAGGCCCTACTTGTCAAATGAGTTTAACAGACTGGCAATGTCAACAAATGCAACATATTATTTAGCAATATTTTTTTCTGAAGGAAAATAAAAAATGTTGCATTCTCAAGGATAATTTGGGACCTCTCCTATATCTTATTGTATATCCAGCAGTGGAATACCCTCTCAGAAGGGGTAGAATATGCTTGAACACACATGTAAGATCCAGACAGGTGAAACATAATATTTTTTAAATCGGTTTGAATGATTGATTTCTGTGAAACTTCACTTGTTTCCTTACTGGATTAAAGTGCTCTAGCAGTTAATAAACAGAAATGCATGCGTCTTGCGGAAGAACATTGTAGCCGGAGCTACTTCTCTATGTTTATGTCAATGACGCGAGTGAGTCACGCAGGCACTGGGCTACTCCGCAGCAGTGCCGAACCGACCAGTGTAAAGTAGTCTGAGTCTAAACGCTTATTACAGCCTTACCGTAGTGATTCAGGATAAGACAAAAACACGTTTTGAAAAAAGGCATTCATGATGTAATCGCTCATTATATACATTTTGTAAATTCTGAAGCGAATTTTCGTTATTTGAAGCGACTTTCAAAAGGTGATTAACTTTTTTAACATCAGTGTTTATTCTCGAACTATAAACTTTTATCTCAGTACTTCTGTGATCATTTGAATATTTTTAACACAGAAATATCGATACTGTGTTGTTGAAAAGACAGAAAGTAAAGCTAACGTTAGATGTTTCATGTCAGCGACAGCGCAAACAGATTTGAATGTCCCGGTGTGAAGTTTTTGTCATTTAGGAATAAGATCGCGTGGGTGTTTGAATCGAGATCGTTTAAAGATTAATGGTGCAGCTCTACTGTCTTATTCTCTCTCTCTGCGTTGATATCTGACGCAATTTTTTTTAACTTGTTATACGAATAGCGCGAGGGACAGTGCATTCATTACAATTTTAATATTTATGTGGTGAGACGTCGCTATTAAAGGATAAGCACCCAGCACTTCGTCCACACATCGCATCAGAACCAAAAACACTACCGGTTCTGCATAAGAACCGGTTCTCGGTTCCCAACCCTATTACGAAGTGACTTTCAGAGTGGATCTAGAGCCTGGAGAGGAAGTTCATGCGTTTGTGTCTTCATATAGGCCAAAAAATAGCGCAAGCGTCAAACGTGCTTCAGTGTGTGTGTGTGTGTGTGTGTGGTAAATGAAACTGCGCGTCGGCGGCACCATTCATTCACACAGAACATGCAGGATTCGTATTTAAATAGTCTTTGTGTTTTAATATTCACACACACTAGTCTACATCGCGATTTGATTTCAAGTGTACTGAACTGCTTTCTATTTTGTCCTCAAATTTACAAATTCCGTGAAATTCCGCGTTATACACTAAATTCCTTTTTTATGACTGGATTTCGTCAGCATTTTAGGGGGGGCGGGGGGTCGTTTTGGGGGGGCGGGGCGCCCCCCCAAAACAATGGTAGGGGAAACACTGAGTAGTACAAGTACAATGCATACTTGTGAAGCAATCATCCACAAGCATCGAGTGATGAAGGGCAACAAACTTTGCCCTCCATGTTATCAGGGAGAAGATGTGATGCACGGCCATCTGAGGAGATAGCGCAGAGAATCTGTTCAATGGTAGTAAGAGAAACTTTGCCCATCAGTGTCGTCTGTGGTGAAGGTTTTCAAGATCTACTGGGCTATAGTGAGCCCAATAACGAAATCCCATCATGATGTACTATTATCCATAGAATTGAAGCCCTTTTTGAGGAGAATTTTTTTTGTTGCTTAAATCACAACTCGAAAGCACAAACTTCGTGGCCCTTACAACTGAAAGCAAATGAAAGGCACTTCCCGAAGCTTGCCACTCTAGCGAGACGTTATCTCTGTATTCCCGGGACAGCTGTGCGAGAGGGTGTTTTCTGCTGCGGGTCTAACTGTCAACAAGCCGAGCTCCAGACTATCCCCACATCATCTAGACATACTTTTTTAAATAAAAACTAGACAAGGTGTGGATTGAAGTAGGCTTAATATTTTTATTTGACGAAAAAATTTAGTCTGACGGGGGGAAAAATGTGTTTTTTCAAAGCTTCAAATGGATTCAGTGTTTTCCTATTTCCTGTTTTTTATTTACATTATTTTATTCTGTTTTTCTCTGTCGTCACTGTCAGAAATGCTGCAGGTACGTCGAAATTTGATGTGAATGCAGGTTTTGTTGTTGATCTGTTTTTTTGTATTTTTAATGGGTCACAGACACTCATCAATTTTATTTTTATTGAATGTCAATTCAATATTATAATCTTATCAGTTAACGGTTAATACTCGGATAACAAGCGGCGGTTGTCGGTCGGGAAAATTTACCGAAATGAGCATTCCCTAACACTAATATTGTTAAATATTATAATTAAAAATATATATTATAATATTCTAAAATGTCCTTTATTCCTATGATGGCAAAGCTGAATTTTCAGCACCATAACTCCAGTCTTCAGTGTCACATGATCCTTCAGAAATCATTCTAATATGCTGCTCAAGAAACTTTCCTTATTGTTATCAGTTTAAAAAACAGACGTGCTGCTTAATATTTTTGTGGAAACCATGATAATTATATTTGAGGATTCTTTGATTGATAAAAAATTCAAAAGCACAGCATTCCTTAAAAAAATAGAAATCTAGAAATGTCTTACTGTCACTTTTGTTTACTTAAAATTTTCTCATTGAAATTTCAGACACTATTTCATACAGAAATCAGTAGACTTGACAACTACACAAGTTTTACCTCTTGTAGTTTGAAGTTCTTCCGCTCAGAAAACATGACCTCATTCCACACGACCTCCACACCCTCCTCGGTGTCCATGGCAAGGTAAGCATTGTCGATCCCTGGGACGTTGCGCTGGTTAACCTGTGGGGGTGGAGGGGATTTTTAATTTAAAAGTAAAAACTCATCAGGTTTCCAAGATTCTGCAAAGAAATTATATAAGATCCTCTCAAATTAAAATGATATTAAGACAAAATACCCTAAAATGAAAGTTATCATCATTTAGCAGATGGGAATATTATCAGTAAATAACTACTTAAATTAATCCATTCTACACACAAAGCTATGGAAAGACTTGGAATGTACCTCCTCTCTCCGTTTCTGCCAGCGTCCACAGGGGCTTTCCTCCAGAATCTCAGATTCATCTTCACTCTCCTCTTCCTCATCCTCAGTTGCAGGTGGTGCAGGCTGTGTTACTGTGGACACTGGGGGAGACACCGATGAAACCCCCTGGCCGGTAGGTGGCGAGGCTGTGGACTCAGACTTTGTGTCCATGTTGGACGGAGGGGCAGGTGTGGCGCTCTGCTTTCCTTCTTCTGACATCATTGACTGATAACTGACAGAACTTTCCTGCACCGCCACAGCAAAAGAAGTCTGGCTGACTCACACCTCGAAAGCAGGAGGCAGAGAGCTGTAAAAACAGGAGTCATTCATCACAAAGAATATAAACTCGAATCATAAACAGTATAGATATGTATCACAGACAAATATTATAAAGGTAGCATGTTACAAGGTCTCATTTGTTAACGTTAGTTAATGCATGAACTACCAATTCACAGTATATTTTTGTAGCATTTATAAACCTTTGTTAATGTTAGTTTTAAAAAAACAATGAGAAAAATATCCATCTTCATGTAAGTTCACAGTGCATTAACTAATATTAACAGATACAACTTATATTCATAAATTTTGAGATTAACATTAACTAATATTAATAAATGCTGCAGAAGTATTGTAAATTGATTTAATTTAAATGTAGTTAACTAATGTTAACAAATTAAACTTTATTGTAAAGTTCTCTCAATATTAAGAAAGATTTCATATTTTTCTTTAATAATATCATCAATAGATGATTTCGAAAATTAATTAATTTAATGAAATTTAAATCAGTTAGAAGTAATTTTCTTTCATGGTTCTTCTCACAGCTTTCGAACAATTGTGAATTTCCCATGACATTTGAAGTTGAAAATAATTTGGATAGACTGCAAATATAAAGTACAACTATCTGTTATAATATTTATTCACTATATAAATAGTCATGACATTTTTATATTTGGTTATTTTCCATGAACGTAAAAAACATGGAAATAGAAAGTAAACACTTTTCAGGTTATTTTGTGTCCCATGTCAATTGTACTTTCTCTCTCTCTCTGAATATAGCAAAAATTCAAAATTATGAATTTTGAATGTGCCCAAATCTCAAAAGAGGAAGCCTCAAAACCCAAACTCTAAACCATTAATAAACTAATTTAAGTTAAGCTAACTTAAATTAAAAGCTTTTAAGTGACAACATTGTTTCACCGAATCAGTTTAAGCTAAAACACTATGAACAGTAAGGCAAATTCTTCCTCAAAATAAATAAATTCAACCTAGACAAGACTGTGGCAGCTGCTGAGGTGTGAGCAGATACACGCTTTAGTGATGTTTACATTATTACTCTCTCCTTAGTCCTGTCCTCAATTCAACCCAGGACACAGTTTATGTTCAAGCATTCAAAATAGACTGTCCCACATCATTGATAAGAAACAGACGTAACAAATACAGCATACTGCTCCCCACAATATAAACATATCTTACTTTAATTTATCCTGGGATGAGCGGCGTCGCCAGCTCGCCGGAAGCAGCTAAACGTCGGTAGCTGAGGACACGTAGGAGGAAAATCTTCAGAAAATAAGAAAAAGAACCTAAAATCTTAAATGATATGGGTCCGTGTATGGGGTTCAGCTCTTGTTTGTAGAGTTAGAGTTCCACAGAAATACCAATATATGAAATGACGGTTCAATTTCTCCTTAGCAATGTGAGAGAGAAGCTAGCAGCGCAGCTCCGCGGCCTCCGGATCTTCGACGAAGATAATATCTGAAAAATAGATTTCCTTGGGCGATATGGTCAATGTTAAATAAACTAATCAAAAGATCAAAACTGTCGGGCCAGTAAAATGAGCTCAAACACAAAATACAAATATTACTGTCTGTCAGGTTTGATGCGTTTTGTCAGATAGCCGCGGATGCTAAGTTACACTCCAGGATTTTCGAGTTCTTCAACCACGTCTTCACAGAACGATTCGTTTCTCCCCTAAACACTAACGTTACTTAAATATTCCGACACGAATGGACTCTGATTAATTAAACAGCGATGTCGCTGAAAGATCTACACGTAAATGACGACAGCTCCGAGTTTTGTAGTACGCCGTTGCTTATTACTTACTGCATGAATCAGGACCAAGTTCACACAGCGGCATCTACTGGATGACATGATTCGAGAGCCATGGGTGGAGCGTGAAGTCCAGCTCCCCGTCTCTGGCTGTCATTTTGGCATAATGGGTGGAGCTAGAAGGTCCAACTACACCCTTCTTCTTCTTCTTCTTTTCTATCATGGCGGATTGCAAGCAACTTAAGGTGCATACCGCCACCTACTGTTCATGAGTGTGTAGCAACATTGTTTTACATCTATTAAATTCTATTTTTTAATTTTGTATTCTGAAGATAAATAAATAATGCTTTCCTTAATCTATAAATATCTTTTATATTTCCTTTATTTCCCAATAATCCTTTAAGACTCCATTCTTGGCCTGTCCTTTCAACTACTCTTCTCAATTTCTCCCTTTCAGGTTCATATGTTTTACAGTTCATCAATACATGTTCTATATTTTCTATCTCTCTACATCCTTCACATTTATCATTATTTTTCCTCCCTATTAAATATAAATTGTCATTTAAATAAGTATGACCTACTCTTAATCTGATCATTATTATTTCTTCCCTTCGGTTTCTCTCATTAATATTTCTCTTTACTACTGACTTTTGTACTTTATATAATCTTCTTCCTTTTTTATCTTCATTCCACCTTTTTTGCCAATTTTCAATTTCTTTCCTCTTAATAAATGATTTTCCTTCCCCTTTCCCTAAAGGAATTGTAATTGCTATTGCCTCCTCTAAAGCCCTTTTTGCTAATTTGTCTGCCTTTTCATTTCCTTTTACCCCTTCATGTGCTGGTACCCAACAAAACCAAATATCAATGCCACCCCTGTATAATCTAAATAAACTGTGCTGAATTTCTAATACTAAATCTTTCCTATTATTTCCTTCTCCCTGAATACTTTCTAAAGCTGCTTTGGAATCCGTGCATATCACCACCCTATCTGGTCTAACCTCCTCAACCCATTGTAAACTCAATATAACTGCCACCATCTCTGCTGTGAAAACTGATAGTTGATCTGACATTCTTTTAGAAATGTGTATTTTGAACTCAGGAATATATATTCCCATTCCCACACACCCTTTTAAATTCTTAGACCCATCTGAATATATTTTAAGGTAATTATAATAAGAGTTTCTTAAATATATATCAGTCTGTATCCCTATTTCGTTTATATTCCATTCATTTTTCATTTTAAGAAGTCTCATGTCTACATTTATCTCAGGAAATAACCATGGAGGAACAACACTAATTGGATTACATTGTGCTATTTCCTTATCCTCTAATCCAAACTCTTTAATCAATTTGCTTATAACCCATCCAAATCCATTACCATGGAACTTTGTATATTCCCAACAAGTTTTTAGAATTGTTGAAGTTACATTTTCATCCATACTACTTTTAATTTTCATCCAATATACTAAACCTAATTTCATTCTTCTCATTTCCAGTGGAGTTTCTCCAGTCTCTACTAAAAGAGCATTGATAGGTGTTGTTTTCACTGCTCCTGTACATATACGTAAAGCTCTACTCTGTAATCTATCTATCCTTTGTAGTGTTGTTTTAGCTGCTGCTCCATAAATAAAACTGCCATAATCTATTATTGATCTCATAAGAGCCCTGTATATGTTTAATAATGACTGTCTATCTGCACCCCAGTTATTTCCAGCCACAGCCTTTAAGAGATTTATAACTTTCTTACATTTAGTTTCCAAGTTATCTATATGTGTTTTCCATGTATAAGAGCTATCTAACCATAGTCCTAGGTATTTAAATTCTGTAACCCTTTCCAACGTCTGTCCATATAATGTCATTGTTCCTATATCAATATTTCTCTTATTTGTGAATACCATAAAACAAGACTTGTTTGCTGATAATTTAAAACCCCATTCATAAGACCATTTTTCTACTTTATTAATTGCTTTCTTAATATTTCCTACTACATGTTTTATATTCTTTCCTCTCATCCATATGGCCCCATCATCTGCAAATAATGCAGATTTAATACATTTGTCAGTATCTGAAAAGATGTCATTAATCATGATATTAAATAAAATTGGGCTTATTACACTACCTTGAGGTATTCCATTTTCCACATTGAATTCTTTTGAATAATCGTTCCCCATCTTCACCCTTATTTTCCTATCCATCAAAAAATTTGCTATCCAATTATACATCTTCCCACCTATTCCCATCTGCTTTATTTTTATAAGTAACCCTTCTCTCCATAATGAATCATATGCTTTTTCTATATCAAAAAATACTACAACCATTATCTCCTTCATTTTTAACGCTTTCTCTATATCATTACTGACTCTAATTAATGCATCCATTGTTGATCTCCCTATTCTAAATCCACACTGGTATCCATTAATTAATTTCTTATGTTCAAGAACAAACCCTAATCTACTGACCACTATTTTCTCCATCCATTTACTTAAATGAGAAGTTAAAGCTATTGGTCTGTAATTATTTGGACTGATTGGATCTTTCCCCGGTTTATTAAATGGTAAAATTGTTGCCCTTTTCCAACTATTTGGTATTGTACCTTCTTTCCATATTTTATTGAATAATTTTAATATTAATTCCAATGTAACTTCCGGTATCTGCCGAAACATAGCATAGCATAATTGGTCCTCCCCTGGAGCTGAATATCCTGTCCCTTTCAATACTGTTTTAATTTCTTTCACAGTTATATTCATGTCTAATGTTGATGTACATTTTTTTACATTTTCCCAATATATTTTTATGCTTTCCAAGTTTTTGTAGCTTCTGCCTTCTATGAATGTCTGTTAGATGATCACCATTATGAACTGCAGCAAATGTCTCGCCTAATAAATCTGCCTTTTCTTTATTTAAAACTACTATCTCCTGTTCTCTAGCTAAAGCTGGTATTTTAACATCATCCCTTTTCCCCGTCATTTTCCTAAACATTGACCAAACATTCTTTAATTTTATTTCTGAACCTATTGAGGAACAATACTCTCTCCATGTTTTCTTTTTTGCTTCCTTAATAGTTTTACGAACCATTGCTCTTTTCCTTTTATATTCAATAAGATTTTCGGTTGTTAAATTTTTCTGTAATATTTTAAATGCCTTATTACGCTCCTTAACCACTTTGCTACATTCATCATTCCACCAAGGCACTACCTTTTTCTTACCTTTTATGATTTTTTTCCTTGGTATGCTATAACTTGCTGCATTTAAAATATGTTCTGTTATCTCCCTTGCACACTCTTCAATGTTGCCTTTTAAGGTAACCATATGACTGGTTTCCTCACATTTAATTTTAAATTTTTGCCAATTAGCTTTATTAAAGCACCATCTTGTTAATATAAAATCTTCTTGCCTGTTTATATTGTCATCAATTATTGTACTTACTGGAAAATGATCACTTCCTATTGTAGACTCCCAGTTGACATCCCATTTACATGAACTAACCAGACAATCAGATATTAATGTGATATCAAGACATGAAACTGTATTTTTATGTATATTTACTCTTGTACCTTTTCCATTATTAAGACAAACTAATGACCTTTCATCCATTATTTCTTCCACTATGCTACCATTATGATCTGTCTTCCTGCTACCCCAAAGACTATTGTGGGCATTAAAATCACCACACCATATTTCTCTTCTATGTATTTTCCCCGCCATCTCCCTAAATATATCACTTTCAAGATTTTTACATGGATTATAATAATTAATAATTTTAATATTTCCATATTTTCTTACATTAAATATTTCTATAATAACACATTCTAATTCTTTATTCATGAGATTTTTCTCATAAGCTATTCCATCTTTAATAAAAATAGCACATCCTCCTCCACTACCATTACTTCTATCCTGTCTTTCTACGCTATATCCAGGAATCTTAAATTCTAAATTAGGTTTTAACCATGTTTCTTGAACGCATATTATATCTGGAATTATTTCTAATTCATAAACAAACTTTTTAAATTCTTGTCCATTGGCAATTAAACTTCTGGCATTCCATTGAAGTATGTGTAAAACCATGATAACAGCTATGATCCTAATCCTGAACATTCTCTATTGTTTCAGTGGTACTCAGAATGGAATGGATCTGTTCTGCTTGAATTTCTTTCATATCTAAAAACCTTCCAGCTGCTGTTACAACTGCTTTGATTTTGTCACTTTTCTTCTTCATTTGTACTGTGATATTAACAATATGACACATGAATGCTACAAAGTTTTCTTTTTTCACCACCATTGTATTTTCATCCACTTTACATTTATGCAAACATGTGTTTTGACTATTTGTTGTTGGTACCAAGGTTTGTCTTTGATAAATCTGCCTTTGCTTTGTATTCCCAGCCGAGTTTCTTTGACCTGCTTCTCCCAACCTCATTCCTCCTGTGCTATCTTTCCTCACTCTTTTTAAAGCTTCAGCATATGAAACTCTTTCTGTTATTTTGATTCTTTGCGCTTCTCTGGCTTCCCTTTGTACAACACATCCACCATATGCTGCGCTGTGTTCACCTCCGCAATTACAACACTTAACCTTAGCATCTTTATCACATTTACCAAATTCATGCGGTCCTCCGCATCGTGCATATCTAGCTTTGCCTTTACATTCCTTTGCAATGTGTCCCATTCTTTGGCAAGTAAAACATCTGAGGGGTTTAGGGATGTAGTCTCTGACTCTGTAATTCATATATCCTAGCTGGATATTTTCTGGCATGGTATTTTCAAATTGAAGAATCACTGCCATTGTATCTTTAAGTTCCCCATCTCTTTTACTTTTAATCCTGATGGCGTCTGTTATTTTCCCTCCTCTAATTTCTTTTTTCACATCCTCCATTGTCATTTCAATTGGAACTCCTGATATTACTCCCCTCAACCTTGCTATAGCTCCTGGAACATATGCTTTAATCCTTTCCCCCATCAAGGTTTTCATTTTGAGTATCTTCTGTTGTTGTGATTCACTGACAGCATGAATTAGCACTTTTCTGTTGTTCATGATTCTAGCCATTTTGATTTTCCCTATTTCTTCCTCTATTGCTTTAGTCAGCTTTATCGGGTGAATAAATCCACCCTCCTCTTTAAATTCCACCATTAATTTATATTCCTCTTCCATGTTTAAGTCATCCTTTTCTCGTGAACTCGCCCGTTCGTTTGTTTTTGTCCTTTTGCTAACTTCTGCTCTTGTCTCGCTCTCTTCCGACCAACTTTTTGCCCTTTCTTGTCTCTTCCTCATCATTCTTTTCATTCGTGATGATCTTGAAATCATCCACTCCATCTCATCATTACCACTATTTCCTCCTGATGTAGAAGCCATGTTGCTACATTCAATGAACAGTTTATGCAATCCGCCAAATTCAAATCAAATCCTACCGCCTACGATTCAAACTCCTTCAGTCAGTGCGGGAATACCCTGCAGCTTCAGTTCAACTCGCCAGCAGACGTCGTTCCAAGCTCTCTCCAACTACACCCTCATACTTACCCTACCCATAACTATATCCGCCTCCACCGCTCCAACCATTAGATCCACAGAGTTGGAGATGCATGTCATTTGGCTCTGCATTCTAGCTCTTTCAGTGCTTATGATTTAACCCTTGACCTATGGGGAGAAAAACATACACATTTATTCTTCTAATATCATTTCACTATATAATATAGAAATTATTATATAATGATGCATTTATATTATAGGCCTATATATATTATGAATGTTACATTTGCCTTGCTTACACTTACCTCACATGGAATTCTGTACAGAGCACATACGAATGTACAGAGAATACCTCTAAATAAATGTTTAACTTTCTGTAATGTATGTCACAATATTTATTTATTTATTTCATCCACGGGGGTCGAGGGTTATTTATTACTTTATATGTATTATGTCTATACAAAATTTGGAAGTGTATATTGGAAGTAAATATACAAGTTAACTTTTAAAATATCTATAAAGGAGAATAGATTTTTAAATATTTGTAGAAATATGTATTTGGATGCTTTGTGTTACAGTGTTCCAGGGATTTAATTTTCAAATCTTTGACTGGTCCTCTGTTATTCCCATTATCAGCACTGGAAATGTCTGAGGTCAACAGTTGGCAATCATGCCCCCATTAGACAAGCAGAAAGAGAGAAACCCTCACGTCCCTGTAGGAGGCCTATAAATAGAGTTAGCTTCTAAGAGGAACGGGGAAATGTTCGTTGGCTGTATGTGTGTATGCAAGCATAATGTGAGCATGTGCGGAACCAGTATGAAACATTTGCCTTAACGTGACCGTTTATTTGTGTACATGGACAGGGGAGTGACTCCTCCAGAATATAAAGGAACTGAGGAGTGAAATAAGGACTAAGCTGAGAAAACTGAGCCACCTCAGATTCTGATATAAGCTTCATATTCACTGATCGCTCCTTTGGCATCTGTCTTCAAAGAACAATAATGGCAGAAGAACAGAAGTTTTCAGAAACATCTGTCCAGCTGACTGAAGCTGCTCCACAGACTGTGGACAGGTTTACTGCCCCTGGAAACATTTATTCAGCCATTCTGAGCCGTAATGAGGCTGTTAAAGATGCCAGGCGGCTCAAGGAGTTTCAGGAGCTCAAAGACAAATATGTACGCAAAAAAGTAATCTTTGAAGATCCCCTGTTCCCGGCCCAGGACTCCTCTCTCTTTTACAGTGAAAAGTTCCCACTAAAGCTTGAATGGAAGCGCCCATCGGTGAGTGGCTTACCGTAAGGTGGCAGTGTGCATGAGATCAGCTGCATTGCACCATGTCTAGGACAGAGATGTTTTTGGATAATATAATTTCTGCATTTCCAGATATGTATTTTCTTTTTTGCTTATCAAAACGTAATTTATTTTCAATTTAATTTCATATTTTGTAAATATTATTTAAAAAAATATTTTTGCCTTTTTTTCTATGTAATTAAATGTTTTATTATTTTGCTTTTTTTGAAATATTATTTTATACAAATTATTTTATTTTTGGCTTTGGTTTGTGAGCTGCTTAAAAGAATTGGAATTTCTTTATTTCACTAATTGCAATCTCCATTAACTTCCACCTGCCTATAATACCTTAATAAAATGAATGTATTTACTGACTATTGATTAATTGCAGTGTAGGCCTATTCATTTTTCAGTTGGTTTCACTTAACAAGGACGTTACATTTGTTTTCAGTTTCCATCTGAATAGGCTGAGGTAAGAGATAAGATATTTCTTGCAGGCATGCCATGAGAATGTGGCAGTGTTCCTGTAGTGTGTGTTCTCAACCAGCTGACTTTCCAATGCTTCATAAAGCTCTACCTGATAATAGACTTGTATCAGTAGGTTTGATATGTTGATAAAGTGTATGTAACATAATAATGTTTTTAGAGTGTAGACAGATTACATGTGTGTTGCTAAAATTTGGAAAGAAACAGATAATTGAGAAAAGCATCTGCTAGAGTCTTCATTGGATATATGCAGTGTTTTATCCCAGTCCATCTCATGTTACTTATAAAAACGTGACTGTTTTGATTGATGCGTGATATACATTTACTAGTTTTGCTTGATGATACTGCTTCAGAGAATCAGGTTACTGGACGAGGTCTTATATGTCTGCTTGTGCTAGGTCGTTAAAACAATTTTTGGAAGGTTGCTTCAAAAAGACAATCATGCCATTTCAGACTGACACTTTAAAATGAATGAGTATGTGTCTCCCTGGACTTACATACTGTACATTATCCTGCCTTGATGTCTCTGTGCCTTGAAGCAAAGTTCCTGTAAGCAAACTTTATGACCCAGGACAGCTGCTGTATTTCTGTGGTGGTGCTGAGATCTTCACATATATAGCCATATTTTTTGGTGAAGACAGCAGAGCTCTAACAATACAACTATGATAAAGATTTCTCTCTTCCCTAAACAGGAAATTTGTAGCAATCCACAGTTCATTCTTGGGGGAGCCAACAGGACAGATATCTGCCAAGGAGATCTGGGTACGAAAGTGTCAATATATGACATTCTATCTATAAAAATATCATAAAATATATACTATCTGAGGATTCACCGATATTAAAATTCAGAAGGATACCGATAAGATAATTATTATTCATGGCTGATAACTGATAAATTGCCCATTTACCATAAATGGGCAATATTCAAATTAAAATGAATCTGTAAATAATTAAAAACTAAAATGGATTTTAAATGCTACGTGAATTTAGGCATCACAACGTTATAGCCTGCCTTATGAAAAATTGATAGTCCTACACATTTCAAAATTGGCTAAAGATTACATTTAGCAGTGTTAGTAAATTATTTCTGTTTTTAAAGATTAACTTTTTCAGTGACCATTAGATGATGGCAAAGGTAAATGTAAAAAAATGGGAAATTAATTTAATATCCAATATCGACTATACAGATAGTTAAAAGCTATTGGCCGATAACCAAAATAGTACCAATATATGAAGAGTTCAGATGCAAAAGCCTCTGTGTGAAGTGTGAAAATTAGAAAACCATCTGAAATTTTCTACTAAAATGATCATTTTTATCAAGCTTGCATATTTAAGTTCAGTAATTTCACTTAAATGGCAATGACAATTACCTATTAGTAGTCATTTAAGTGAAATTACTGAACCTAAATATACGAGCTTGATAAAAAATGATCTATCTAGAAGAAAATTTCAGATGGCACTTAGAGGCTTTTGCATCTGAACTCTTCATATATTGTGTTACCTCAAGCTGTTCTCTTGCCCTGGCGATCAAGGTAAAAAGTCACTGAGGTTCAAGCATCTGAGATATACAGACAAACTGTATCTGTTGTCTTACTGTTATTAAAAAGGGAGACACCGTGATAGAGGTACACAGCTGAAGTGGTCTGTGTTGAAGAAGGAGGCCCTGTCCCAAATGGCACACATGTGCACTTGTGGTCTTTTGGCCACTTACAATGGCCGCCGTGTGCACATAAACTCTGCAGGGCATTGGCCCTATAGGAAAGAATTTGAGGAACCCTGCCTTAGGGTGTCCATTTGTCATTTTAGGTTTCAAAAGGGTACTTGCAAACGCCCCTTTGCGCTCTCGATGTGCGCTTTTGCAGCGCCCGCGAGCTCCGCAGCAGACTTCTAATAAAGCGACATTATGTCACAAAAGTGTGGACTCAGAGGAAGATCACCAGGGCCCTCTGAAACCTAAAATGACAATTGGGACACTCTTGTGGACTTTAGGGACATAGAGCATGCAGCGCCCATTGTAAATTCACAAGACATCAAATGAACATGAAGTGTGCTATTTGGCACTGGGTCTTAGGGTTCCATTTGGGACAGGGCCAGAAACTCGGGGTTTGTGATCCTGATTTTAATGAGATCCAAAGTTGTACATTTCCTGTTCAAACCATGGCAGAGTCACCAAAGATAGCCTCTGCTTGTGGTCTGCATATGGAAATGCCACCCATTTCCTCACCTCTCAACGTATCCAAACTGTTGAAAAATAGATTGGTTGCGTGACACAGAAGGCTTGAAGAAATTAATAAAGTGTCCGCTGCGGTATCCATGTTGCAGTGCTGTATTCCACAGAGGCATCCCGTGAATGCACGAGGCGCATAGAGCAAAGGCGTTTATTTCTGCACCTGGTCAGTGTATAGTTTCATAGACGCAAAGGTTTTCCAGTGCAGTTTTTTGTTTAAATTTAAATCCTTTGAATTTAACCATGAGCAATACTCTATTATTTAATTATTTTTCTTTCTTTCTTTTTTTCTGCGGAACACAAAAAGGTGAAGCCGCTGTTTTTAAAATAATGAAAGTGAATGCGCAAATGACAATGACAAAAAAAGTGGTCTATATGACTTATGCATTATATTTCAAGCATCAAACATTTAGTATATTGTAAAATATCGAACCGAAATGAAACAGTAAATGAAACAATGTGGCAAAATATCCTAATACCTTGAAATGTTGAAATGTCCTGAGGTGTGATATGCTGAACTCCATTCTAAAACTATAGCATTTTTCAAATTATTCAATGGACCGTGTATATATATATATATATATATATATATATATATATATAGGTTTTAGTAAAATTTTACTCCCGGTGATCCATTAACACCTGCAGGAGACTGCTGGCTGCTGGCTGCTATAGCTTGCCTGACCCTGAATGATATAATCCTGAAGAGGGTGGTTCCCCATGACCAGAGCTTCACTGAAAACTATGCTGGCATTTTTCATTTCCAGGTATGAGCATCAACATTGGACTGTATTTCAGATATAGCTTCTGATATATAAACATCTTTTCTCTCCGATGAATAAGTCACACGCTCAACTATTTAAAACACCCTTTCTTTATTCTTCTAGTTCTGGCGCTATGGTGAGTGGGTGGATGTGATTGTGGATGATCGACTTCCCACATACAAAAACCAGTTGGTATTCACCAGGTCTGGACAGAAGAATGAATTTTGGAGTGCTCTTCTGGAGAAGGCATATGCAAAGTAAGTTAAAAATCTTAATTTATTGACTTTTTTTTCATCAGTAAGTAACACATTAATACTTTGCCATGATGATATATAAGCTCTCCTAAATATCCTTTCCTTCTGTCAAAAATCAGACCCAAGTACTGAATGTTCTGCTTTGACTTCTGTTTCCCAGGTTACATGGCTCTTATGAAGCATTAAAGGGCGGAAACTCACTGGAGGCCATGGAGGACTTCACTGGAGGAGTAACTGAGTTATATGAGATTACAGAGGCCCCGAAGGAGTTGTACAACATCATGAGGAAGGCTCTGAAGAGAGGGTCCCTCATGGGCTGTGCCATAGATGTAGGCTTCCTTCTATTCCAAATGTATTAGATGCTGTTACGGTTAAAAAACAGCTGATACAGTAAATATGCTGTCTAAAATGTACACTGATGCCGAACCACATACTAGTATACTAATCTTTCTACTTTTACCATATCTTCACTATTCCAGAAATAGTAGTTGTAATGCGGTTCTGAATTCCACATGTGTTTGCGCATTTCAGGTGAGATTGCTTACTGCAGAACCAATAGGTGTAGCTTGATGTTAAGCACCCCTCTTTGGACATAATGGGTGGAGCTCAAAGGTTCAGCCACACCCAAACCTTATCCATAACACTATCCCTAACCTAATTAGGTCAAGCTCCACCCAATAGGTCCAGTAAGGTGGAGCTGGACCAGGTCGAAGTCCATGGACATCCAGAGGGGGGGAGCAGGACACCTTTTGGCTCTGCAGTGAGCACCACTTGTGTTTCAGACAGAGTGACATCAGACTGCATTTGTGGTGGAAATTTTTGAGTGACTCACTGTCATTGAATCCTTCACTCAAATAATTAATTCAGTTAGAATGATTAATTTAGGGAGGAAACAAAAGACTGACTGTGTCCGAAATTTCACACTCTCTTAGTAGGTACGGCTATTAAAAACTATGTTCTATATTGTATGAACGTGTGTAGCATGAATGAAATCCAGACGTATTATATCAGTCAGGTTGTCATTGTCATGTGACCTACCAGCGTCGGTTGTGTTGCTTCACTGCCATTCAAATACCAGAGATGGTCTATTATTGGAAGATACGAGGGTCCGTGGCTTTAACATTGGAGAAAGCATAACGGCTAACTGGGATCACGTGTGTCTTGATAACCAATCACATTACAGCCTTGGCGTCATTAAATTTTGTTCAGACTTTGTTTGACAGTCAATGAATGCCAGTCAATCACTGTTTGCAGATAACTGCCACTTAGAAAGTTAGAAATGAATGAGAAGTGCCGTAAACAGAATCATACCTGTTGCACAAATGTCTGCGACTTCTCTAATAAAACAGCATTTTTTAGGTGTAAACTCTAAAAATAGAGTAATCCAAACCGAATGTTTAAGAGCGTTAGCAGGCATTACACTTTTTTCGGCTAAGTTTGCAGGCTTGCCTTCAAGTGGCTTTGCTACTGACTTTACTCTCTTGTTGCCTCAAGGGATAGTAAAGTCCACTACTGTTTTATGACCTTGAATTCGGACATACTGTACAATAGGGAAGTATGCGATTTCTGATTCAGACAGATCTTTATGAGTGAGTCACTGAATCATTCATTAAACAATTCATTCAAATACAATGATTCATTGAGAAACTAAACTCTACTTTCGTATTTTCGTTGACAGATATACACGGACAGTATTGTGTCTACAATTATTGAACTATTACACACAATCACAATCCTCTTGATGGTTTGATATTAATAATGAAAGTATATGTGACAAGCAGTTGTATTATACTGTGACAGGGCAGGGCCGAGAGCCACAGAGCACCGTTCCCCCAGCTCTCGGCCCTGCTTGTCACAGTAGGCTATAATAAAACATTTGAAAAAAAACGGCTGCATTCTGTGACATAAAGGTAATGCTTCATTATATTTCGTTTCTCAGAATTTGGTCCCAACTGCTCAAAGGACTAAAACGGCATCTGGACTCGTGAGAGGCCATGCGTATTCAATCACTGGAGTTGAGCATGTGGGTTTGTCATGTACTTGAGCATTTGTATCTGTCACATCCTAATACATGACATTGCATAAGTACACAGTATTGGCATATACCAGTAACATATTTCAATGCAATGAGCTAAAACCTCATTCACAGGGTAAACGTAAGGATGGTAAAGACCTATTGATTCGTCTGGTTCGTGTACGAGACCCCTGGGGAGTTGCCCCCCCTCCCGCCTGTAAGTCCAATGACTGGGCTGCACTAGCCACATCTGAGCAAGACAAGGAGAGACTCCGGCCTACAGAGCAAGGGGAGTTCTGGTTAGTACCTTCACAGCTTCATGGGACCATCAGGCTTCCAACAAGTCTCAAACAGTTTATGCTTCAAACTGTATTATGCTTCATTTAATAATCATAAGGCCGGTCTCTTTTATAATTTTGCTTATTTGTCTTTATGCAAGGATGTGCTTTGAAGAGTTTCAGAAGAACTTCACCAAACTGGAGATCTGTAATCTGACCCCAGACACTCTTGAGGACGACTGTATGCTCAAGTGGAGTGTTTACATACATGAGGGCCGATGGGTGAAAGGCTGTTCTGCTGGAGGCTGCAGAAACTTTCCTGGTACATATAATCATTGTAACCTCATTTGCAATCATGATTAAAAGTCCAAGATGGTTTTAAAAGCCACTTACATTAACAATATTGCTATTGCTGATGAATATATAGTTTATATTATTATTAGCCATTTTTTTTATTTTAGTTTTTTTAAACATGTCTATAGTTTTTATTTATATATTTATTTTAAGTGCATCACCTTAAACTAAATGAAAATGAGAAACATTAATCCAGTCTTCAGTGTCTCATGATCCTTTAGAAATTATTCTAATATGCTGATTTGGTGCTCAAGAAACATTTATTATTATTATCAATGTTGACACTTTGTGCTGCTTAATTTTTTTTATTTCTTTTTTTACATTACATAACGGTAACATTGTAAATGTCTTTGCTGCCACTTGTCGTTAATTTAAGGCATCTTTTCTGAATAAAATAATCAATTTCTTTCAAAAAACAATTTTACTGACCCCAAAAGTTGGAATTTATGCTTATATATTCATATGTACATGCACTGTTGAGCATTATATAAAGACTGTTAATGGCGTCTCCATGAAAATTGTGTTTCGTATTTAAGCCATTTTCTTACAGATGAACAGGTTTTCCAACTATAACAAATATCAATAAAAACTGACCTTTTAACCATGTCATAACATCCCTACATCACTAATAAACACTAATTTCTGTCCATTTTGTTACAGACACATACTGGACAAACCCTCAGTTCCGCCTGGTTCTTGTGGACGCGGACGTTAAAGAGAAGACCTGTACTGTGGTGGTGGCACTAATGCAGAAGGGCAGAAGAAAAGAGCGCTGCGCAGGTGCCGGCCTTCACAACATTGGGTTTGCCATATATGAGGTGCGCTCAAACAAGTACTCTTTCAGTATTAATAGGAACATTTCAGCATGGTACATGTAAGCAATGTGGATGACTAAACAGTATATTTATTAGTAGTTTAATAACCATTTGATCCATTGTCTTTTACAGGTTCCTAAGGAGGTATGCCTATATCATGATGAAACCCCACTGATGATATCATGATGTAATTGTTCATAGAAAACCTGTAGCCTAAATATCAGGGAATTTTGAAAATTGTGATTTCAAGATCTGGAAAATTCTAAAAAGAATGTCTATTTTAGCTAAAATCTGAAATATAGGCTGGGCTAGAAATAATAATGAACAACTAGATCATTAGTTTAAAAAAAACTACATTTTCCACATTCCACAAAACATTTATTTAAGCAGAAGACACCCTATTATTTCTCTAATTGTAGCTTGTCAAAAGTTATACATCACACACACACACACACACACACACACACACACACACAAATAAAAGTCTTGAAATGTTCTATCTGCTATCTTCATTTTAGATGAAGGGTAGCCAACAACAGCTGCAAAAGGATTTCTTCCTTTATAATTCTTCCATAGCTCGATGCAAGTCTTATGTCAACATACGTGAGGTGACAGAACGTTTCTGCCTGAAACCGGGAGAGTATGTCATCATTCCGTCCACCTTTGATCCCCACAAGGAGAGCGAGTTTCTGCTCAGAGTGTTCTCTGAGAACAAGAGCACCTCAGAGTGAGTCCTAACACTGAATTTCTGTCTGATCATGAATGTCAAATCAGTTATAATCAGTCATTATAATAGCATTAACTAATATGTTAACATTATCATGATGTTGTCATAAAAAGCCTATATAATTTTTTATATTAACATTATATTAATATGAATATTTTCAGCAGCCATTACTCCAGTCTTCAGTCTGACATGATCCTTATGTGCTGATTTGGTGCTCAAGAAACATTTCTTATTATTATCAGTTTAAAACAGCTGATTCTTAATATTTTTGTAGAAACCATCAAACACTACAAGAATAGTAACATTATATGTCTTTGCTGTCGCTTTTGATTAACTTGATGCATCCTTGCTGAATGAAAGCATGTCATTCTTTCACAAAAAAAAAAAAAATCATACTGACCCCTAAAACGTATGCTTCACATAAATTCATTCATTTTCATATATATTCATATGTGAATGTATATGCAGTACTTATCTGTTAAGCATTATATTAACTTTTCAATGAACTCATTTCATATTTAAGCCCTTTACTTACAGTCGAATATGTTTTTAAAGAACCTTTTGACCTGTGAGCATTTGGCTGACAGCTGCACGTTTTCTCTCAGGGTTATAGATGCAGAGATTGAGTCAGAGCCTGTGGTGAGTCAACACTTGTCTCTGTCTGTCATGTTCTGTGGCAGGCAGCTCATAATAGCTGTGTCCCAATTCGGAGGCTACATCCTTCAAAGGACGCAGACCTCAAAGGCCACGCCTCGAAAGCAGTGAAGCGTTGTTAAATGAGACGGTCTGGCCTACGGAGGACTGTTCTTGTCGCCTAGCAACTGACAGCTGCCACTGACGAGCAGCAGTAACTGGACTTTTTTGAAAGTTATATTCAACTTTCTGAAAACAAAACAGTTTACAACCTGTCTAAATATGTTCACCATGGTCTATTACTGTACATAATAAAGAGTATAAACTAAAATCTCATCTTAGTAAGATATGTTAGTATTAGATATTTGAGTAATTTGAAACCCAATACTTACATTTAAAAGTGTAATCCAGCAATTTCTCTCCAAAAAATGCTGTTGTCATGCAGTTGTCAAGGAACCTTCAAATTGGGACAGCATTCGTCGCGCCTCATCCTGCCTCTCTACTTGTCCAAATCAATTAATCACTATGTTAAGTGTTAGTACAACCAAACAAAATAAAGTAAATCTCATATTCAGTAGCCTTTTCACTTTATAAACACCAAAGAGACTAAAAAGCATGTTTATATATATAATTTCCATTTCTTATACCAACAGACGGATAGCGTCAAGAAGAAAATCAAGGTAAATATGGAAATGAGACTGAGATGTTCCATCAATTTCCTTCCTTTTCTGTGCAATATTCTATGTCAGCCCACGTCAGATGATAAAATGATGAGAAAGATGGAAAAATGCTCTGTTAATTAGCTGCACTGCTGCAGACAGACATCTTCAGTTGTGGTTCAGTAATGACAAACAGCATGAAAACAGCATGCGAAGGTACAATATGTCAAAACTGTAATTCATAATGACAGTCAGAATCATAACAACACAAAACTGCCTTGTGCTAGTTTTTTTAAACAGTCTTGGAGAATGAAAACATTTTAAAATCTCTGAGTTCTAAAGACCATTGATTGAATGGACTTGCTTTTTTGTGGAAAAGTGAAAACAAAAATGTATATATATGGCACAATATTAAACTATTTAAAGGCACACTCATACATATTTACTGTATGCTCACTACTTTAGTATGTTGTACGTTCAGTATTTCTAATTTCTCATGTTCAGCCACTTGAGGAGGAGGAGACTGAAGAGGAAAAACAGTTCAGGGCCATCTTACAGCAGATAGCTGGAGATGTAAGAGCAAAAATGCATGTTTGAAATTCACATTTACTTCACACTATAATTGTGACTGAATCACGTTCGCTCCTTGCAGGACATGCAGATTAATGCCAACGAACTCAGGACTGTCCTTAATAGAGCGATTGCCAGACGTGAGCGAAATCTTATTTTCTACTACTAATTCTCAAATATATGTCTGTCTGTAGGATATTTATTATCTATTCCTCCCTTTCCTCAGATAAAGAGCTAAAAACAGAGGGTTTCAATCTGGAGAGCTGCAGAAGTATGATTGCACTAATGGATGTATCCTTCATTAGGTTTGCTGTGTATTATGGGCAAATAATGTGTGCATAAATATGCACCTTGTGTAAAGGTGCTGTTACATGTACCGCTGCTCAGTGAGAAATTTTGCAGGTGAAATCCAGTCAGTCTATCGTGATTGTGAGTTTGCCAAAAACGTTCCCCATGCAGATTGTCACTCATGTTCAGACTGGCACTGCAAAGCTTGCCAATAGAATGCTGCTAAAGGTGACTTATGTGCAAGCGGTGCTTCATGCATCTCTACACCACTGACAATTAACCTCTTTAAATTTGGTGAAATTTCGTTAATGTGAACGCACCACTTTAGAACCAAAGAAACAGTAGAGTCACTATGTGCTCAGTAGTACAGAAGAGAAGACTCAAAAAATTGTGCGACCAACAAAAATAGGTTTGTAAACGGTACACTGTAAAAAAAAAAAAAAACTGTAAATTTACAGTAAAAAACTGGCATATGTGGTTGCCAGATATTTACCATGAAAAGTACGGTAGCAACCTTTTAGGTTTGACAGACTTAACTTAAATTTGCAGTAAAAAGTAAAAACTATTGAAGTACTAATTTCTGTTTTGAATGATAGTAATACACTGACAACAACGAATCACAGTGATGATGAGTCACATGATGAATCAAAGCTCATCACAAGCAGCTTTTCCATAAATAGTCATACATAGAAGCTGCAGTGTCATTCACACAAACACTAAACACCATCATGTGAATTTACATAAAATTTTAAAAATGCAATAAACATTAATTGAACAACATTAAATGTAACATAAACCCTAACGTACATAACTGATTATACGACTTGTTCTTTTTCACTTCCAAAAACTGTAAATTTAACAGTATTTTACTGTAAAATTTAATTAAATGTACTATCACAGTTATTCACTGTATATAGTAAGGAAACTTTGTTAACCAATTAACAGTTTTTCACCGTAGCATTTTTACTATGGTCTTTTACCGTTAAAATCACAATTTTTTACAGTGTCTGAACAGCTAGCTCACTCTTTTTCATTCACTCCATCAAGTGAACTATATAAGTGGAGCTACATTAGCAGGAAATAGTCAATAAGAATATGGGGGCTGATTTCAAATACAACCAACTTAATAATAGACCTTAGTTAGGATTGCACATTTTTGACAGGAATGAAAACGAGGCTCTGAGGCATTGAAGTACAGTGTTTTCTATGGATTTGTACCGTAGTTTAACAACATGCCAATTGGCCAGCTGACAAAAGATATTTTCAAAGGAGATTTTAGTAGAAAAAAATCCATGAAACAATTTTGATAGTTGAAAGTTTTGAAAATCATGCAATCTAGTAACGTTACCTTTATACATTACGTACCATTGTAAAGACTAGTCTATCCCTCACAGCCTCGAAATATTCAATATGGCGTCTGCCCTGATTAAGATCTATGCATCCCAGGTATAAAGGTTCCTCTCTGGAGATTGAAATTACTTCCTACAAGCATAATAATAGAATGATGCAGATATGTCATCACTTTGTAGGCCACAACGCGGAAACGAGTCAGGATTTTAGCACCTCCGGGTCCATCGTCCAGAAGTCAATGGATTTTTTGAATGTGATTTTGGTTAAATGGCTGAAATAAGGTCTGCGGTGAACACAAGCTCAAGGCACTTTAACGTTTTATTCCAAAATACATCAGTATTACACCATTAGTGATTTTTACGTATTACGTTTCTTGAAAAGACAGTTGCTAACAAGTGGCTAAATGGGACTACAGAGGCTGTCGAGGTGATTAAACGTCATCACACCGAACAGGTAAACTCAGTACGCTTTTACAGCCTCGTTATGCTAATAATTGTGCTCTTATAAACTAATCTAACTCAAACTTTCTGTGGAAATGTTTTAGATAAAACTGAAAGAGTTATCGGAAGCTTAGTGATGGTGACGTTGGAGTCCTGGGACCGTGGTGTATTTCGTTTATAGCCTATCTTTAGCTTTTTACTTCTGGCAACTGCATATAGACTTCAAAATTTATAAAAGTTGTGTTCATCTGTGAAAATTATCTTGATGGACAAAACGTGTGTCATAAAATGTTGTTGATCACAGAGCTTGTTTTTATGATAATCAAAATTCCTGTGGAAAAATCCTATTGGGTTTTTGTCCAGGGCAACCAGAGTGTTGAACTACAAAATGACGTCATACCTGCACCACTCTATGATGCCCCCTTGTGGCCTGGATGACTTGTCACAAATAGTTCTGTTATTTCAAGTTCAAAATTTGTCACACGCAAAATGGCACATACAAAGGTTTTGAAAATGTCATCTTAACCACAACACCTTAGACCGATGGAACAGGCCACCTAAACCTGCAAGAGTTCAAACACTTATGGAACAAAATTAAACAGTGGAAGGTATGCCATAATTTTCACCTTTATAAAGTATGTCAAATCATGTTCTTTTGTACTACACTTATATTACAACATATGTTAAAGGGTTAGTTCACACAAAAATGAAAATACTGTCAGTATTTACTCACCCTCATGTTGTTCCAACCCCGAAAGACCTTCGTTCATCTTCGGAACACAAATTAAGATATTTTTGATGAAATCTGAGAGCTGGATCGTTCCTCCATACTCCTCCATAGGCTTCTTGAGGGATTGAACTTGCAGGCCCCGAAAAGTTATTACAGACATCGTTAAAATAGTCCAAGTGACTACAGTGGCTCAATCTTAAGTTTATCAAACGGCGAGAATACTTTTTGTGCGTAGAAAAACAAAAATAACGACTTTATTTCAACTATTCATGTCCTTCTCTCTGGGCCTCGAGTCAGTTCACTAGTATAAAAGCGTAGAGCTTCTGTTGTTGTACGTCACACGCATCACCCACATGACCAGCGTCGGCCAATAGTGAGCCTACGTGTGACGTAGCTCTACGCTATTACACTAAGTTAACTAACTCGAGGCCCACAGAGAAGGAAATGTATAGTTGAAATAAAGTCGTTATTTTTGTTTGTTTTTGCGCACAAAAAGTATTCTCGTCGCTTGATAAACTTAAGATTGAGCCACTGTAGTCACTTGGACTATTTTAACGATGTCTTTAATAACTTTTCGGGGCCTGCAAGTTCAATCCCTCAAGAAGCCTATGGAGGAGTATGGAGGAGTGATCCAGCTCTCAGATTTCATCAAAAATATCTTAATTCGTGTTCTGAAGATGAACGAAGGTCTTACGGGGTTGGAACAACATGAGGGTGAGTAAATACTGACAGAATTTTCATTTTTGGGTGAACTAACCCTTTAAAGCCATAGATATGCTGTTTCTCTCTACACTATTTTCAGCTGGTGTTCACACGTTTCGACAGAGACAAATCCAGTACAATCAGCAGTTTTGAGATGAGGAACGCTCTTACTGAAGCAGGTTGGGCAGTCAGTTGTCTTTTTTAACTTCTCATTTCATGATATAAAAAAATTTATATTTCACTTTACCTCAGGTTTTCAACTCAACAATCAGCTATATGACATTATTTGCATGCGATATGCCAACGAACACATGGAGCTGGATTTCGACAGCTACATTAGCTGTTTAGTGCGACTCGAGGCAATGTTCAGTAAGTGATGATTTTTTGAAGTACCTTGAAGTTCATACAGGCATTGCAACCAGGATTTTAAGGTGCAGCTGTTGGACAGTTGTAGTAAAAATGACTCTCCTACAGGGACATTTAAAGCCTTTGACAAGGATGGAGATGGTCTTATCAAGCTCAATGTTTTTGAGGTGAGCTTAATCTTTATATTGAATATTAACAGGATTAAGAGAATTTTAATCATATTTGGTCATATTTGCACTGCTATTGTTCACTCTAACGAGTTCCTGATTTCTATATTATATACACAGTGGCTTCAACTGACCATGTATGCCTAAAGACACAAACACAGATATAGAAGGCGACGTGGTGACACTCAAGTCAGTGGACTTTCCCCATTTTCAACCACCATTAAGTGGAACATTACAGAAACATCTGCATTCGTATCAATTATACTGTACACCATTGTGGCTTTTTTCTTCAGCCAATGCTGGTCTAGAACAAACTGGATTAATCATGAAAGCCCATTTAGATCTTGTTAAACAATTATTTAGTAGACTATCCCTTTGCGATGACATTTTGATGTCATTCAGCAAAATGTTGTCATATTAAATGTATTATGCTGTCATGGCATAAATGACACACATTTAAACCCACCCTTGTTGTAAAATGTGTGTGCTACTGTGCAACTGTAAATAATCCAACTACATAAAGTAATTTGCACTGTTTTATTCCACTTGTTGTCATTGCCAGGATTTGTAGAGAATAAACAAACAGCACAAAATAGTACAACAATTGTGCGTTCATGAGTGCAAGCAACGGATAAACCTGTGGTTAACCTTGAGGATAAACAAACTTCTGCTGGAGTAGCAAGAACACAGATGATAAAAACAACCAAATATTTTCAACATTTTAAAATATTATTCAGATTCCTGTAAGGAAAATAACTACAAACCTTACAGAGAAGTCTGAACGAATATTCTAATATTATGTTGTCTTGTTAGCAATATTATTTGAACTGATAAATCCATATTACTACACTATTTATTTTATTATCAGTGAATGTCCATATTCTGCTGATGCAATTATGAAAATCTTTTAATATACCTGAATCTTCAGATCGTAGTCTGTGAAATCTCCTTTCATGTCCTTGTAGTTTGACAAAGTACCTCACACAATCTTGACTAAAAAGGGATTATTTTTAACTGATTTTTCAAAATTTTAGGTTACCTTTTTATGCAATTTTACATTTCAAGATAGAAATTACATGCCAGAATCAGATAAAAAAAAACTATTGATTTTTTCCTTAGAAATAATCCGCACAGATCTGATCAAGTTAGAGCATTATCCAATGTGAACTGCAATAAAACAATTATAAAACTGCATTAAAGTCTGTTACAATGATCCAGTCTGTGCTCTCAAATGAGATACATACTTACAGAGGTAATTTGTGTAAACTGAGAGTTAGGTCCAGAATCAGATAAACCTGGGAGTGAGTCCTATGGTGCAGCAGCTCCGTGAGGCTTCCTTGGCTGGCTAAGAGGAATCCTTCCTCAGAAGTTCACATAGCTGTCAGGAGGCATTTAGCCCCACATGCTGGTCTGAATGAGTGGGATCTGACATAACATTTCAAGCATAAACAAGCATCATTACATGTAATATATTACATATTAATCTCAGGTTTGAAACGGAAAAAAAAAGTACATTTCTTAAGTAGGAATACTTTGTTAGTCCATGAGTTGAACTGGAAAAAAAATATATGAGATGATAAAGGAGCTCTTACTCTTCATATCCTGCAAAATCTTTATGCGCTTCGTTCTGAGCGAGGCCATCTCTGAGGTTACCTGACAACAGAAGAATTAATATTGCGTGTGTATATATTATACACATACAAGGATTTTGGCTGTTTATTATTACTTATAAAGACATATTAATGCATTATTCTGCTTGACTATATTCTACATCCCTTAATCCTACCCAATACTTAAATTTGACAACTACCTTACAAACTACTAATACGCCATAATTAGGAGATTATTGAGGTTATTTCTTAATAGTGAGAATTGGACCCTAATCTAAAGTGTGAACATATAAAACAAACAAATAAATATATATATATATATATATATATATATATATATATATATATAGTATTGGTATTGTGCCAATTACAGTATGATTAAATATTAAATTGCAAAAAATTTTGCAGTATTGATTATAAATGATTTATCCACACACATCAATTTTAAAAATGCATGTTCCCCTCGTACTCTTTAATCAACATAAAGATTCTTGCAACTACGTTTCGTCTCTTCTCTTTTCTGATGACGTATTTACGGTATGAGGGCGGGACAACCTGTCACTCACATGAGATCACAGCAATAGAAAACCACAAATAATCCAATCAATTCCAGATGGACAAAATCAAGTCCCATCCTTCATTTTTTCTTCTTTATTCCAGAAGCCGTTTCTCTTGGATATACATCACAATAGGAAAGAAAAGACTATCACAGCTTCCTTTTTGTGTCGACTTAATTTAAAAAGAAATTGTAGACTTCTTAAATATTAAAGGGTGAAAACTAAAGAGTTTGTGATGGAGCAGCCACGTACCTGTTGTTTAACAGCTAGTAGACGCTGAACTTCAGTGTGAGCGCTCTGCAGGGTAGAGTACGCCAGGAACAACTCGTCACCTACATCCTCCAAAGAGCTGGTCAACTTATCTTCTTTTGAAGACAGCATCAACAACGTCTTCACTTTCCCTAAGAATCATATACACACAGATAAACTTTATGATATGCACAAGTATATTACTGGTCAATTAGATTATGATGGTAGAGAGACATGGTTGAATTATCAGTTACAGCTGATTGAGGTTTAACATCTGGCAAATAACTCATGACTAAATTGTAAAAGGACGTTTGACCTAATAAAACAAAAATCAAATTTGCATTTCCTTGCCTTAATAAAATAAAATATAATAATAATAAATATATATATTTTAATTAAGAATCAATTTAAATAAATACTAATCAAAGCTGCAATAAAATTTAATACTCACTTTTTCTAGATGTTTTGTCATTTGTCTTGGGATTCAGATTGTTGTGTGAAATGTCCTGTAAAAAAAATACATAAATTTAACAAGCATTTCTATAGATAACTTGTTACAACCTCACTCTAAAACTCTCATACTTGTTTTTTTTTCTTGTTTTTCTGGAAGTTGCAGGAGTTGGTTTCAAAGCTGTTCTCCAGTGATGTTTCTCCCTGTTCTGTGTCACAAGATTTTGATTTCTTTTTCTTAACTCGCACAGTCTGAGGCTGAATGTTTTCAACAACCTCTACTGCCTGCCAGTCCTTTCCTGAAGTCTGGCTTTCAAACATTTCAGCCAGTGAAGTTCCAGATGGAAGAGAATCAAAATGTGGCTCTTGCTCATTCATATTTTCTCTAAGAAAAAAAGAGATGTTAAGGAGATCACAGTTTAAAGCTCCAGTTGGTAGCTTTTGTAAACAAATATTTGTTAAAACTCTCATTATGTCCTGAAAGTAGAATATGAGACAGATAATCTGTGAAAAAAATCAAGCTCCTCTGGCTCCTCCCTGTGGTCCTACTGCCATTTGCAGAAATACACCGCTCCCGGTCAGAAACAACCAATCAGAGCCAGGAGGAATGTCTTAGCAGTGTCAATCACGCTCGTGTACGCGCTGATCACCCCTCTCTTGCACAGCGCGAGCGCGTACCGTCGTTCGTGGCTCTCCTGTTCAAACTCGTTCATCCAAATGAACGAATCTTTTTTCGAGTCATTTCGTTCATTCAACGAACGAAATGACTCGAAAAAAGATTTGTTCATTTTGAACGTGTCTTTTTCAGAGTCATTTCGTTCATTCAACGAACGAATGACTCGAAAAAAGATTTGTTCATTTGGATGAACGAGTTCGAACAGGATCACGAACGTGCATCACAGAACAGAGCAAGGCGAGCATTTGTGCTTATAAAACTTAAAGTTTTTTATTTATTTTTGAAATGACCGATCGTTTCACTACATAACCCTTATTCATCGTCTGGTATCGTTTAAAACCCTTTGAAGCTGCGCTGAAACTGTCATTTGGTCCTCGAAACGTTTGTGTCCTATTGAAGTCCATTATATGGAGAAAAAGCCTGGAATGTTTTCATCAAAAAACTTAATTTCTTTTCGACTGAAGAAAGAAAGACATGGACATCTTGGATGACATGGGGGTGAGTAAATTATCAGCAAAAGTTTTTTTTTAAAGTGAACTAATCCTTTAACGTTATCTTAGTAGCTATAACTTATAGAAAGAGTGCAACCTTATAAAGTTACATGTATTGCAAAATACATAATGATTTGAGGACCAAGTTTGTAGTCAAAGTATGGGCAGGCCATTGTCAATGTAAAGCATATTGTTGATGTTTCGTCCCTATTAGTGAATGTTCCATAACTGTTTATAATCCGCCTTCATCGGTGGTCCTGCTTACTAGCCTGCACGTTCACGGCAGGCTCCGCTGTGGGGGAGGAGCTGTGGAGGGAGGGCTGTAGCGCAGCAGAGAGTAAGGGGGTTGGACCTGTAAGTTGTGCTTGTTCAAATTTTCAGGCTAAGTCAACATTTTCTCAAAACTCCCTACTGCAGCTTTAAATGTCAGAGACAACAGATCTTCATCTAAGGATCGGAAGGCTTTTAAGTCAGAAACGTGCTTGCGGATCCAATTTTAGGAAACATATTTGATTTTTAAAAAAAATTAAACTAAAGAGAATATGAAAGATTGAGTCTCAAAGAACGGAAAGCAAAAAGTAAAATTCATGATTTATTCACCTGGTTGTGCCCGGTTTACTCAGTAATGCTCCTTTGTTAACTTTCCTCATAGACTTTTTGGAACGACTGCGTTTTTGTAGTGGAGATTTGGGAATGCCAGCTTCATTCTTGGTCGTTGCCTTCTGTGCTGAACAAGTTCCTTTTGTTGCTGTCACGTTGGGTTTGTTGGCCTCCATCCTGCTTTGGACCAGTCCAGGTGCACATGTAGGCCCAGCAGACGTACCATCTTCAATTTGTGGAGTCGGTGTGCCGTGAGCAGACATTTCTTGAGGAAGATTATCTGATGGGTTCTCAAGACGAGGCTTTTTCAAAAGTGGCCCATTTGATCTGTCCATATCAAGTAGGCTCTCTTGTCTCTGTTTAGGCAGGTCTTGGTTAAGCTGGAAAGATGCTGGGTGGTCATTTTGATTTTCCCAAGAGACGAAGAGATAGCATGGTTGTGGCAACTGGTCATTTGTTGACTCCTCATTGCCTATGACATCTTTTGTTAAATGCACAATCTCACTTGTGTTTTCTTTCGATTTTACCAACTGTGCCTTCTTCAATTTAGCTTGTTTCCACTTCTTTGTTTTCTCTCTCTTTGTCTTCTCTCTCTTTGTCTCTTGCCTTACAATAAAGAAAACAAGCAGCACTGATTGTCAAGGGACCATTCACATAGAACACGCCCATGTTTAAAATAAAATAGATTTTTCTTATTTGTACGCACAGGATAACTTATGAAATAGTTCACAAGTTCTTTACCTTGACAATGTTGAGCATATGCTCGGATAGTAATTGAGAAAATAGAAAAATTGTAACAAAAGCAGCGAGGTGGGATGCAAAAACACTTTTGTGCCTTACTGATAAACAAATTTTTTTTTTAAAGGTCATTCAGAAATGTTCCACACTGTTCAGTTACTCAACCATCATTCATTCAAAACACAAACAATTATTACACAAATAACGTATGAGCTGGCAAGCTTACATTTGTTGATCTCTTTGGTAACAAAGGGCTCTAAGCTCATCATCAATTTCAGCACTGTAGTCCACTGTTTTTCCATCTGCTGTAATCTTTTGGAGTTCAAACAGCATGTATTTGTGATATTGAGTGCGAATATGCACCTTAAACTGTGCCATTCCTGTCTTAGTCATGTCACAGGCCCAACACTTATGAACTTGTGGACTGTAGGAAGAAGAGTATACATTTATTTTCACTTTTTATTATTAATAGTTTAATATTAAAATTCTGTCATAATACAGAACAATTAATGTCAAACTGGTTTGAAACAACGTGTACATGAGTAAAGGGCCGTTCACACAGAACACATTTTTCCATTCCACTGCGCTACTTTTCCATTATTTTTCTATATAAAAACATGCGCTAGACTAGACAGACGTGTTTGACCGTTGCGCTCACGTCTTGCACATGACACGGCTATCTAAAAACACGGTGCTCAGGTTTAAAATAAGTTACGACTGTACGATTTTCCCCCATTCCACTGTCCGCGTCATGGACTTTTTCCAAAGCAAAAAACTTGTTTTGTGTGAACCAGCCCTAAACGATGTATCAATCAATCAATGTACAGTATTTTAGTCCCATACCTGCCCTTCAGTTGCTCAATCGCCTGATGGTGGACAATACTGTGCATATGTGCGTCCAAATCCTGTGACAGCAAAGATAAAGGTAATTATAAAAAGAACAGATCTAGGACATACATGCTAAGCCATAATGTGCTTACAGCATAAAAATGACCATAAAACGTTCAATTTGGGAACGAAAAAGCCAATGAGTCAAATCATCAGACAAAACACAGTTCTGTCATTACATCTGAATATTTACTTTCTTATAGATTTTTTTTTCTTTAATTTCTTTAATTCAATGAAAAATGCTAAAGCTGGTTATTTTAGCCTTTATCTATGAGGTTGTCACTGTCAAAGAAAAGACAGGGCATTAAAAAAAAAGTTACAGAAAGTTGCTAACCTGTATAGGGAAAATCTGACAGCAGACAAAACAAGTCTCCGTACATTTTTGTATCTTCCTAAATGGATAAAAACAACTTTTAAATCTTTGATCCATTTTAATATTTATATTTTAAAAAATATATAAATCAATTTTAATCAAAAACTTTTATTATACAGTTGAACGTATATGAGATAAACTTACTTTTTTCGCTCTAATTGAAGGCCTATAAACTCCTCATCAGTCAGGTCAATATTGTAGTTCACTTGAGGATATATTTTTTCTTTTCTTCTTTTGTTGTGGAGTTTGTACAGACTGTATGTGTGCTTGCGGGTGGCAATATGCTCCTTGTACAGCTCTAGTCCCAGCACCGATACATCACATGCCAAACACTTATGCAACTGTTCACTGCAATATCAAAAGTGCATATTTTCTTTTTATACCTGAGAAGGACATTTAAATCAGTTCTCTGTAATTCCATACCTGCCCTTGAGATGCTCAACTGCCTCATGGTGGAGATAAGAATGCATATGAGTGTCCAAATTCTGTAAAAAAGGGAGTGATAGTTCTCTTACCCAATCTTTTACTAAGGCCAAAGAAGTGACATTTTAAATCTCGAACGCCATTCATCCATCAATTGCTTTTTACATGAGAGATTTAATTGGGAGAACAATTCATATTGATTTTGTGAGAAAGAAATCGAAACAGTAGAACATATATTCTTGTATGTAAATTTTGGCTTTCGTTTCAAAGTTGGATACAATCTAAAAATATATCGCTACACCCTTTGAATTTGATCTTAATTAAAGTTGGAATGTTTTTGAATGATAAGTACTTAGAATTTTTGATAACTAACCTGATTGTTTTAGGTAAACACTTTATCCACAAATGTTTTAAAAATACAAGATGTAAATATTTAAAGATTAAACCCCATTTTCAACAGATTTAAGATTTATTTGAAGCTATTTGCAAAATCTCGTGACTGGATGACGGACAGAAATGCCCTGAAATGTCTTACAGCTTTTTTTCTGTTACTAGATTAAGATCTCACTCTTCTTTTTTATGTGTGTGTGTTTTGTTCTGTTGTGTGTGTGTGTGTTTTGTTCTGTTTTGTTTTTCTAAATTCTGTATCAACACAAAAACATATGTATATATGAATGATCATTGAAGTATGCCTTAATTGTTTGTGCTTCAATTCTGTTTAATAAATTAAAAAAGAGAAAAAAGATTTTCTCTTCCTTGAAAACGGACAAAAATATTGATGACTCATCCTGCACGCACTCATTTTGTCCAATCAAATACTTTTCAGGAAGAGATCGAGAGTCCCAAAACAAATCATGTAGCAAAAACATAACTATCTTTTTCCATCTTTTGATATGTCCCGCCCCAAAATAAAAACATATAAAAATGTCTTGAAACCTGTGACATATGTAAATAGCAATGATTAAATTACATTTAAAAAACAACAAATCACAATAATACATAAATCATCAAATCGAATCAACTATTTTATTTGTAAAATTATGAAACTGTAAACCAACGAACAGACAAACCGTATCTCCGTACTGTTCACCGCAGATCAAACATTTCGTGTATATGAAGGTTTGGGGTTTCTCTGACTTTTTCCTCTTCTTTCTGAATTCCATGGCCGCCTGTTATTTACTGTAGTAAACGAAAAAAATATAACGTTAAAGCAAATGTTTTGAGACGGAGTTAGAACATTTAAATCATTTTTCTAGACATTCAGAGCAGCTGGAAGATCTTTTCGTGAATGGCATAGTGTTATCATATAGGTTTCGTACCAATTATAGCCTATATTAATCTACACAAAACATATTTTAGTAGTTGTTGTCACTTGGCAGTATGCTGCGATATCCATCCACGTGCTTGCTAAATCAGACCATGCTGACTGTAAAACATTGTTGCCATGCAGCCAAAACAAACAAGCAGTTAAAACGAGCCTTGTCGTCTTTCCTAAACAAAATTAGCTATCACCTGATTTTGATCTTTGATGGACTGTATGAATGAAATAGGACTAAAAAAAACTCGCTAATTTTCACTTTATACATTTATCGGTGGACATGATGGCCACACCGCCGGATTGACAGTCTTTGAAACAGGGTACTCCCCCTAGTGTAGCGGTTCTCAAACTAAACTGTTCTTAAGTCAAATCTGTAAATAAATAAATAAATAAATACATGTAAAAAAAAATATATACATATATATATAGCAATTAACTGACACATTTTAGCAGAAAATTAGGAAAAGTTAGATGCTGTAGTGTTTCGAATATTGACCTGGCTTTTACAATGGTGATGTGGGGCTTTTGGAGAAACAATTTGAGGACCAATGCCTGGATGTATCTAATGTTTACTTTGCATTCCGTCATCAAACTTTATTACAGACTCAGTAGCATACTACACACACACACACACACACACACACACACACACACACATAGGCGCCGATTTATGTTTTCCTCCGTGGGTAATCATGGGCGCACGCCCTTTAAAAAAAAAGAAAGAAAAAAAAGTCAAAAAATGTTTGCATTTCAGAACCGAACGAGAAGCGCAGCGCCGCGTCTATGGTAGCCTATCACACACCGGACGCGCACTTTGTCAGTTTATGGCCAGCAATATTGTAATGTTATGTTTAAGGACATTATGGAATTAAGATAATGTCTGTACTATGTTATGATTGTACTGTACAATTAAATACAACCGTTGCAAAATCTGCAGTCTGAACACTTGAGCGTCCAACTGAATGAATTGAGAATATCACCTGAAAATCCGATAACATCAGCAATTTTCATTCAAGCAGCTGATTTCTGTAAATTAATGTAAAACTAAATGTATATTGCAACACAGGTTGTAGTCAGTATATACATTAACGACAATTTGAGACAAATACATAAATTTCATATTGCAGCACAAGTTGTAGTCAGTATATAGCCTACATTAACGACGATTTGAGACAAATACATGTAAATTTAATATAAAACTATGTAAATCGCGCTCTGTGGCACGGCAGGATTTTGAACAAGGTCCTAAAGCCGTAGCTGGGCGCCGCCGGTGTGTGTAAGTTACACTCATAGAGAATAATGTGTTCGAATTTTAAAAGACATGGCACTGCGCTTCTCGTCCGGTGTGCGACCCCTTTTAGGAAATGGACAGCCACCGACACGAACGCACACACCTATTTACTTGATAATAAAGCCGTAAAGTAGGCTATCTTTGAACTCAGGAAAATAGCTCAGGACAGCGCCACTTCTCACAACAGACAGGATTGGAGATCAAAAGTTTAACTGACCTGTAACCGCGATCAGAGGCGTTTTCATCCGAGAAACGCTGTGATTGGTGGATAGGATATGGAGCAGGCGACTGACAGCGACATAACCAATCACAGTGTGACAGACGCTTCACATAGCACCAACCATAGACATCATATAGAGTCTATGGCACCAACTGCAATGTTTAATTTTAAATGAATGCAGCCTACTGGTAATCTGGCACACGTGGGTGCAGGGTGCTCGATATTTTCCGTGGGTGCTCGAGCCCCGGAGCATCCACGGTATCGGCGCCTATACACACACACACACACACACACACACACACACACACACACACACACACACACACACACACACACACACAAGGATTTATACAATTCAATGTTTGTTTACAAATTAATAAATAAATGTGTACATTCACGGTTTTTATATATACAGTTTATGGAAACGTCACATTTTTAATCGAAAAAGACAAATATCCTGTCTTTCAATCGCAGATTTGATGAACGCACCGCTGGGGGCGCTATACTCACCAATCCTACAGAGAATACACAGAAGAAGACGAACACGGAAGCGTCTGGGTGCTTTGATCTGTGCTGCTATTATTTTCCGAAATGTGTACTGGTTGTATGCAGAAACAATATCCCGACAGGGTGAGTTCATGATCATTGTGACTGGCACACATCGCGCGAATCCTGCTGCTATATGTTCCTTTGATGCCATTAAAGTTCAAAGAGGCAAATGCAGCTTGGGTTGTTGGTTTCCAGTCAATCAAAGATAGCATCACTGCACTTATGTTTCCTGAAAAGTTTTGTGCTTAGTAGCCAACTATCTACTAGCATTAGGCATTTACCTTTTCCCGTTAATTATTGAGACTTAATATTTAATAGCACTAAGCTGAATTTGTTTTGTTTATTTGTGCACTGAGTTCAAGCGAGCATAATTTATTTATTTATTTACATTTATTGACAGTGTTAGTCTCTTAATATTTTTTTTTTTGCTAGAAACTGTATTTCAGGTGTTTACTTAATCTGTTATGTGCAATAGGGTAATACCTGTCTCGAGAATGGTTCATATCTCATGAATTTTCTCGGATGCGCCAACTGTCATCAGCGGGACTTTGTGTTGATCAGTGACAGGACGATCGTGAATGAAGATGAGGAGGAGATTGTCACTTATCTGCGTGAGTCACGTCACTTCGTTGCATGGACATATTCCGCTGAACGTCTCAGACTGACGTCATCAGTATTTGCTTTTCCATCCTCAGATATGTGCAAGAACTGTGATCATGTCATAGCCAGACATGAGTACACCTTCACTGTGGTGGATGACTATCAGGTGAGCCCTGTTTCTAAATGTTTTGAAAGACGCTAGAAGTTTATTAGAGATCGTTGTACAATTATAAACAGACGAATACGGTTTACACACACACACACACACATATATATATATATATATATATATATATATATATATATATATTCCATCTGACTTCCCAATATATCAGCCCAAATCATCACCCGCTGCTGACGTCGCTGTCTTGTTGGAACGTGGTGGCCACTAACCAACCATCCCGAAATCCTTCCATCTAAATCCAATATGATCAAAGATGGCTGTAAAAATAAATCTGCATTGTTTATCCTTTTGATCTTTCATTTAAAAACAAACAAACACAAAAATCAAACATTTAATTGAAGTAAAAGATTTGAAAGTGGGGGGAAACTAACATTATGAAATATTTTTTTCTTCTCCATAACACGTTGGCCACAATTATTGGCACCCCTAGATTTTTTTGTAAAATATCTCTGAAGTTAGTCCTATTAATATTTAAATGTTTTAGCACACCAGGGTGACTAGAAACATGAAATTGTCCAGCTATGAGTTCTTGTTTATCAGGAGTATAAATATGAGGAAACACAAAGGCCAAATTCCCTTAATCATCCATTACAATGAGTAAAACTGGAACTTCAAAAGGGACTGGATTCTATAGTCAAAATTAAAAAAATAGCTTTTTGGCAAACAGGGATAAAAAAGTAAATATACAGCTGGATCTTTAATGTTGTGGGCCTATTTTTTGCTGAAGGTCCTGGGCATCTTGTTCAGATCCCTGGTATCATGGATTCTATAGTAAATACCAACAGATCTAAACCTGATGGCATCTGCTAGAAATCTTATAATGGATCTTCGATCAGGACAACGATCTAAAACAAACATCAAAATCAACACAAAAATGTGTCACTGAGCACAAAATGAAGCGTCTGCCATGACCGTCCCAGTTCCCAGACCTGAACCCTATAGAAAAAGCGCCAACATGGATCTGGGAATCTGAAGTATCTGGAGAGATTCTCTATGAAGGAATGGTCTCTGATCTCTTGTCAGTTGTTCTCCAATCTCATCAGGCATTATAGGAGAAAATTCAGAGCTGTTATCTTGGCTAAAAGAGGTTGCAAAAAGTATTTAATAAAAAGGTGCCAATAATTATGGCCAACGTGTTTTGTAGAAAAGCATTTATTGCATAATGTGATTTACTCCCCACTTTCAATTCTTTTGCTTCAATGTAAGCTTAGATTTTTGCCAACTTTTTGAATGAACTATTAAAAGGAGAAACAAGTCGCTTATGACCCCATCTCTTATTAAGATAAATTTAACAAATTATGATAAAAAATTACAAAATATATAAAATAAAATATAAAAAAAAATTCTTCTGAGCCATAATTTTAAGTTTATGTAAATAGTACAGAACATGGATATTACAATGTTGGACGGATTAATAGGATTTGCTTAGTTTGTTTAGGTTTTTAAAGGGGATTTTTATTTTATTATATATTCTTCTTTTTTTTTCAGGAATACACAATGTTGTGTATGCTGTGTGGAAAAGCAGAGGATTCCATCAGTGTTCTGCCAGACGATCCCAGACAAACAGCTCCTCTGTTCTAGAGTATTTGCACACATGCAGTTCCCTGTCTATCTTTGTAAAGAGCACGGTTATGCATGATGGAGGGAGCCATGAAATATGCAATGAAGACACACTGTCACGATTAATCCAAGAGAATATATTGCAGAATGCATCGTGTTCTTTGTTTCTACTGCTTCAAGAGTGGCATCAAGGTTCACAGTATGGTTCCGACTCATAAAGACATGAGTTTGAGAGTCATTTACAAATATTAAACCTAATTAAGAGCCATGGTTCCTTATGCTTTGTGTTCATCCCGTGATCCTCAAATGTTTGATTTGCTCACTCTGTTAAAAGGAAAGTGTGTATTGTTTCCCATGTTAAAATGCTTTCTCCTATCTCACCTTAATGCCAATTCACACAGCAACGACAGACGGCAACATACACTTCATTGGGTTTTGTCGGAGCTTGTTTTTCCGCCGATTGAACTTGCTGAATTGGAATTAGAATGTCGGAGAAGTGACGTGCTGTAATCTGGTGACTGTCGGTGACCTGTGAATTGGGCTTTCATACGCAGTATTGTTCTGTTGCCAATTAAATGAGTCTGCAGTGGGAATATCTGATTTGCAAGAAAGGTTAGGTAAGGTTTAAGTTGATTTGCAATTTGTTAATCGCAGACAGGACTTTTGTTACTATGCAACACTTACAAATGGTACACAAAATTAAAAATCAGATTCCTGCTTATTACGGATACTTACATTTCAGTCTATATGATGTCATACTGTATTTCTAGTTTTAATGCAACAAAATATTTTGTATGCTTTGTCTAAAACTATGAAACAATGCATTTCTTTTATTAAAATAATGACAGCATAATGTCATCACAAAATCAAGCATTTGGTACTTGAGTACTTATTTATTCCATTAATATGAATACATATACATTCCAACATGGTAACTTTTTTGCCTGATTGAAATATGTTTGTTAGCAAAATACAGTACATGAAGCACGAGGTGGAATTTCTTTTTCCTAATATATTTATATCTATATACAGTTCAGATTATGTACAATTCTTATGATGATAGACCATCCTCCATTCCGCAGTTGTGGGTTTATTCTGATGCTTTTAAAGTAAAAGTACTTTCTGAGGACAAAACAGACGATCCAGAACAAAACAACTATTCTAGCTGCACAGCACACAATGAAGTCGTGGTAATGACTCGGTAGCTACAATAACTTTCTTTGTACATCCGCAAGGGTCTCTCACTCTTTAGACAACTTTTAATAAATTCCATGACAGAGAATTAAATCCCAAAATCTGCAGAAGCATCTTGACATAAGCAGCCAACTCATACTGTTCTTGCTGATGCATTCAAGTAATATGGTAATGGGACTATAGTGTTTGAATCAAGAGTTCCTTTAAGGGTCTGTAGTGTTTCACTGCAATATATCACCAAGTTTCTTATTGATGTTATAACTATTTACAGGGACTGTTAGTATGATATTGCAGGCATGGAAGAGATTATACTTGGCAATTGCAAGGTTGCTGACCCTTAATATGATGGCGAATTCACTCAGTAGCAAGTAATAAAGCTACATTGTCAGGTACGTAACCACATCCAATAAATAAATAAATACATTCTATAGATGATACAGTTTACAGTACATACATTCCCTGAAATACATATATACACATGCTTGCTTGGACCAGATGTACCTATACGTGAATGATATCACATTGTATAGATGGCTATGGGTTGAAATGAGCATTTAAGATTAAATGCTTTGACCAATGATTAAAAAAACAAACAAACAAAGATAGAAAATGTAAGGTTAGAGTATCTGGAGTGCCAACAAAACTTGAAACATGCAACTGTTTGACAGAATACAATGAGTTACTAAGTGCAGCCCCATTGTTTTCACATTTCAAACAATCTCACTGATAGTGGCAAATAGAAAGTGTTTAAAACTAACATAAGTGCAAAAAAGAAACATTAAAAAGATGATTTAAATGTAACAAAAAAATATATGGCACAAACTATATAGAGTGTAAAATAAATAAATAAAAATAATTGCGCTGAAATGCAATGGGCAAGTTTTTAGGACAAAGTTACACAGCGTCACTGGAAAGTTCAGCATGTTAATATTTCATGTTGTCCTAAAATGTCAAAAACATGATGCTTTCAAGAAGTCACAACCAACCGGCAAATACCTTGTACTTTATCACTCTACTTATAAAAACACAACTTGTAAAAAGGCTACAGTTCACCAGGCTTCATCATGTGATGTTAAAAGCTACTTTTGAAACCGGTTGTCAAATTACTGACAACTCGCGCCATCGATTACAAGCTTTTCACTTTATTTGCTCGTTTTGGTTGTGGTTTTGCTCTCAGGACTTCCTGCTCTGACTCTGGTGCAGAACCCTGACCCGTGATTTACTCGCAAGTCACTGATTCGAGGAGGCGGGGAGGCTGAGCAGCTACTTGGCGACTGGCTGTGACCCCCCTCAAAACGGGAAGGGGAGGAGCTTAGTGAGCGCTGCAGAGAGGAGACGGTGGTGCGCTGGTAACGAGAGGAGCTGACGCCCATCCCACCTCGCTCATGCATGAGCTGAGAAAGGTTGTCCAAGAGGTCCGTGTCACCGGTGCTGCTAGCGCGAATGCGGTAGCGTCTGCGTCTGAAAGGACAATAACATTCAATATCACATTTCAGACTGATTCAAACTAGTGTTCGAGTCATTTGTTCATGAATCAAACTGGACCATCACTTGGACTACATTGGTCACGCTGTATGTTTTTGATTATCTAAAAATAACCAGCACATAATAGTTTTCATGGACTACACTGGTATCATTGTGTGTGTGGTTTTTACGTGCATCCAATGAGGACAACTCAATACAGTGAAACAAGAAAGCAACTAACTTGCTACATTATGAAAATACTAATTTTTAAATTCTTGCTTCTCTCACCTGTTCTCGCCACCTGTACGAAGGGGCGGTTTGCCTGGTGGCGGTCGAGGAATAAATCGAGCAGACAGCTGATCCGGTCCTAGTGTGGGGCTTATGGGTCTTGGTATTTTACTCTTGCCTGAAAGAGGTCCAGAAGAGGAAGACAGAGAGAGCGGCTCCTCCACCTGCCAGTCTGACCCTCGAGAACCGGTGGGAAAGGTGAACTTGTCACGCAGCAACGCTGAGGGGAAGTGCTCACATGACAGCGACAGAGACGGGGAAAGCGGAGCTGGAAAACCCCTGCGAGTCGGAGAGTCCGGGTCACGGACCGGGATGCGACTGGTTCGGGGGGAGAGTTCACGAGGAGATGCCGGAGCTGCATCAACACTGTGTCCAGTTGTCTCACCCTGGTTAGGGGTTGAAGGAGTCCCACCGTCAGGACAGCCCGAGTCACTCTCCACATCCTTGTCAGAGGCCTTGACAGAGATAATGTTTTCATCTGGCTTCTTAGGGCTTTTAGAGGGTGAAATAGCTGACACGTGGTTGTGCTCTTTTTCCGCAGGGCCTGGTGGATTGTCAGGCTGAGAGTTGTCTCCTGTCTTCTGCTGAGGCTGAATGGGCTGTAGCACTGCACTGGATGACTGTGAAAAGAATAGCATTAAAAGACAAGACATTATTTATGGAGCCCTGCAGAGATAATAATCTTACAAATGTGTTTTTTTTCTTAATGTACCATCCTTTGCTTGGCCAAAATACGAGGTCTGGTGAGATTTTCTGAGCTTGTGTCAGCTTCACTTTTGATCTGATGTTTTTGATATACAGTAATGTGTAAATCCAAGTTGCTGGCCAAAATCCGAGACTATGTTGCAGTGAAACTACTGCAATGCACCCATAAACGATCACTACGTACTGCTTCAGTTTCCCTTACACAATGAAACATTATGGAAATGAATTGTCATTTCCTGTCTTTAATATTAACATTACAGGTACACTATTGTTCAAAAGTTTAGGATTTTTCTTTTGTTTAAAATTTTTGACGTTTAAAAAAAAGAAGAAATTAATACTTTTTTTCAGCAAGGACGCATTAAATTGATCAAAAGTGACAGTAAATACATTTATAATATTACAAAAGATTTCTATTTTAAATCAATGCTTCTTTAAATGTTCTTTAAATCTTTCTATTCATCAAAGAATCTTAAAAAAAATGTTAATAAAATATTAAGCAGCACAGATTATTTTAACAATGATAATAAACAATAAGAAATGCACTAAATCAGCATATGAAGGATCATGTGACACTGAAGACTGGAGTAATGGCTGCTGAAAAATTCAGCTTGGGTATAACAGGAATGAATTACATTTTAAATATATTAAAATAGAAAACAGTTTTTTTTAATTGTAGTAATATTTTACAATATTACTGTTTTTACTATATTTGTTATTAAATAAAAGCAGCCCCTGTTGAGCATAACTGTGCATTCACACCACCGCCGGTGAGAGCGTCAAAGTGGCCGGAAGTCATTCATTTTCAATGTGAGCCGGACGGTGAGGGCGGCGAGGAGAGTTGAAGTCAGGTCAAATTTATGGTAATGAGCTATGGCGCGGTTCGGCGGCAACCAATCGGAATGTAGAAGTCCTCCGCTTGAGAGGATTCCAGAGTACGCAGTCCTGTAAACTTTGGTTCCGACCACATTAGTTCCCAGGCAAAACGGAGGAGAGGCTGATCGTTGCTGTGGCGAGTTTCCCAATAATATACAACATGTCCCTATGTACAACAACTTGATCATCCATTGTGATGTGAATTTGATAAGGAGGCACGCAACACTATTTATAGGCAACATTTTCATGCCAGAACGCTTGTTTTTCAGCGGGAATGCAATTAATTTGCACAAAACAACACAGATTTGACCAATTGCATTAAGGCTACGCTTCAACCAGGACAGTTATTGTAATGTAGGATGCACACAAATTAATGTTAATGTTAATTAAAGACCAAGCCTAGTAAACGTCTCCTATAAACTGCATTTTGAAATTAGACAAGCACTTAACCATGAACACAAAAGCCACACTACACAAATGGCTTTTTTTTGGGGGGGTTTATTTCGTTAGCAAACCTGTAACTATAATTACTGAGTTCTTTCCATCGCTCAATTCCTTTCTTTCACATTTAAAAGATTTCATGAGATTAACTTATACCTTACTTGTGGTCAGTCTGCAAAAATACCGATCAACATGCTTGTTTGCTTTGCCGCCTCTTTAAATAAAGTTTACAAGACCAAGCATTCGATCTAAGTCAGAGCGTCCACGAATCTTTCTACATTATTTTAACTTCGTTCATTTTAAGACGTCTTTCATCATCTTAATCCTAGAGTTATTCCAACTCATTTGCAGGGTCCACATCACACACACATTTGGCACAGGATTTACAAATGCCCTTCCTGCCACAACCCAATTTGGCATATCCAATCCACCTAACCTGCAAGTCTTTGGGGGAAACGCGAACACCCTCTGACACAGGGAGAATATGCACACTCCACAGAGAGGACTCCTGGCTCGAACCAGGGACCTTCTTGCTGTGGGTCGACAGTGCTACCCACTGAGCCACCGTACCGCCCCCATAAGAGACTTCTTTCAAAAAACTAAAATTTAAAATCTTACCGACCCAAACTTTTTAATAGTTGTATAATTTTGACTTGATATTTCACAATATAGACTTTTGTTTAGGAATGCAAATTCTTCTACTCAGAATGTAGCATGAGACATTTACCTGCTCAAGATGAGACCTGCTGAGGTGGACCATTGACGCAGGCTGTATTGTGGGAAGTCTTCTTAATCCAGACAGGCCTATTACGCCAGACAAACCCGGAAGTCTGGCGAATGGAGGTCCAGTGTGGCAGACACCGGTGTGGAATTCTGCTGAGGCAAGGCTGCTAGCACGCTGAGGCAAGGGGTCGGACCAGGTGCGAGGGAGGGCGAGGGGGCTGGAGGAGCGTGGCGAGAGTCCTGAGCGTTCCTCCTCATCTGGTTTAGAGCCAGCTGAACCACTAGCACCTTCAAGCTCAACTAGGACCCACTCCTGTGAGTCACCCTCTTGAGGGACGGGGCTGAGGTTGACGGCAACGTAACCGCTACTGGCTGCCCCCTCCTCGTCCTCCAAAGAGCCCTGCTCGACCCGACAGACAGACCTGTCTTGGGACATACCTGGCCGCTGCTTGCCTAAACTAATGAGATGAAGAAGGAGAAGTGGTTATGATGTCTCTAGAGACCAAATTCACATTTATAAGGAAGTTCATTAAGACTTTGTTTACTGACTAGGCCTCAAGGAAGCGTTCAATGGTGGGTTTGGGTTCGGGAGTCAGTCTCTTGTCTAGCCCCATGCTCTGACTATGGCGCATCCTTCTCAGCAGAGGAGCCACACGGTCGATGAGCAAGGTCTCTGAGCGCACACGTCTGGGAGAGCCCTGCATGGAGCCACTGTTGGGGCTCTGGTTGCCCTCTTTGCTTCGCTCCTCCTCACTAGCCACCTGAATCAGAAACACAAGCTCATGACTACCTCCGACTTCAATACATACTATTTGGACCGGCGAAAAAGGTAATGGGGAGGGTATAAGTAACAATGGGCCTACTCTTTAAATTCTTCTAATGAATTCTTCTAATGAATATGGATCCCTTCAGATATACATTCATATAAACCCCCCAACCCCCAAAGAAAACCTGGATTTGCACGAATGACGTGAAATGCCAGAATGGCAAATTTAACCAAAAGGCGACAAGTTTACAGGTATGTAAGTAACAGAGTGATTAGCAGTCATCCCATCTGAATAGTACCTTTCTGATTAGCGGTTGAACGTGGTTGAGGTTTCGGTCGCGACTATGCTCTATATCCTCCCAGACATCCGCACCCTGCGCAGGCTGCGTTGGGATGGGGGTACAATTATCAGCCTCGCTGAGGCGCTCACCCTGAAGGACGTCCTCTGTGTTCTCACGCTGCAGATCACCCGGGATCACAGAGGCATTGGCCATGCTAGGAGGAAACATTCATTTGACAATGTAGACCTCAAACAGTTTATATATAGACTCAATACAACATTGAATCATTTGATGCTGAATATCTACCCCATATATGCAGGTGTGAGGCGGGTTAACTGCTGGGCTGTGGTTGTCAGGGTTCCAACATTAAGCGTGTCCTCTGAATCCGTTCTCTCCCAGTCATACGGGTCATTTTCCACCACATTGTAGCTCTTCATACTGTTGTCAAAGACTGACATCAGGAGCTACAACACAATGAGTATGTTAGTGAATGGCTACGCTTACAAACATCTCTGCTAAAGAATGGCTCTGGACCTGATAATCTGGTTTAGTGTAGTAGTCCAGATTGGAGATATGGTCGAGGAAAATGTTAAAATCATCTGGGAGGTGCTTGAGCATGAGGCGATGGTTGTACGTCTCCTTCATATTTCCGACCTGTTCCTATATTGATAGCAGGATTAAGAATACCAGCAGATCTTTTATTAATGGAAAATTACAATTTGAGCAGAACTTACTTTGTCTTTGATTTTCCTCCAGGGTAGCTGACCCACCATGAACTCCACAAGCATATAAAATAATGACCAGAGGTCATCATGTCGACTCATTTCCTTTGAAAATGAATGATATGCATTTTAGTGAAATATGAACAAGTAATATGACCTGCTGTGTAAAGGACACCTGATCAGCAACTGCCATTACCTTATTCTTGTGAGCATTAACTGAAGCATAACGGACGGTCCCTCTGAATCCTGCCACTGGTCGTGGCTTTGGACAATAAAGAGAAAGTGCAGTCATAAGAAAATATATAGAAACACATTACAGGTTAAGTTCAGTCAAAGATGAAAATTCTGTCAAAATTACGACATTGAAATTTAAGTCAATGTTCACTTCAAAAACTTCACATCCACCTCTACCTTTTTTGGTTCATTTATGAGAGTTTGAGTAGTATGATTCTGATTAATAAAAGGATCATTTAGACCAGTTTTGTGAACCAGATCAACTGATTCATTGAAGAAGAAAAAAATCATACTCGAAAGACTCATTTGTTCACAAATCATACAACACTACTTCTCTCATGAGCTCTGAATTCTGACTTAAATTTGGGTTATTTCTCATCCAAATCTTTCGTATGACTTCAGAAGTCTGTAATATAAGTAATAGTCATACAGGTTTGGAACAACATGAATGTGAAAAATTGATAACTGAATTTTCATTTTGGGGTGAACTATCCCTTTAAGCAACACTAATATATGACAATAGCATACTTAAAAAGACAGAGAGATATTTCATAAACATAAGCTTTAAAATACATCTGTGATTACTCACTGGACGGACTTCTTGACATGAGTTTGTGAACTGACGTGCCAACCCAAAATCAAGCATATAACAGGTTCGGCATGTAATGGAAAGTCGGCCCATTGCGAAGTTGGACTGTTTGAAAAAGAAAAGGTTGGATGATTAGTTTCCATAGTCTAAAAAGAAAGAATAAGAAATAATAAATTATAGTCAATATTAAAAGTGCTTTTATGCCCAGGGCTATCTGTGAGAGAGCAGACTTACGGGTTTGATGTCTCTATGCAGAAAGCCCACAGAGTGGATGCTCTCGATGGCTTCCAAGATTTGTCGGCCCAGCCTGAGTGTGGTGGAGACACTGAATGTGCCATGGCTCATGTTGCGTCTAAGGTCTGCCAAGTTCCTTCCCTGCAGTTCAATGGACAAACATCACTTCGGGTGACTGAAGTCAGGGTTGTTGAGTTACTATGACTTGTGTGAGATAACATCCATCAATTCAGGCACAAGAATAAATCATCTGACGCCCTACCTGAAGCTCCATAACCACATAGTTGAAGCGGTCATTGCGCCCACAGCCAACAAAACGACAAACATGGTCTTTACCTACAAAATGGTTCAAATTAAAGAAATAGAGAATGTTATACAAATCCTTTTTTTTATGCAATACTGTTTTTGCCCATAATAGAGTAGCACTGTAGCACACATAGCTTCTTTATTTAGTGTCTTCATGTTTGTTTAATATAGGCCTTAAACGTCTGTCTTCATCTTTACCCTGAAGTCTTTTCAAAACTGCTACTTCCATCTTCAGGACCTGTTTGGGTTGCTGGGCAGACTCCACTTTCAGAGCCACATTGACCTGGTTCACCTGGTCCAGGACTTCATAGATCTCACCAAAACCACCCCCACCAATCTTCTTCAACTAAACAGGAAAGGAAAACTTGGAATGAACGACAGAGAAATCCAGAAACAAACAAAACAAAATACACTTAGACTGCACTTATTTGATAAAAAATATAGTAGCATTGTGAAATATTATCATTTAATACGGTTTTCTATTTTTTAATACATTTAAAATTTTAGTCTAATTTATTCCTGTGATGGCAAAGCTGTATTTTCAGCATCATTACTTCAGTGTCACATGATCCTTCAGCATGCATTCTAATATGCTGATTTGCTGCTCAAGAAACATTTCTTATTATCAATGTTGAAAATAGTTGTACTACTTAATATTTTTGTGAAAAATCTGAGATATTTTGTTTTTCATAATCCATTTATGCATAGCATGTTCAAAAGAACACCATTTATTTGAAATAAAAATAATGTATTTACTGTCACTTTTGATAAATTTAATGCATCCTTGGTGACTAAAAAAAAATTATTTTTCCAAAAAAGGTACCTCAAACTTAGGCAGTGTACCATATAAATCTTTTTTCCTTCTATAATTGAGTAGACAGCTTTCAAACTTGTGTTGGAGAACAGATGTTACATGACAGTTCTGTTCAGGCATGAAATAAAATGTCCCAGCCAAACAACAATTTTGTCATGAAATAAAATGCTGTGTCTTGTGACTATTTGTCAGCATGTTGTACAGTTTTCCGTGATGATGTCAGCACTGCTCAACACACCTGCAGTGTATCGTTTGACTGGGCTCGAAAGGAAAAAATCCCCTTGTCTGTGCAGAAGTTTACATAAAGGAATCTGACAGCTATCAGAACATCTCTACGAAAACTAACAGTGAGTAGCTTAATAGTCCTGAAGCGTTGTCCTTCTAAATACAGCTCGTTCAAAAGAGCTCACCACTCTCCATCGCTCCCGGACCATGCTCCCGACAGCCAAGATATCAGTCTGCTCCACTGTTCCACTCATCCTGATGCTCAAGAGTGGACGGAGCACACTCAGAGAAGCTCTACACCTCACATCAGTGAGCTCGGGTCCTCACTGAAAATCACAGTAAGATCAGAAAAACATCAAGGCTCCATTTAGTTGGACCCGCAGGGTTACAGCAGAAATTAAAGCCTCCAGAGTAGTTTGCAGACATAAGAGAGATTAATTTGCCTATGATGATTGTAGACGTGACAAAAATAATGAAAAATATATATTGGCTGCATCCATTAGGCAGGCCTTCTTTAAAGGCACACTAAACTACATGAATCTGACCTGTCCTAAGGTTGTCTTTTAAACAGAAGACGAGATCTGTAAAAGAAACTGCCCTGGTTCTTTGACTGTCACTGCTAGGGTGCAGAGCAAAACTGATGGGAGCTAAATACAGTCAAATCCTTGAGGAACAGGCTTACTGTAGGCCTGAAACCAGAATAAAATCAGCAAGACATGGACTCAGGGAAACATAATCTGTCAATCTAAATCACAAAGACTACAAAATACCATCTTAATTATTTTATATGGCTGCCTAGTTATAAGACAGAGAACCTTGGCTCTGATCTTAACTATAAGAAAAAAAGTGCCAAAATGCATATTGAGAAACATTCTACTACTTATTTACCACTCCTAGGACTTGTAGATAATGTGCATTAACTTGAATAATATATGTATTCATGTACATGCATACTATGCATAGTATTATACTGATCAATACTTGACTGCAGTGTTGGTGAATCATGCACCCATGACTTTCAATTATTGGTCCACTAGTCATATGGTGTAGTGACAATAAAGTGATTTGATTTATGTCACAGGCCAAATGCAAAAAAATATGTAAATTGTCTGACACACAAAACTGCTTAAATACAGTATATAAACTATAAAATTAACATTTTTGTTAAATGTTTATACATATTGTTCAGTAAGGCTTTGGCAAGTGTTTTTTTTATCATTTAAGTATGACAAAATTGATGTGTATGTTTTCAAATTTAATATAAAAATTTGAAGAAAAAAACAACACAAATGTTCACTGTAGTTTAAAAGATAACATTATAATTGACACAATTCTATTAAAAGGCTTTTACTCAGGATGTAGTCATTAAATCTGTACTAAACTACCAATACTATAATGTTTCCCCCACCAGTCAGAACTGATGGATGAGTCTGCATGCAGTAACGTTACTGTTACTGAATAAGGATAATCTTAAGGGTGGCTGCAGCTGGCCTGATACGTGTCTTTATTAGCTGGATGTGTAAATGAATTGTGAGTATTTTAGCTTATGCTAACATCTTCAAGCTACGTTGAAAACTGCCGCTGTCTTGTAGATGTTGGTGGAGTCTTTCTCTGTCCTTACTGCATCCAGTGATAACAGAAGGAGACGCAGGACAAGGCTAGCTAAAGCTAAAGCATCAGACAGCCAGAGCCAAATCACTGTACAAAACAGCGCAATGAAACAGTACCGCGCTAGCTAATTAGCCAAACTGTACATTTGTGCCTCAAAATACAGCTATTATTGAACATACGGTTGCCAGGTTACACAATGTTGTGACAGCTGTAATCCCGCTAATAATGCGGACTAACGTTAGCTCGCAAAGCACGCGCTCATTCAGGTAAGTTACCCGGTGTGAACATTACCTCTGTCTGCAGCAGCGGACCAAGATGTTTCCCAAGACCTCAGAACATCTTCTTTTGTTCTATAGACCATGATGATATGAAATGTTGGACATAATCCCATAACGTTTAGAAACACAAAATAACGACTGAAGTTCACAGCAGTGGCCGCTCGATGACTGAGCGAGCGTACCGATATGTGACGTCACATCTGGTCGATTGAGTTTGATCCCCAACATCGTTTAGAACAATAACAATAACACAAATATAAACACACACACACAATATATATATATATATATATATATATATATATATATATATATACATGAGTTAACATGAACTAACAGTCTATTAATTACAAATACTTGTATTTATTCATTTTAATTAATGTTAATTTCAACATTTACTAATACATTAAGTTATAAGTTGCAACTGTTAGTATTATTTAATGAACCTGAGCTAACACGAACAGTTGTATTTCATATTAACTAACATTAACAAAGGTTAATAAATACTGTAACAAATGTATTGCTCATAGAAAGTTAATGCATTAACTAATGAAACTATTTTAAAGTGTTACATGTCTGCAATCATTTGTATTGATAGGCATTGTTTTAAACTTTGCATTGGGATATTGTGCTCACACACTAAAAATATGTTGTGCAATAGTGTACATATATGTAAGTGAAAAATGTCCATTAAAAATGACAAAATCATAATCTTGGTTTCATACAGCATTTTCATTGTAGCATTAATCCATTTAGTAGATCAATATTAGTTTTGAATTTTCCCAGAAACTGGCAATAGGTTTGTTACACATGCAGTAGATGTAATTTGATCTAATGCCATTTACAAGTCACTGAGTGAAACATTTCTGTCCTCTTCATGTTAATTTCACGTACCACAAACAGATGCATCCACAATGTAAAAAATGTTTCTTGCAAGAATGTGAGAGGAATTTATACATTCATGCAGAGGGAAATGCATTTAATCAAATGGAACACAGAACAAGATATCATCAATGCTTTATACATTTAGTAAAAACGACAGTTTTTGAGGTTATGGTTCCTTGCACCTCACTATGAAAATAACTTGCTGAGAGCTACTTTTCTTTCTTTTCTTTTTTTTTATAAACCAAGCAACTACCATGGACTAAAAGAATATTTTCTTGTCAGTACATAATACCCGTTTCACAGATAATTAATAATATTCCACAAATAAAATTATTAGAGAAATAATGTGCTCCCAACAACAGCACATCATGTAACAAAAAGAAATAATAATTTGTTTTAAAACATATAAAACACAGAATTAAAAACATTAAAATATTACCAGTATTCTAAGGTTGTTGTTTTTTTGGCATTAAAATCATGTAAAAATTATTTGTTTCCATCCCTTTCATAAAGTGATAATCTGCATACAAAACCATTTTAAAAATCTAAGCATCACTATCCCTTTTGTATTATTTTCTTTAGTTGAGAAATGCCCACAAACAGTGACATTCAGCAATAAGTAGTGATGGTTCCCAAATATTGATTCAGACTTCTAAAACAACGCTAAAATGTGATTCTCTCTTAAAATGGAAACAACTGTTAAAACTAAGAAAATTCTTTGTGGACATCATTTTGTTCAGCGTCCAAAATTAGCTCTCCTGGGTGGCTTTTCCTCCACCAAGCAGTCTCTCTCTTTCAGGAGTGTCTTCCTCCTCTGCTCTCTGCTCTCTAGGCCAGCAGGGCAGTTTGTCCATTAAGGGTTTGTGGAGTCCATTGTACAGTGCTGTACCCACGAGTAGGATGATGAAGCCCAGAATCTGTAGGCCCTGAAATTTCTCCCAACCCAGCGCCAGACTCACCACCCAGATGACTAGAGTACGCAGACTGTCCAGCACCATGCGAGTGGTGGCACTTATCTCTTTGGTGACACTGATGCCAGCGAAGTTAAAGAAGGCGATGCTCACGGTGTTCCCCAGCAGTGCCAGGATAATGAGAGGTTTATGGCCAATCTGACAGAAGGCGTCCAGGGCGTCTTCAAGGACCTGCCGTGGGTTATCTGCAAAACTGCCCACATGGATGTAGAACATCGGGATGAGGAGGAGAGAGAGGATGACAAATCCAAAAAAACCTGAGAAACACACAGAGAGAAGACAACTAAAGAGGTAAGTCTAGCTTAACTGACAACTTTTTTTAAATAAACATTAAAATTGCATCTGTTTGTCAGTAGATGTTCATGATGTTTGATTGCATTTTTCCTGGTTTCAAAGGAAAGGGGAGGACTGAAAGTCAAATAACCTCAGATATTACTCATCTGTAAGGGTGCTGACAGATAAGTTAATCACAGACTTTTAGGGGGGCTTTAAGATGAAAGACAGAGGTCTCAAGCTCCCCTTAGGGTCCAGCAACACATATGGTAATGACAACATTTGGTTGTACGATCAACATACTATGTCCTTTTCCAGCAAGGACAAGTTGATTTGATGATCAGTAAAAACTTTTACATTGTTACAAAAAAATTGTTTTTAAAAAATGCAGTTCTTTTAAACATTCTACTCATCAAAAAATATCCTACTATCCAACTAAAACTATTTTCAACATGGATAATAAATGTTTCTTGAGCACCACATTAGCATATTAGTATGATTTCTGAAGGATCATGTGAGGCTGAAGACACATGATCATAACTGATAGTAAACAGTTATTTTTAAATTGTAATAAAATGTCACAATAGTCCAATCTTTATATTTTAATATTTTAATCTTCCTGACCCCAAACCTTTGAACTGTATTGGATGAAGTAAGACTATAATCATTATGACAACATTATTATTAAGTAGCATCAAACTACTTGGATCAAACTAGTCATTAGCTATATATGGTAATTGATTAAAAATGACTAAATCTTTACCTTCAGTCCCAACAGCCTTCAGTGGATGCACATTGTGCTTGTAAACAAACTTCTCCTCCAAGACCATCTGGACTGAAACAATAATCTGTGCCATGATGATCAAAAGGTCCCCTATAAAACAAAACCAATGGATAATCAGTGATACAATCCAATCAGCTACAGATGCAAGATACAATCAGGTAAAAGGAAAATATCCTGATAAAAAGCTCATGAGAGGATTTTCCGACTTGTAGACAAAGACAAAGTACATCATTCTGTATGATTAAAAGCATTTGGCAGCAATAGAATTACCTGTGATAACCTCACTGAGCTTATGGGAGTCATTCCCATGGCCGTTCAGAAAGTCAGAAAGTCCAACCACCACCAGACCAAGGATGGTGATTAGGATCCCAATCCACTGGCTGGGCTGCAGACGCCGTCCTAAGAACGCTACAGACAGCAATCCAGTGAAGATGATCACAGCTCCTCGCAGCATCTGGAAACTGGAGGCGCTGGTCATGTTCAATGCTAGAGATATGAAGAAAGAGGAAGGAAGTCTTCTTAAAACCTAATAGATGTTTTTAGATAATATAAATATAAACTTACTTATATAGTTTTAAAGTAAATCTCTGCACACTGTCCAACTCAAATTGAAGTAAAAAGACTATTGACACTCACCAATATACATGATGGACGTTCCCAACATGTCACAAAGGGCAGGGGGGAGGAAAAGCAGGGGGTTGAAACTCTGGCCTGGTTCCATGGTAGGCTCGGGTTTGCGCCGATCATAACAAAGGAGAATGTGGAACACCACCAGGCAGGACAGCTCTCCCAAAAACATTCCCACAGCCTGGAAGGGTGAGAGGAGGAGAGATGTGATTGAGTAAGGAGTCATGTATTATTAGGACGCAGGAAAAGAGACAGAGAAGGGGAAAAGTTCTATGAAGAGAAGGAAATAGAGTCGACACCAGTTCTCACTTTGTTAAAACGTAAGATAATACTTTAGTTCTCTAAGGGGGAAGTTTGATGTAAATAGTGTGCCGTGTATCTTGGTGAGGTTAATTGAATTCCATTACCTGTACAAAAGGGTGGGAGAAGGTATGATCTTGGGTACCATAACATCCAGGTGCAGAGAACATATCAGCCCATCTAGAAGATTAACAGATTAATCTCATTAAAAGGTGATGATGAGTGTCATTTCTCTATATTAAAATTCCTTACCTTAATATGCAGTATAACTATAAATAAGGCACTCATGGCAAACATTAGCTCAACAATGGCTAAGATTTTGGATCTGTTTGTCCAAACAATGGTGGAAATGCAACTTGTTTTTAGGAAACCTGTTATATTTAGTAATAATAATAATAACATTTATATGTATAGCATTTTTCATACATGAAATGCAGCTCAGAGTGCTTCACAAGCATAAAAACAAATATCGGCAATACAATTTCACACAATATCAAAATTAAAAATACTCATAAGTAATACAAACTAAACTTTCACAATTTCACACAATATCAATATACCAATAAGCAACTTTAAAAATAAATGTCGTAACCTGCCTTTTAAAAATATGAATGCTAGAAGACTCTTTCACTTAATTTGGTATAATGCTATAATTTTGAGTATTGTAATAATGAGCATTTCCATACCACACATCTATCTTTCACCTGCCAGTCACTGTACGTTTAATAAGTAACTATGCACATGGTACACTAATGTCACTTTTACAACCATGAAATGACAATTCATGACGAAATGACCATTCATGACCTCACGACAAAGAAAATACTAGATTTAACAGTTTGGTTAAACTGATTTAGCAAGACTATTCTAGAAACTGTAAAGCCCAGATGTATGAACACCATCAGTGTCAGTTTTTCAGCAGAAATGGAGTGAAACTGTGGTATCAAATATCGCCTGCCTAGAAACATCAAGCATCTGTTTTAGACACAAAGCTGTATCAAGTTACTTAACAGTATTTGTGGCAGACAGCTTCGTTCTTGAGGAGATGGACAACTTAAATCCGACTGTAAGTTATTTAATGCTGCGGTTGCACTATTGACTAAAAGTCACAAGTGTTTCGGTGGCAGAATTGCTGATTTTGCAGCATCAACATGTCACGAAACAGCGGATGGTTACAACTGCACGCGAGTCATGTAATCATCTTGTTCTAAAAACTGTCATTTTTAATTTAATAGGTGAATGTTACATTTATACAAAGTTAAAAATGGTTCATCTTTCTTTAATCTTGTTTGTGTTAACATTCATTTAAAGTTATTTTTGGCAATACAATTACATGTATTCACAAACAATGAGGACACGATGTTACAGTTTTGTGAGACAACGAGAAAATGTTCTTGTCTGCTCTATTAATAGAGGAAAAAATGTGGGGCAACTAATAAAAGTAAGCAGAAATAACATGTAAACAATCAACATCTAGCGCGTGCGTGCTACTTACTTTGCGGATAGTGTGTTGATAGAGCCTGTGGTGAGCATCAGACCGGCGAGAAAGAGCTGATATTTTGTCCAAGCCATGGTGAGTTTGGGACTGAGTGAGTGACCGCGAACATCAGACACTCAAGAGATTTGTCTCTCTTGCTGATGATGACTAGCTATCTTACCAGGTCGTTCAGGCCAGGGGAACCGTATGCAAAATGCAAATCACATGATGGCGATCATGTGACATACCAGCTGACGCTTTGTTTACGTAGACTTCTAGTGCGCACATAGATAGTGCGCAGGTCTTGCCACATTACGAATTATCGGTTAATCGTTACGTTCGTTTCAAAGCGATATTCTCTCCAGTCCTGCTATTATAGCTAAATTAGCTAAATTTAGTATTCATAAATATAAGTCTACGTTTTTAAAGTCAGAAGTTCATACCTAAAAACAATTATTATGTTAAAGCTGTAAAATGCTTTCTATATGTATTTCTATTTGTAACATTTCCATATTTTTATTGACATTTTTGTAGTTTATTTAGTTATTTATTTATTATATTTATTCAATGTAACCTTAACAAAAGAGTGCACGGATCTTCTGTTTTAATATGACATATTCATTTATAAGGAGCAACAGTCATTTGTGAATAATAATGATGACAAACATTGTGTGTGAGACTACGACTACTGTTCCCTGACATGTTGGCAAAATAATAATAATTATTAATAATAATTAACAAATTAATATTTTACTCAACAGTATTAGATTAGTAGCTTTTGCACTAGAAAACTTAATTTAACTCAATAGTATTATTATTTGATGAATTCTCAATTTTTTTTAGTTGTTTTGTGGGGATTTTGAATCACTTCAGTGAGATTCGTTAGTTCAGAAACGTTTACGTACGCCAGTAGTTGGCGACAAGTGTTTGGGTAAGTATTATTTATTAGTACGTATTCCAATAGTGACTTTAATTATAATTTACTACTTATAAATAGAACTAGAATTAAAATGAAAAAAATAGTAGTATTTAGAACGTGCTTTCTCGTTGCTTTGGGTTTGTTAACTTAAATCCTTACTTGAAAAATGCTATTTTTGTGGTAATGAGCATATGACAAAGTAACAATTACAGGCTATTTTAAAGTATACAGCACTGAGATTTTTCTGTTCCTTCTCTTTTCTTTTTAGCATAAATGCCGACACTTTCAACACAACTTGTAGTATATCTCGAAGTCAGTAAAAGTTAAAGAGATACGGAAATATAAATGTTGGTCTCAGTAATAAAATATTACACGTTCCATTCCAGCAGTGTGCGAGTTCCTTCCGTCCAATCACAGTGTGCGCTTTTGCGCCTTGTGTCGCCTCGCCTTTAATCCGAAACACTCTGATTGGTTGCGTGGGTGCGAACTGTTTTGTTGATAAATAACTTTGATGGATTCATTATTGTAAGAGGATCCGACCTCGAACTCTACGCATCCTGCTTACAGTAGCCTATTGGTAAAATTGTGCTTAAACGGCAAAAGGAAAACAGGTTTGGTGACTACCGAGGTGTTCTAACGTGTTAGGATACAAAAAGTTGTTAGATTTGGCAGCCGACTAGTTAGAAAGGCCTATCGATGCATTATGGCATGGTATTTTAGCGTATCATCAAATCTGCGCACTTACGTCTAGGCGTTTACGACAGACTGCATTGTAGTATGTGTTTATGGCCATGCACGCACGCTGTTGACTTTGCCCAGGACTTGAGCTGTTTTTGTAAGGCGCTGTCATCCGAACTTGAAAATTAAGGAAGGAAGGTGGACGTCAATACCATGTTGCAACAGTGTAAGTACGCTACAGTTTTAATCTGCTTTCATACACGACATTTCGTTCAATAAGTCAGGAAACACCAAGGAGCACAATGCACCAATACTGAAACTTTGCAGTCTTACAGAGAAGTATGTAGGACAGTTTGCATTGCTGTGCAGCATTAATTATACATATATTTTGTCACAACAAATGTTTTCATCGTGGTTTCTGGGTTGGGAGGGGTCATTAATGGGTTGAAAAGTAGTTCTGCTTGTTCTCTCTCTCTGCTGTAAACTCTCCATATCTCTCTCTCTCCCTTTCCCTCTTCACTTCCTGTAATTCTTGTTGTCTTGCATTGCACTTTTAATGCCCCTCCCGTGCCTGTCTGCTGTTGCCTTCTGCATTTGTGTTTGTCAGGTTTCCTGGTTTTACACCACTATGTTCCTTCTCTACGCACATGTTTTGACAAATAGCCATTAATTAATGGAATGCATAAGGAAATATGAGCAAATTTGGTGTCCTGTCAATCGTGAGTATGTTTTGACATGTTATGGTTGGTTAGGTATTTGGTGATCTGAAGTTTGCTTGACAAATCATTCTATTTATTGTTTCTGTAGAGATTTGATTTGTTTATTCAGGGGCCAACACTGACATTTTTGTCAACTTTTTGTAATATAATAAGATCTTTTTCTTTCTCCCATTATGATATAAGGATTCGTTTCACCCTGACATTTTTAAAAAAAAATGTCTTCTTAAAAAATATCAAAATTATTTTTAATTTAAAAACTAAACACATGCTTATTATTAGTGAGTTCTGAGGGGACAGATAATGGAAAAAATATGAGACGGGATGGAAACATTTAAATTAATTTGCATTCTCTCCCAAAAAAGTGTTGCGTTTGCTCACTCACTTAGATCATAGAAGAGGTGTGTGCAAGTTATTGTTTGTATGAATAGCATTTTAATGTATTTTTTGAATAATGTAATGGATCTGGACAAAATTAAATGAGTGTCATGGCATTGACCTATTTGACTTTTTTTGTCCTTTTATTTTGTGTAGAATGCAGATGTCATTATACTCCTATTGTGACTGATTTCCAAATCTTACTTTTTGTCTTTCTCTCCTTTTTAGAACATTTCCCTTGACTGAGGAATGACTGAGTTTTTAAATATTTACACCACCTTTATACTGCAGTTTAGAAGCAAGTGGGGAGGTGAGGCTTCTAGACCCCACATAATCCTGCATGCACTCTGCTCTGTAAAATATTATTATTATTATTTAACTTCGGCTTATTTATCAGGATAATTTAAAACTGAAGTACTCAATGCCCTGGGTTTTTGCTTGTCTTCTAGTTTTACACAACTACCATGAGTCTTTCTCCACACCAGAGAGGAACCACAAACAGTATTAGCAAGCAGAATGTTGAAGCCATTGGTGAAACAATGCAGCATTCAGGAGATCTCTTCTACAACGTGGGAGCCCCTTCCTTGGATCAAACTCACAGCAGTCCAGAGGGTTTGGTGGAGTCTAGTCCTGAAGTCCAGGGCGTTTTCAAATCTGATAAAGGATATCCGGTCCGAGGGCATTTTCAGCAGTCGGGTCCAGTGAAGTGGGTGCATCAGGACCCAGTGCAGACCTCAACTTGGTTTCAGGGCCTCCCGAACGTGAATAAGTGGTCACAGAACTTTGGCCCTTCTCTTAGTGCTATAGATGACCCAAGGGCCTTTCACAAAAGTCATGAGATGGAGGCTATAAAGTTGGAGAAGCTTTCGCCAGGTTCCTCGCAGTCCTACACAGACACATCTCACGTTCCTGGGGCGGATTGGGACCATCACACGATGGCAGCCATGCATCATGTTCAGTTCCAAGCTCTCCAACAAGGTCACATACCTGCAGACCTCCAATATCAGCCTCAGGGCATGCATCACGATATGACTGATTCCACTCTGCAACCCTTCCAGTTGGCGTTTGGACCTACCAAGCAGCCGCAGGCAACTGGTTTCCAACAAGTCTTCCAAGGCAATAATGCCTCTTTAAATATGAATTACAATGAGAAGCCGAAATCACAACAGCAACTCTTGCAGTTGCAACAGCAACAGCTGCATCACCAACACCAGTTGCAGCAAATGCGTCAGTTGCAGCAGCAACAGAATCAAATTCAGCAGCAACAACGGCTGCATCAAATGCAACAGCAGTACCACCAGCAGAAGAAAAGGCAGGAACAGATGCAGCAGCAGCAACTACAGCGGCATGGACAAGGTTTTCAACACCTAGAGTATATAGAAAAGCAGCGAGTCAAAAAAGAGATTGAGTCACAGGATCTTCCCAGCGCTCAGGTGAAAATCGAATCGAGTCAGACCCAGCTCACTGTTCCTCAACCACAACATCTTGTTCTTCAGGAATCAAATTACCTGGAATCTGGCCCTGCAGAGCCCAGTCCAGACCTCCAAGAAACCCAAACCAAACGACAGGTCCTCCCTCGCCGTTCTCGGCGACTCTCTAAAGATAGCATCTCTCCTCAAGGAGACCAGCCCTCCAAGGACAAGGTTTCTTCTCAGAATGGAGGAGTTGGAGGAGTCCAAGGACCCACAGTGGGGGTCATCCAAAGCACTCAGAGACGACGGAGGGCTTCAAAGGAGATTAACCTTGAGACTCTTGCTCAAAAGGCTTCAGAGATGGAATTTCTGCCAGCCAAGGTGAGCCCATTTCATTTGGAAATCAATTTGAAGCCTAATTTTACAACAGTGGAATAGTAGAAATACATTTTGAGTGCCACTAGCATCATACGTGAAATTGCAAATATATGAATTGTTTTCAAAAAAGGTTTCTTGAGCACACTCCCTTCCTACCATTGGTCCACCAAACAATCCATTCCATTGGTCGTGCCACTGTTGAAGTAGTAGGATGCTCATTTTTCATAACGCCACAGTGTTTAAACTTTCTTAGGGAATCTATTGGCCACTCAAACCATTCAAAAGTTTGGTATTGGTAATATTTTTAAAAGAAGTTTCTTATGCTCAACAGGCTGCATTTATTTTTGAAAATATAATAATTTATTTGTGACATTTTATTAAAATTTCAAATAATTATTTCTATGATAATATATTTTAAAATGTAATTTATTCCTGTGATGACAAAGCTGAATTTTTAGCATCATTTCTCCAGTCTTCAGTTTTTGTTAACCATGATATGTTTTTTTTCTCAAGAATCTTTAAGTAGAAAGTTCAAAAGAACAGCATTTATTTGAAATGGAATTCTTTTGTGACGTCACATTTGACTGATTTAATTGATCATTGCTGAATTAATAACTCTGGTTTTTTTTCTGAAAAAAATATCTTACTGACCACAAGCTTTTGAACAGTACTGTATGCCTTAAATATTTAAAATTATTATGGGATGTTTTGATGATTTGATGGTCTACTAAGTTGTTTTTGTTGTTTAAACAAGCTTATGAATTGGCTTATTCAAAAACTTAAAAATTTCCACTCCTTACTCTAGTAAGAAGCTGAAGCTGGGTGAAACATGTCACTGTCTTTATTACTAATCAAGCTATAAAGTAAATATTACAGTACCAACTTGGCTCATAGTAGTGTTTGCTACCAAGCTTCCGCAGTCGTATACACACAGTATAATGTGCAGTAAAGTTTATGGAGTTAGTGAGCATTGTGAAGCAGTCTGGTGAGAAGCTGCATGTCTGCACACCTTCACATTCCACACTCTCTCAAAATCCTTTGTTGAATTTGGGAGTGGCTGATTCACCAAGCACTATTTGCTAACAGTTATCCAATCCAAAATTCACAAAACAAGAAGCTTATGGTATGAATTAATTCTTTTAAATATAATGGACTGTCTTTAGATACTTCTATGTAACAGGAAATAGACATCTATTTGTTTGAGATGGTTATTTAAAAAAAATGTATTAAAAACATGGACTGTAACTCTGTTTTTAAGATCGCATAAACCATCTAGTTCTGTGACTCACTTAAACGCTGCAGGTTACTTACACATAATTAACTTTATTTTTGCCTCTTTATCCCTTGATTTTTTTTCTCCATTTATATTTACTTCTGTCTTTTAAATCTTCTCTTAATAGTGTGAGGACATTACCCCTGGTAGACCAGCTGGTATGGCCCCCCTAGTCATCCCAGTCTCGGTCCCAGTTCGGAGAGGTCAAATCAAAATGGAAGTGCAAGGCAGTTGGGCACAGACGGATAATGTTCGGGATCCCTCAGAGATTTCACATCAACAGAACCAGCCTGATCGCAAACCCTCTGTTATTGTAGCACGCCGGCACTCATTAAAGAACTCTGCATCCGAGAGCTTCATCAAGGTACAGGTTAATGTCAAGTCAAGTCAGCTTTATTTACATAGTACTTTATACAGCACAGATTATTTCAAAGTATCTTTACAGTGATAAAAAGGAAAATGATGATCAATGATGCCAACAGAATTAAATTATGATGAAAAGAATCACTAATCAAGACAATAGTGTCACAGTTCAGTGTTGATTCAGTTTGGTTGAGTAACTGTGTAAAGTTAATAAATTATTTAAAATGAGTTCAATTCAGCCATAAAGCAGCTCTGCAGAAAACAGTGATGCCATCAACCACCCCAGTTCAGTTCTCATCCAATAGTGTCTGTGCAGTCAAATCAATAATACTGCTGAATATTAAGTGTCAAGTTCAAGTTTATTTATATAGCACATTTAAACACAACACTAGTTGACCAAAGTGCTTTCCATAATAGACAACAAATATGCCTGACAGGATATATTATTATATTATTATATGTCCCCGACTAAGCAAGCCAAGGTGACTCAAACTCTTATAACATCTCAAATGGTTCTCAAATAATGTACATGCTTTTGGAAACTAAAAGTGTACTTGAGCTTTTAAAATAGTTGTTAAATAGTGTTTTTCTTTCTTCTGCTGAACACAGAATAAGATATTCTGAAGGATCAAACAGTTGATTGTTGTCATTGACTTTCATAGTATGGAAAAAAATACTATGGAAGTCAATGGCTACTGTCAACTGTTTGGTTACCCACATTTTTCATATTATCTTCTTCTGTGTTCAGCAGAAGAAAGAAAAACATACAGCTCTGAAACAACTTGAGGGTGAGTAAATGATGACAGAATTTTCATCTGTTTCTACCATTTACGTTTCAATCAGGGTACAGGACAAGAGGACAAATCCAGGCGCCGCCCACGACCTGAGCCTCTGGTCATACCTCAGCCGTGCACTTTCATCGCCCCTTCTGTCTACTCCAGCATCACCCCTTACCAGAGCAATCTGCGCTCCCCAGTGCGCCTGCCAGACCATGCCAGCATCATCCCGCCGTACACCCCTCCGCCCATTCTTTCACCTGTGCGTGAAGGCTCTGGGCTGTATTCTGTTCTGTTCCTCTCTTCTATGTCAGCAGGCAGCCAAATCCTGCCACCCCCATCTACACCCCGAAACAACACACGAAGCTTGCTGCGCACAAGTACGTTCCACCTTGCTTTTTTGTTTTTTTTATTAGTAAAAATTTACAATAGTGTTCTAAGCATTAACATTTACTATGCAGTAGTTATATTAAACTACCAATGAACAATAGTTTCTTACAGCATTTTTTTTCATTTACGTTAATTTACAGTATAAACACTATTGTTCATTGATAATTGTTATTAATTAATGTTAATGTACAACTTTTAATGATATAAATATGTTGGTATATTTAGAAATAATAATAAATGAACTAATAATGAAAACTACTTTTATTATTAACGTGGTAACAACTGTGCTAACTAATGTTAGCGTATGTAACCTTATTGTAAAGTGTCTCATTTTTATCGTCAGTATTTGATTGTTTATTCATACTTAATAAATCAATTAGAAGTTATCCTTAATTAGGTATTGTGAAGTATCAATAAACTGTACATTCTTACTGCGTTTATTAATCTTCTTAATTAATGTTAATTTACTTTGTTAGTTCATAATTCATTAACTAATGTTAATTAACGAAATATTAAAGATCTATTAGTATATGTAAAAATAAAACTTAACCTAGATGGATAAAAGCTGTAATTGTTTTGTTCATTAGTTAATGCATTGGGTATCATGAACTAATAATGTTAACAAACGTTATTTTAAAAAAAAATGGTAGTGTTATTGTTAGTTCACATTAACTATTATGATAAGTAATATTAACTTATATAGCCTTAATGTAAATGTCAACCCTGTTTGTTTATTCATGTTTATTCATGTTTATTCTTACCTATTAATTCCAAGTGTAGATTAACTGTGTAGTTCATTATATTGACATGATTAATCTCTCTTTATTTTCTGTATTTCAGGCAGTTCTGATATCAGTCCTCCTGCGCTCTCACTGATTGGAGAAGCAACGCCTGTCAGCCTAGAACCGTAAGCATTTATTTAAAAAAGCTATTCATCACAATCACTGTCCACTAATCTAATATATTTTCCCTCTCTTGCATGTCTAGGCGCATAAACATCGGCTCTCAGTATCAGGCAGAGATTCCAGAACCATGGGATCAGACCTTGGCCCTAAAGGACCAGCACAAAGCAACTTTGGTCTGGCTTCCTAATTCAGAGGCTGATTCTACGGCCTCCCAGGATATAAGATGTAACTTGTCTTTAGACTGCATTGATATAGCTAATGTTCACCAAATGCATATAACACAGACATACTCGCATATCTCCATTCCAATTCTTATTATTTTCCAGTTGATGACCTTATGAACCTGGTCTGCTCCAGTGTCATGTGTGGAGGAGGAACCAATCCAGAGCTAGCAATGCACTGCCTGCACGAGTGCAAAGGCGATGTCATGGTGAGCACAGTCCTCAATGCACAGTTGTTTCTCTTCATTCGTATTTGAAAAAAGTTGTGCTGTTTAATAGTTTAGCAGAAAAATGTGATATTTAATGCGTGTTTGCTGAAGAAAAGTAATAATTTCTATTAAAAAATAGATTTCGCTGACCCCAAACATTTGAACGATTGTGTCTAAAAGTGACAAATACTTATTGGAGCCACTGTATTTGATGCATAAATATGTTTTCTGGAGAAACAACAAATGTTGTTTTGACTCTGTAGCAAGCTCTGGAAATGATGATGATGAAGAATCCCATCTTCTCCAGGAACCACCATCTGGCAAACTACCACTATGCAGGTAGAAACTCATTTACAGAAACATACTGTCGTGGGCTAAAAAAAAATTTAATGAACTAATTAATCACACATTTTTCTGAAATGAATCGCACCTAACGTTTTTACCTATATTTTATATTGCAATGCATATTTTCACACCGAATCTCAAAATGAATGCAGAAACAAAATAAAGATATTTAAAGACATTTTAAATCTTTGTTGAATGACATATTTTTACTAAGTACTATTAATGAAGGCCAGTAATACCAAATATTGCTAATGGTGTCTCTATTAATTTGATTTTTTTCTCAATTTCTGGAGATGAAATAATTAATAGCCTTTCAACATTACAGTATAATTGAAAGCCATAACATTTATTTTAACTTTGAATTGTCTTAAAAATATTGCAACAACATTTAAATTAAATGAACTTAGGGCTTAGGGACTCACTAGGGCTTTCCTTGTTTGTCGAAGAAATAATTGTGATTATGACGATTAATTAGTCTCTTTAATTTTATAAATTAATATTATATTTCTCATTATATTTCTCAGCAACAAGCTGGAAGCATTGCTGTTTTTGAACAAAGTGTCTTTTGGTCTATGTCTTCACAAAAGAGTGGTTGTCTGAAATATCTGCGGTTACATCAAATAACAGCGATCAGATGGTTATTTAATAATCGTGACAGGCCTAATCTTCACATAAACATTTAGCTGTGCCTTTAATATAGTGTGTGTATATAGTAATATAATGTTTATGTCTCTGACAATACCAGCTATCTCTGTTTGAAGAAGGGCTGTCAGTTTTTTTCCCCCAAGTTTATTTTGCACATTCATTTTCACAATAAGAAAAATTAGAAGTTAAAACATTTGGCATCAGTATTTTTAAGTGAGGATCAGTCCTTGTGATACAATGTCAGTATTGCAATATTTACACATTTTTGCTCTTGCACCATAATACTGTAACGCTAGCCAAAGGATGCCAAGAAGGAATGCTACATTAACTCTTAAACTCATTAAACAGAAAATATTAATCGCAGAAATTAATTTTATTTTTGACAGCCCTAACATGCTGTCATTGTAAATGGATAGTTAAATTATTGCAATTGCAATCCAGCAGATAATCTGTAATGTTTTATGGTGGATAGCAAGAGAGTAATGTTCCTAAAACATTGACAGGATCAGATTGCTGGACTGTGGATGAAAAACGATTCTTCAACAAGGGGATTTCTGCTTACAGGAAAGATTTCTTCTTAGTGCAAAAACTGGTATGCAGTCTTTATTGCTTACTGTATTATTATTGGTCATATATTGATTCATATAAAGTAAATAAATATGTTAAAAAATACCTTTTTTGGGTGACATTGTGTTTTTGTTAATCTGTCTGTTTTGGCAGGTGAGGACTAAAACAGTGGCACAGTGTGTGGAGTTCTACTACACTTATAAGAAACGAGCAAAGGTTGGTCGTAATGGGACTTTTACATATGGACCTTCAGACCCAGAGGAAAGCCTCCCTGTGGTAAAGGCTGTTACTGCTGTTAGACATTGTCATTGTCTTTGACTTTTTAGACACATGTACAGTGGGATCCAAACGTGTGAAACCAGGCTGAAAATCATTCATAATTTAAATATAAACAAAATTTGTGCACTTATAAAATCTGTGCTACAATAAATCTGTACAATTTGATGCATGCGTGCTCGTAATATTTGCCTCTGTGAGACTTTTCATTTTCATATCATCAGTCTGTTCTTTCATCTCCAACATAGATGAATGTGAAAGAGGAAGAAAATGATAGTAAACAACAGGAGGGAACAAAAGATAATGTGGATGAGCGAATACAAAATGTGAACAAGACACTTCAGGACAATGAGAATGTGAGTATTTGGAGTGAAAGCATACTCCTCTTTGTATTTAAATATAGTTGATACACCATAAAGACTTTTTCATGTTTCTCTGGGTTGGAATATTAAATGTCTTGTTATAGCCAAATAAATAGCTCATTCTATTTGCGTGGTTGTCTTTACTGGCTCATCCAGAAGAGGGCAGACGTGGCTCATGAGGACCAAAAGAATGGCTCTGCGGAAGAGTCTTCTGGCCTGATGCCAGCAACTCAACCCTCCTTCAAAACTCCTTCGCCTGCACCTCCGAAGCCTCGCTCTGACAATACCGGGAAGAAAAACAGGGCCCCAACCGTCAACAAAAGTCAGGGAGAGCCAGAGGGCATTTTCCCTTGCAAGAAGTGCAGTAGGTTAGTCAGTTTGTATATGCTGGTCTATGATTTTTTACTGTGAAAATTAAGCAACTGAATTAAGCAACTTTGTCTTAGTTGCATTTACCTCAAAGGACAGTTGAGAACAGTTTTCTTCCAGAGCTTTCTTAAATCAGTTGCACCTATATGAGGGTTTACACTGTACTGTATTTCTACTCTTACTCTGGTTGCACTTTATTTTACAGTTTGTGCACTTAAGTGTACTTACAGTGAACTTAGTACCTAGTTATAACCCAGATATTCCAATTACTATAATAAGTACATAGTATGTATGTATATGGGGAACAGGACTGTAAAATAAACTGCTAATCTTACTCTTGTACTGTACATCTTATCTAAGTAGAATTAGAGTGAGAATTCTGCCCACTGAACTCTTTATCTCTGGTTTTCAGTACAGTTTCTCTGGGGATTTGATATTCAGACACTGAAATATTACTTTCAATATTTCAGTATATATATTATCACAATAAATGTATCAAAATATTGCAAAATTATATTTTAATATTTAATATTAAATGTAATGGTAAAAATAATATTACATCTAGACTGATTTTTTTCCCTGATTTAAATATCAGTATTATTTATTGACTAATTATATATATATATATATATATATATATATATATATATATATACATGTCCTGCGAGTACTCTTAAGCAGAGATATTAGGTTTATTATAATTTTATTCATAATATGTCATTGGTCTGAGGCCACATATAATAATTCAGCAATTTTATTCTCTAAAGGGAAATGATTTCACTTATGTTTAAAAGTATCCTTAAAGATTTAGATTGTTACCCTCATGTTGTTCCAAACCATAAGATTTTCGTTCATCTATGAAATCTATTTGGACTAAACCTCTCAATTCATATGGATTAGTTTTACAGTCTCTTTATTAACTTTTTGAAGCGTCAAAGTGGTAGTTGCGTAGATGTCAATGGAGGGACAGAAATATCTGATTTCATTAAAATATCTTCATTTGTGTTTCGAAGATGAATGGAAGTCTAACGGGTTTGGAACGACATGAGTAAATGATGACAGTATTTATATTTTTGGGTGAACTATCCCTTTAAGGGCAGATGAATTTTTTCTCATTGTCTGCTTATGCTTTTATAAATCCCTATATTCATAACATTCACACGGCTAGCCAATGTTTGTAGGTGTGTGTGTGTATGTATGTATGCATGTATGTATATATGTATATATATATTTACACACACACACAAATATAAAGCAGTTTCTTATTTTTTTGTACTTATTTTGACGTCCTTGTGTGTGTATATACAGGGTGTTCTATAAAGTAAAGAGCAGGAGTGCTCACATGAAGAGTCACTCCGAGCAGGAGAAGAAAGCAGCAGCACTGCGCCAAAGAGAAGAGGAAGAGCGAGTGGCTAAGGCAAAGCAGGAGATGCTAGAGGCAGCAAAGAGGACGGAGGCCCAAGGAGTTAAGAAAGAAGAGAGTAGTGGAGCTGAGGACAGCTCAGCAGAGCCAGATGATGAGCAGGATGAGGACTGGCATTGAGGAACTAGATGACTCCTTTAGTAGTCTTATGTAGTACCAGTTGGTGCCAAAAATTGGGTGGGATGTTTGAAATGATAACAGTGGATGATATGCCTTTGTCTTTTTATTTTTACCAAAATTTTATAAGAACTTTCCTTTGGTATATATTTTTTAAAAAATGCAGATGTGTGGCAATTTGGCATCGTTCACGATGAATGAGTTTGATATGAAATGAAACGAATATGAGCGTTAAACTTTTCTAGAAAGTTCCCAAACAAATTTTGTATGCATTCAGTCAGATTGTATTTTTTTATGTGTTTATGTAATATACATAATATGTAATCAAGAACACTTCTATAATTTCAATTAAATATTTCTTGTGCATGAAATGTATATAATTCATAAAGAATCACTTTGTATTATATTGTGTACAATATTGATCCTGTTGTGTGTTTTTTCAGTACTCTAAATTTAAAAGAATGTGTATATTTATGTTTTCAATGCACTTAAAAGGGAATGGAATATTGGGATTAAGGGATAATAAAAAAAAATACATGTAAATGCAAATCACAACAAATACATATTTGACATATTGATCACATTTTTCACACTTTGCTGACTATTGTGACCATGCTTGATATTTGCTATGAAATGTGTGCACATTAAAAACAAATATTCAGTATAAACTTGTATGATTCGTCTTGAAAAAAAGGAAAAGGAAAAAGTTACATTAGCATGATCACATTCGGTATTGAAAGAAAAAAACTTAGAAAACAATAATCTTTAATAGTCATTTAGGTGATTTCACTGTTTAAATGTATTCAGCGTTTGCCATTTGCTGTAAACAAGTAGTTTGGTAAATCTCTTCAAATGAAGGTTAAAATAACTATCATTAGTATCAGAAGAGTAAAAGACACCTGGATTTTTCCACTGCTACCACCTGCAAATAAGAATGCCATTAATTGGTTACTAAATATTTCTAAAATCCACACAGGTAGTGAAAACAAAATGGTTCAAATAATTTGTTAGACTGACAGGAAAGGTCATTTTGAATGAAACCCTCTTCTGAGAGTCAAATCAAATGTGAATCAAATGCTTACCAACATCAGAGTTATCCACTAGCATGCCTTTGGTGTCGCTGAGACTTCCATTGTTTGCTTCTGGAACTACACCCAAAAGCTTACACATCAACGGATAGATGCTGACACTATCAAAAGGCTCAGCCAAGAAATTATTCCTAAAGTCTGGTCCAAAGGCTCGAAAGATCATTTTCATATCCATTTCCTCATTACTGAATCCATGATCTCCTTTGTTGATATGCAAAAGGATCCTCTGCACAAACAGAAAACAGATTGTTAGAATAGAAAACACTATGATTAATTCAGGTAGGCTGTTTACATAAATTCACCCTACCTCAAAACATAGCGTAAATGTGCTTCAAGTATTTACACTACTGTTTAGACAATAAATGGATCAAAAGTGACAGTAGACATTTATAATATTACAAAGGATTTCTATTTCAAATAAATGCTGTTCTTTTGAACTTTCTATTTATCAAAGAACAACAAAAATATTCAGCAGCAAAACCCTTTTCAACATTGATAATAATAGATTTTTCTTGAGCACCAAATCAGTATATTAGAGTGGTTTTTATTTAACAAATAAAATCCAGCTTTGGTGAGCATTAAGTAATTTCTTTTTAAAAAACATAAAACATTTGTGCTGAATAATGTGGAGCTTGCACAGCATGTGTTAATTACCATGGTTGGATATATTATATTGTCAGATTGTACTAAGTGAGCTTTCAAACAATAGACCCTTTTCACAGACTGTGATGAGACGTTTCCACAGTTATCAACATCGCAATTCTAGTCTACTTCAATTTTTCATTTTTAATAAATGTATTATTCAACGCTATATATTGTGTGATATTACCTTGTCAGTAAATGACAAAAAACTAATTAATGGTGCTGCTGTCAGGGTTATGCTCTGTTTTCTTGTGTTTTGTGTAAGTTTCCTATGTTCCTGTTTTCCCGACAGTTTTTTTCCATAGTTCCCATTGATTGTTTGATTATGTTCACCTGGTTTTCATTCAGTTTACTTTGTTTGCCTTTGGTATTTATACAAAGTGTATATACTATGGCAATTAAATCTAGCTTTTATTTCCAGTGTTTACAATTTCAAATACAACGTCTGAGGAAGTGATGGCAAATTTGACATATTTCTCTCTCATTGCCAATGCATTCAGTCTCTCTATATTTTTCCCTCAGTCGTGGAAAGTCGTGGAAACTCTATAACAGATTTTTTTCTTTTGAAATGGAAATACAAAAATTATATTTGCCGTCATCTCCCATATACCGCTATAGAATTTTGCACAACTATGACGAATTCTGCTCCTGAGAACCCCGGAAATGTGAAAAGGGTCCATTGGGATGAAAATGATCTTTTAAATTAATTTCCAAAACTACTTACAGAGTTGATATTGAACCCCAGGTCTGCCAGAAGGACGATAGGTTGAATTCTCTCATGTTTGCCTATGTGAAAGTGTTCTGGAATCTCTTCTTTCTTATAGACCGTCAGATTGGGATGCATATTCTTCAGGGCATTATAAACTTCCTGTTCTTTGCCCTCTTTAGGTGTGATCATCCCAAACCCACCATAGTCGAGCAGGTCAAAGCGGGATAGGTTGAGTAAACTCATGTAATTGCTAAGTTTTATCTCATTAACCTCATTGGCCTTTTTAATAGTGGTCATGCCATGGTCTGAGGTCAGGATGACGTTAAGATGATCAGTCAAACCGTTCTTGTGAATTGCCTCCCTGAGGTAGCCAATAGTGCGGTCGATCTGTTCAATGATCTGTCTTCTCTCTGGAGTTTCAGGGCCTTTAACATGACCCACATTGTCTGGTTCTCCATTGTAGAGAGTTACAAAGTCAAAGTCCTCTTTGGTGAACCATCCCATCACAGTGTCTATGTTCTGCCGCCAATTTGTCTCATTGTCATCAGGTTGACCATGATCTTCCACCAGGGAACGATCCACAGCTTGCCCTCTGTAATTTGCTGCTCCACCCGGATAGAAAAAAGATGCTGTTTTGAGACCCTTTGAAATATATAGGAGAAGTTACTGGGGAAGACCATTATGTGTCAATTAACTCACAATGATGGATGATTTTATAGGACATATTTAAACTGGTCAAAAGTTTGGAATAATTTTTTTTTTTAAATAATTGTTTTGAAAGGCCCAGTTTCAAAAAACAGGGCTTCGACTAAGCCAGGATTAGACCTAGTTCAAAGCATTTAAGTCGCTTTTTATAAATGTGCCTTAGAAAAAAACATTACTGGTGTGCATCTTGAGACAAAACAATGGCACTGCTATATTTTAAGATATGTCTGTGCAAGTTGCTTTAATTTAAAACATCTCAAACATGCACTTTAGTCTGGGACTAGCTTAAGCTTTGTCTGTGAAACCGGGGGATGGTCACCAAGGCTACATTTATTTGATCAAAAATTCAGTAAAAAATGTAATATTGTGAGAAAGTATTACAACTTAAATTAACTATTCTATTTGAATATATTTTAAAATGTAATTCAGCTTTGCCATCACAGGAATAAATTACTCTTAAAATATATTAAATTGAAGACAGTTCTTTTAAATTAAAATAATATTTCACAATACTAATGTTTTTACTGTATTTTTGATTTATTAAATGCAGCCCTGGTGAGCTTAAGAGTATTTCAAAAGCAATTAAAATAGCTAAATAATTCTAAACCTTTGACTTGTATACATATACCGGTATATAAAATAATTTATATATATATATTTTTTTTATATTTATTTTGTATTTCCTCCTTACAATCTGCTCACAAAAAGCTTGTCAGAGGAGCAAGTTCACCTGATTCTGGGCTGTTATCCACAAGGGCAAAGCACCATTATCCCACCATTCAGATTTTTTAAGCGTTGCCTTATGGGTAAGTCTCAACCCAGTTGTAACATTGAACATCAGGTTATGGACCACACCATGATCCTCTATCCATCTCCCTAAATGAAAGATTAAGATACAATCATATTGTTAAACCATGCTGTACAGTTATATAGTCAGTATTAATTGTCACTATACATAATGTTGGAAATTGTATATTAACCAATCAGTCTCTGTGGCAAATAGTGGATTCAAATGAACTAAGATTACTTGTGATCACAGCGTGCATGTAGACCCACATTTCTTTCTTTTTTCTTTTCTTTTTTTCACCCAATACTCATAATGTCAAGAACTGTAAATCGGCCATTGAACAAAGGTTTATGAACTTGGAACACTGCTTATTTAAATAACCTTAAAGTTGGAGCTCATGCTAACTTTGCACAGTTTAATGAGGTTGAGGTTATTGGCCAATTAAGTGTGCTCAGCAGTTCTCAGTTCACAGCTTAAGACTTTGAACATTATGATAATGCAGACTGGACAAGGACATGAACACTATCACAGTATGGTGGCACACAACACATATAAGTGTGAATCAGAAGCATGCATATGTGCACTTATTTCTGCTAAATTATATTAAACAATATTCAGTTTCATTAAATAGGCTATATAAAATTAACATTCTTTAAAATGTACAGTATTAGCATTTATGTATTCATATATATATATATATATATATATATATATATATATATGCATTTATGTATTCATATATATATATATATATAATATAATATTATATATATATATATATATATATATAAAATATAATATTTATTTATTTAATAATTTAAAGTTTGAGTTGTTAATCAGTGGCTATTTAGTGACTCAAAATTAAACTAATTTCCCTAAACAATCAAATCATATGCAAGGTGTTTAAACAACAGCTGATTTAAGTATGCATTACAAAAGCTATACAAATTCAGTATTTGGATGAATTGGGCCTTTGAATGTGTCAGAGCTTCTGTTCTGCTCTTTTTGTGGTATCCCTTCTGTAAGGGGTGTATTCTACACAAACATTAATTAGATATAAGTAGAATGTTGAGCCTTACCAGTAATAGTTGTAAAGTGTGATGGAGATGTCATGGTGATCGCTGGGGGATTGATGTACTTTGCCTTAACTCCCTCTTTAACAAGCTTGTCCAGATTTGGTGTGTCCGCATCTAGGTCGTAATCCCACCTGAAACCATCAAAAGATATCAGCAACAACTTATTATTCTTCTTCCTTTCGGACAGGGGTTTACTGCTCACACAGAGAGACAAAGCCAACACCAGCAGAAGTTCTGACTTCATCTTGAGAGACTGTTAAGCAGAATGAAAATCAGCAAAAGCTGATCTTGGTGTTATTACCAGGCATTATCAGGGGACTGATAAGACAACAGCGCTATATTTTCTGTAGTTATTAGTCAATTTGTTGTTATTAAAATCATACTCTTCTATCATACTTTCACTGAGTGAACAAATCTTACATTTAAAATATATTGTAGCCTACTGTAAAGTAGAAAAGGTCTTGTTTTAATTTATTATTTTAATTATTAATATTACCCCATTTCACAATTTGCATTTTAACCTTAAGAGATAAGCCATAGGTTGGACGTTGGAGCTTATAAATTAAGGATGGAGTTCATAAACTGTTAAGGATGATTAGAGATCTATATGGTTGATCATCAGTTCATATCATCTTTATATAAACACAAGAACTACAGATTGAAAATAATTGTCAACATATTACAGTATCTTCGTTTGTTCCATTATACTGATAATGGACGTAAGGGACTTTTATTGTGGAAATACTAGCGGAAGTAGGAAGTTTATGGGGTTTATTCCTCTCATTATAGTTTTCTTGTTCACACTGCAGGGCTGGGTCCCTGACAGCTGATGTGATATTCAGGGGAAAAAAAGCTTTTATTTTAAACAAATACAAGTCAAAGCGTTAAAGTAAGCATTTTTGCCACTCCATTGGGTGTAAGTAAGGTAAGATTCGACTAGTAACGTTAATCGCAATTTATTAGCTTCTCAAAAAGGCCCCTGCGCTGTTTATTGTGTCAGCTGATCTTTTTATATAAAACATCTGTTATTGTGACAAATAAGACAGATAAAATAAAACGCCTCGACCTCTGCCTTTAAAAAAGTAAAGTGGCGGAATAGTGCTACGTATGGTGTAACGTAAAATTCTAATGTTTATCATAGTACAATAATTACAATATTCATATACTGTGGTATTTACATGGATCACCATGGTGTTTTCTAGTACATCTTTGTGAATAATGGACAAGTTACCCACATGGATAAAATGAAATTTGTATGAATGTGATGTTTCTATTTTAGAAAACACCTTTTTTTACCTGCATGTCTGTGATGTTTCTTAGTACTGTTTTATTGTATCTTGTACATTTGCAGTATTGTTGCACACTTACAGCTAACAGATGAGTGACATTTTTTGAATTATGTTGCATGGAAAATAATACACTTTTGAATGACCATCAGTACAGTAAGTATAGCATCAACCAGCAGAAGGCCCATATGTTTATATGTGTTTAGTGGAAGTATTGTTTGCTGATTCCCAAGACCCAATTGTGCTTTTAATTTCAGGAATAAACATGACTGCCATCAAGCACGCCCTTCAGAGGGATATTTTCACCCCCAATGACGAGCGTCTGCTGAGCATCGTCAATGTCTGCAAGGCAGGGAAAAAGAAGAAGAACTGTTTCCTATGTGCCACAGGTAGAACACAGACACAGTCTGACCCCACATATCCATGTCAGATCACATCAGTAAACGTTTATTTAATGATTATTTGACCTCTATCAATTCTGTTTATTATCCTTAGTGACTACAGAGCGTCCAGTGCAGGTGAAGGTGGTGAAAGTGAAGAAGTCAGATAAAGGAGATTTCTATAAGAGACAGATGGCCTGGGAACTACGGGACCTGACAGAGGTTGATGCCAAAGATGCCACTAAGGTCAGAGGTCATATGCAAAATGTTATCAATATCAATTCAGAGATGAAGTAAAGATTAGTAATAAAATATATATATATATATTAGTTAAATATTATATAAGATGGATGATATATCTGTACTCTCCAGGGCTGCGTTTTCCAAAAGAATTGTAAGCCTAAGTAGAGCATTGGGCTATTGCCACCAATGGTCTCTACTCTCTATGGTCATCTTAGATCACTATGCTTTTGAGAAATGCAGCCCAGATCGGTTATTGGATGATACTGGATACAGTGTTATTTTAGTATTATTTATATACTATATATTAATATTTGGAATGAGCTATTTTTAATATTAGTACTTCAATGTATACTACTTTTATTTATTTCTTTTTTTTCATCTTATATTTATATTTTATTTTATTTCAGCTTGATTTAAAATTAACGAAAACGATTTTTGTTTTGCTTTAGTTAACAATACCAACACTTATTGGATATTACATTTTTTTAAATAATTGAATTTAAACTTTAGATTACCCTTGCCATCACCTAATGCTCACTTAAAGTTCATCTTTAAAAACACTAATTATTTAAATCAAAAAGTGAATATACATTTTTCGTACTGTACATTTTAATGTTATGATGCCAAAAATTTTATATTTTAATTATTTAGACAAATGTTTTTAATATGGTTATGGCCATAACATATTAAACAAAATAATTATCGATTTGGTATTGACCTGAATTTCAGATGAGAAAATCTTGTACTTTTTTCATTTCTTCCATTCTTCAGGAGAATCCAGAGTTTGACCTCCATTTTGAGAAGGTTTATCGGTGGGTTGCGAGCAGCACTGCAGAGAAGAATTCATTCATCTCATGTATCTGGAAACTGAACCAGCGCTACCTTCGCAAGAAAGTGGAGTTTGTAAACGTCAGTCCTCAGCTGCTGGAAGGTATGGCTCACTACTGCCCCTGGTGGTGTGGGGGAGTAATAGCATGTTGTTAAACTACCAGGGTGTTTCTAATATGTAATTACCTTAGCCCTTTGATAGAAACAATTCTTAAAGCTTATACATAGAACTATTACATTTGCAGTGGTTGGAACTCAAACTAGTTTCTGTTTTCCTGCAGCTAGTGTTCTATCTCTTTCACTTTTTCTGAGCTCTTTGGGTTTCTGCAATGTCTATTTGAGTGTCCCTTAATGCTTTAACCTGATCTGTGCTATTCTCTTTAAATCTCTCACTGGCCAGAGCTTCCTAAAGCTGAAGGTTTGTACGCTGTTTTTCCTTCCATTTTCCATCCTCCTCCATTTCCCTTCTCCAGTTCCCCTCATTAATGGTCATTCTCTCCTTCCATTAATTAATTTGCTAAACCACATATGCAGTTATCAGGGAACATTTGCACAATGCTCACTCTCTAGATTTGTTTGTGTGCATGTGTTTATTTTAATGAGTGTTACTTACATTATATTTATGGAGTAGTTTAGTTCATATACTCACATGCATAAATACTGTTGAAAAGCTTGGGTTCGGTACGATTTTATAAGTGTTTTTTAAGTCTCTTATGCTTACCAAGGCTGCATTTATTTGATGTACTTGAAATAAAAAACAAACGGTAAAAACAGTAATTGCTTTCTACTTGAACTTTTTTTTTTCTATTTTAATATATATTTTAAATGTCATTCATTCCTATGATGGCAAATTACTCCAGTCTTCAGTGTTGCATGATCCTTCAGAAATCATTCTAATATACTGATTTGCTAGTCAGGCAACATTTCGTACTATAATCAAAAAGCTTTTGTGGACTTTTTTGTCAGAATTCTTTGATGAATAGTTCAAAAGAACAGTTCACTTTTGATTAATTTAATGCATCCTTGCTGAATAAAAGTAATAATTTCTTTTAAAAACAAACAAACAATGTACTGACCACAGACTTTTAAACGGTAGTAGATTACATACATTTGAGGTCTATATGAGTACTATTGTAATGCTCACTGTCTTATTCCTTTCCCCCAGAGTCGGTCCCGAGCGGAGAGAGTCAGAGTGTTGCCGGGGGAGATGAGGATGCTCTGGACGATTACCAGGAGCTGAACGCCCGTGAGGAGCAGGACATTGAGAACATGATGGAGGTCTGCGAGTACGCCATTTCCAACGCAGAGGCCTTTGCTGAGAAACTGTCCCGTGAGCTACAGGTCCTAGATGGGGTGAGTATGTTAAAGCGTTTCAAACCGTAAAACACTGGTGTGTTAACAATAGAAGTAGTTCATTGGGATTTCATTATAACCTTTATCTGTATTGAGCGTGAAATAATTATCTAAATGTTGAGGTAAATGTTCTTAAAGTTTGTCTGATTAGGGAATAGTGGATAGTCCCATATCTAAAATGAAACTGGGTTTATTTTTGGTGTTGTGAATGATAATATTTCTTCTTTTCTCTTCAGGCTAACATCCAGTCCATCATGGCCTCTGAGAAGCAGGTGAACATCCTGATGCAGCTGCTGGATCAGGCTCTGTCAGAGGTTGATAACATCGAAGGCAAGTTGCTCAGTTATGAGGAGATGCTGCAGAGCGTGAAGGAGCAGATGGACCAGATCTCCCAGAGCAACCGTCTCATTCAGATTAGCAACACCAACAACGGCAAACTACTGGATGAGATCCAGTTCCTCGTGGTACGTTATAGATAGAGCACAGTAGGGCTGTCAAATAAAAATTAGAATCTTGAATATTCATAGAATTAAAAATAAAAATCCACATTCGAATGCAAAAACGGAGCATTCAAATTTTAGTCGTGCGTCAGGCAGCCTTATCAGTGGTGCTCGAGATGTTAATGTTTTTGTTAGCCTATCCTGTTTAACTAATTTAAAACGTTCAAAACATTGCAGAAATAGAGAAGCTCAATGTGGAGAATATCTAGGTTATATCAAAACTGCAACCAAGCCGTTCACACGGAACACGTTTTCTGCGCTGCTTTTCCATTGTACTCTAGACGGACACCTTTGACCGTTGCACTCTTGTCTCGCAAAAGAGAGCTGCATGCCACGTATTTTATATAAACTTCTGTATGTTTGTTTATTAATTTATTTAAAATACCATGGTAAGCAAAGTTCTAGATGGAGTGTGCTTCTGTACTGCTTATGTTTTAATATTAAAACAAAACTCCAATAAAAGATTATTGGTATGATTAGAAATTATTATTGTCTATTATTATCGCTTTAACTTTTTTGTCTTTTTTTATCGTGGTAGAACTACATGGATCTATCAAAAGGGCACATCAAGGCTTTGCAAGAAGGAGATTTGTCTTCCCCTAAGGGTATTGAGGCCTGCATCAACGCTTCTGAGGCTCTGTCCCAGTGCATGAATGTAGCGCTCAAACCAGGTACTGCTCTCATACTGTACATCACTCATTTTGTGATAACAGCAATTTCAGGTGTGCAAGAGCAGTATTGCTAATGTTTGCATGATGTTCAGGTCACGATAAGCTGATGGCAGTCAAGCAGCAGCAGCATCTGTTTTCTGAGCTCAGAGATGCTTTTGCCCGCCGTCTCACCAACCACCTCAACAACGTGTTTGTGCACCAGGTAACATTATTACACACGTAGTACACAGGTAAAGTACATGCACATCTTAAATGAATGGCAATGTGTGTCATTTCTGAGGAGTTTTAGGCTTCCTCTCCTTTTCCTATGAGTCTATTATCTACCTCTGTCTTTGATTGATTCTTTCTCCTGTCTTCCTGTTTGGCCACCAGTCGTGTCTCTCTATATCACTTTACTACACTGTGCTTTCTGTTCCTCTGTCAGTTCAACCACTTCAGTCACTTCAAAATGACCATCCCTCAGTTCTATAGGTCGTCCTGTCTGTCACTCCCTGTGAGTACGCCCACTCCAGCATCATGTTTGACCCGCCCACTCTAACAGTCACGCAACTCCTCTTTCTTAGACCTAACTGTCTCATCAATGCTTCTCTCTCCATGGAAACATTTCATTTAAGCATGTTCATGGTGATGTAATCCAGACGTTCTCATCTTAGGCTTCTAAGATGATCTCTCCATAAACCTCCTTGCCAACATCATACTTGTGTTAGTAGTTGTTGATTGTGTCCCCTGAAGATGTGAAGGGGTCTTCATTGCCTTGTTTTGCTCACTCTCCGATGGAATTATGGGATGCTCGTGAGAAGATGTGGCCTAGTCAGCATGCAGTTCCTGTAGTGTTTGCCTTTATGATGTGGATGTTTTATAGATGCATTAAGAAGGAACTGGTTGACTGTGAGAATTTTTTGTGGCAGTCACTGTCGGTTTTGTGGCAGTGTTCATGGATTTGTGACGCTTGGTGGTTGTTACCCAACTAATTACGGTTTGAACTCAGTGTCACTGTAATATAACAGCAATCTTTTGTGTGGTTGTAGGGCTGGGTGTTTATACAGATTTCGATATTTGTTTTGACACTAATACACAAACTCTCTCATTTGATTCCATCATAATGTCCATTTTCTCTAGGGAAGATATTCTCTCTCTTCTGCTGCTGTACACAGGGCAGTGTTTTAGACCGATTCAATAAGTAACTTGTATTGTTTAACTATTTATTAAAAGAACATATACTTTTTTTAATAGGTCAACTCTGGTTGTACAGTATGTTTTTAATGAAGTGAAAAGAACCAGTTCATAAGAGTCATTTGTTCATTAATGAAACTACACTGATCACACTCTATGTTTTTGATTCACTAAAAATAACCTGTTCATAAGAGTAATTTGTTCATAAATCAGACTGGTCATGTTGTATGTTTTTGATTCACTGAAAAGGAACTGGTTCCTTCTGGACTTTTTTTCTTTTTCTCGAATTTGTTTTTGCTTGCAGCCCACAAGGACAACTCAATAGAAGGACCGCTATTTTACCATTAATTTTCGGTTAACAAGTCGTTTATTAAATCACATTCAATACAGACTGCGAATGTATGTCCACAAATCTTATTTTTAAATAAGTTTTTACTCAGCCACTGAAAATACTGATAGAGTAAACAATGAATGTTGGGACTTATTGAATTTATAATGAAATTGTTCAAATAAAGATGAATGTTTTAACGTATAAGCATTATATTTTGCATTATATGTTTTGTTATGACCCTGATAAAGTCCATTATCATTTGTGACCACTGACACAGTACCTTTATCATCAGTTACAGTAACCATTAAAATGCTATCATAATATAATATTGCTGCAATGTCTTATCCTCATGTCCACGGCAGTGTCAGCAGATTTTTTTTAAATATGTTTTAAAACCTGGGACTTCGATATTGAAATTGGTCAAATAAAGATCACGATTAATCAGAAAATCTGTATTTTTACCCAGCCCTGTGTGGGAGTGAGAGTTTGTGTGTCTTCCTTGATTGGAAAGTGTTTTCACTCACTGATTCTGTCTGTGTGTTTGTGTGTGTAGGGACACGATCAGAGCTCCACACTGTCCCAGCACACAGCTGATCTGACACTACCCAAACACAGCCCTCTGCACAGAGACCTGCTCAGATATGCCAAACTGATGGAGTGGCTGAAGAACACCCAGAGAGAGAAATATGAGGGCCTCTCCAGGGTGAGTGTTTATCACTTTTATCACTGCTGTGATTATCATGACTGATATCAGGCAACATTGAGGTTTGGAAGCATTCTGTCACGTTTATACAAATAGTTCCTTCTTGATAGTCATTAAAGTGTATGGAAACTAATCGGTGAAGCATGTGGCAAAAGTCAAGGACAAAAACATGATTAAATCCACATACTTACTTTTTCGTAGCACTACAGATTATTACCATTACAGCATCACAATAATATTGTCATTAAAATCATAGTGAATTGCTTTTTGTGACCAGTTTTACTGACATACACTGTAATGTGTTGTATATCAGAGTGAAAAATGTTGGATGGAACTTTTATTTTATTCATTGTTAATTTATTTAGATGGTGGAGAAGTATGTGTTACGTATATATCAGACTGAATGTGAATATGCTAGCCTAAAAAATGTCTCAATAGCTATTTGGCTAACTTAAGTTAACAATATCCAGTAGTATGCACAGCCTTAGTGACATCAGCAGAGCAGGAAGGTTGTTTTTAGAGGTTGAAAATTGCAAAAATATTTTTTCTCGCTCTGAAATAACATGCTCTGACAAATCTTTAACTTATGAATATGAATTGTTCAATGGCGTACATACCCAAAACTTGCATTAAGAAAGTAAGTAGGCACATTTTAATTTATCCCTTAATTAAGATCATAATTGGGACTTTATTTTAATAAGACACTCAGTGCCATCACTGAAGTATGTTTTACTGTAAAATTATTATGTTTAAAACAACTACATCATCAACAGTAATCACAGGTAAAAAAAAAAAAAAAACCTGATAAAGTCTATTACAATTTATGGCCATCAGTTACAGTAACCATTAAAATGCCATTATAATAACACTGCAATGTCTTATCCCGATGTCCTCTGAGAGCCGGTGGCTTTCCTTTTGAAATGGCAGCGTAAGTGGAGGAAAAAAGCAGTTATATTTAATTTCAGCTCTGCTCAGACTTAATAGTACTGTTAATGTAATTCTATAGACGTTAAACCCAATAAACTCAAGGGCAAAGCCATATTTAAGGGTCTAGTTGGAGTGATTATTCTTTTTCTGATCATCACTCAGTTCCAAACTGATTCCCAAATGTTTTAGATGCATTTGTCTGTACCCTCTATTATTAATCCATAAAATCCAGATGAGATAGCACATGTGGCCTGGATGTTGCTGTGCCAGTTCGTCACTTGTTCCCTCTGTCTCTCTCCTCATTATTTCCTATGTTCTCTATATCTTCTTCTAAATGTGAAAAATGCTGAGAAATAAAAAAATTGGAATTTGGTCAAATTCCTGATCCTCCCTTATGTTTTTTACAGACTTACGTGGATTACATGACTCGACTCTATGAGCGGGAAATTAAGGACTTCTTTGAAGTTGCAAAGATCAAAATGGCGGGCACTAGTAAGGATGGGAAAGGAAAATTTGGTAAGACCACAAAAAAAACATACTTTTGTTTGTTTATCAAGAAACTTTTGGAACAGGATGTATGTCCATGCTATGTCTTAAGTCAGTGTGTGTCTTGTGTTTGCTATGTTGTGTGTTTGTCATAGTGTGTGTGCTCTTTGCTATCTACTTTTGTTTTTCTTTCATGTTACACCACATGACAAACACACAGTTTAGAGTTGAATTTAAACTATCCGACTTAATTCTCTAGTGAAATCATTGAGGTGTCAGTCATCGCTTGTCTCTGATATGATGGTGTTACATCACGTTTTCATAGTAATGTCCTGACATGTGCTGCATGGCCCACAGTGTGTGTACTGTTACACATGCCAGTATGCCATTACATGTGTATTAGAGGCATGACACTCAAATTGTTTTGTGGGGGAAAAACCTGAATACATGAGATCCCTGGATGTTTACAACTGCATTTCACCAAATACTTCAAAACAGAATAAAGAGGGAATTATTTAGTATTTACACTACTGTGCAAATGTTTGGGGTTGGTAAAAATATATACTGTATAAATATATATATTTTTTAAAGCAGTCTCTTATGCTCACCAAGGCTGCATTAATTTGATCAAAAATACAGTAAAATATTGTGAAATATTAGTACAATTTAAAGTAACTTTTTTTTCAATGGTAATATGTTTTAAAATAATTTATTCCTGTGATGGCAAAGCTGAATTTTCAGCATCATTACTCCAGTCTTCAGTGTCACATGATCGGAAACCATGATACATTTTTTTTCTTTGATAAATATACATTTTGAAAGAACAACATTTATTTGAAATTAAATGTTGTGTAACCTTATAAATGCCTTTACTGTCACTTTAAAAAAAAAAAATATTGACCCCATACTTTTGAACTCGAGTGTTTTAGGACAAATGTTACTTTTTTATTCTGTATTTAGATATATTAAGATGTAAAGAAAGGGTATAATTATATTATAGGCTATATTTTTTGTAAACTAGGGATGGGCATTTTGCTGTTTTTCTTTCACACAAAAAGCGTCACATTAAAGGGATTGTTCCGCCAAAAATAAAAATTGGCCCATGATTTTCTCACACTGAAGCCATCCTAGGTGTATATGACATTCTTCTTTCAGACAAATACAATCGGAGTTACATAAAAAATGTCCTGGCTCTTCCAAGCTTGATAATGGGAGTGAATGGCTGTATGTCTTTGGAAGTCCATCAAAGTGCATCTATTCATTATTAAAGTGCTCCACGCATCTCTGGGGGTTAATAAAGGCCTTCTGAAGTGAAGTGATGCGTTAGTGTAAGGAAAATATCCATATTTAAAACTTTATTGACTAAAATAACTAGCTTCCGGCGTTCCGACAGACGGCCATATGCATCGATTTACGCCAAAAGAGTAACCCCTCGAACTTGACGCACAACGTAATGACGAACGCGACTGCCTAGCCCCGTTTGAACCGCGAGAGGCGTCAATTGCCGTCTCTAAGTTGTGCGTCAAATTCAAGGGTTACTCTTTTGGCGTAAATCGATGCATACAGCCGTCTGTCGGAAGCTAGTTATTTTAGTCGATAAAGTTTTAAATATGAATATTTTTCTTACACCAACGCATCGCTTCACTTCAGATGGCCTTTATTAGGTCCAATGTTCACTCTAGTTTGAGTTTTTTCTCTATCATGCTCCCGTTTTCTTTTCTTCGCCTCCTCTGACATCAGACTCCGTCATGATGACAATTCAAAAGCTACCTGGCTGCTTGGTATCTTCCATTTATATGTACCTGCCGAGTACGCTCCACCCAGAGCCTTGCTCCACCTATCGGCTATTGTAACGCTTGCCGTAAAGCAAGTCAAATTTGTAGTTTCTTATGTCTCATTCGAACTACAAATCCGCTACCCGATCTGGCAAACTTGCATATGCGGTTATAGCTGATAAAGGGCCGGAAAGTGACTGCAGAAGTGCCTTTCACCCTGTTACGAGTTGATGAACCACTGAAACGATTTTGGAAACATTATTTTAAGATACAAAAGAATCTTTGGTGTTGTTTCAATAATGAATAGATGCAATTTGATGGACTTCCAAAGACATACAGCCATTCACTCCCATTATCAAGCTTAGAAGAGCCAGGACATTTTTTAATATAACTCAGATTTTATTTGTTTGAAAAAAGAATGTCATATACACCTAGGATGGCTTCAGGGTGAGTAAATCATGGGCTCATTTTTGGGTGAACTATCCCTTTAAGACATTGTGTAAAGTTAAAAATACCGTTCCATTCTGTTGTGCTCCACATAACTGTTTTTGAATTTAAAATGCCCTCTTGTGTTCTACTAAACAAAATTAATATATTAGGCCCTTTTTAGCATGCTTGCATATAATTAAAACTGGATTTTCATATATGTAAAATGTATGTAATATTCATATACTTAAAATTCATATACGTAAAATGAAGTCTTTCACAGATGATCACTGCTGTCATTTCAGAGTGCTCAATTACTCATGCCCATCCCTATTGGGCATATCCCTATTTTCCCTGCTCATGATGGGAAACTTCCAGGTGTAAATAAAATGTTCCTCTTGTTTTTTTACCAGCTTTCGTTACCAGTCTCAGTCTCAGCTTTTTCCTCCACATGATGAAAGAAAAGGAGGTTTTTGTTTCCAAATGGGCACTGAGCCCTAATTCTACTTTGCCTAAATTCAGCCACTGCAGTGCATGTCATATTTGAAAACTTTGACCCTTAACCCCTAACTCTGGCACCATGCTGCATGTTGTAAGCCTAACGTGTCTCTGTCTCTGATGCCTGCCTTTCTAACCGGCCTCCAGCCACGCTTCCGCGGAAAGAGAGTGCTCTCAAACAGGAGACGGAGAGTAAGTATCAGTGCCACATCCCATGCCTATACCATAATGCCTTGCTTCCTCTTAGTCAAAAGGAAATTCTGCCACACAAACACAGTAAACCATTATCTTCAGTTTCAATGTTTCATGTGTATGCAAAACATATTTACAATCTTTTCTAAGCTTGAGTTACATGCACCATTTTAAGGATTTCATCTTACCTTAATCACTTTTTTCTTGATCAAGACTAACCTCAAACATGTCCAATGATATCAGATTTTAAAATGTTTAATGTTAATGCATCAGGGGTTAAAGGGAGTTTTTTTTTATATTATGCAATAAATCCTCTATGATCTATATGAGATTATTGGTAATTGGATTGCATGCATTGCATTGCATTCAGATCAACGTGCTCGCCAAGGTAAGTTTAATAACTCATATAGAAAAGTGAGCTGTATATGAATTAAGTACATCTGGCTGGTATATTTAATATCCAGTTCATGCTTTAATGGTTTCTCCTCTAATGGTCTCTCTCAGGCCTGCATGGGAGTTCTGGGAAGCTTACAGGCTCCACCTCAAGTCTGAATAAACTCGCTGTGAGCAGCTCCAACAGCAGGCGCTCTCAGTCGTCTTCTCTGCTTGATATGGGCAACATGTCCGCCTCTGACCTGGATGTAGCAGACAGAACTAGGTTTGATAAGGTACGATGCCACAAAGACTTGTGGATTGTACTAGCCCAATTTAAAGATGCTGATTGGTTCTGAATTTTCACTTCAAATGAAGATAAATACTGATATTTGTTGTGCAAAATATATTTTAAATCTTACTCTACCATTCAAAAGTTTGGGGTCAGTAAGATTTTTATTATTATTATTATCATCATTTAAAATAAATGAAAAGGTCTACTTTTATTCAGCAAGGACATATTCAATTTATCAAAAATGACAGTTTAGGACCTTTATAATGTTACAAAAGTTCTATTTTAAAAAAACGCTATTTTTTTATCTTTATGTTCACTATTAGAAACTTAAAAAATGTATCATGCTTTCTACAAAAGTATAATGCAGCACAACTGTTTTCAACATTTGATAATCATAAGAAACATTTCTTGAGGACCAAATCAGCATTATAGCATGATTTCTGAAGGATCATGTGACACTGAAGACTGGAGTAATGATGCTGAAAATTGAGCTTTGCCATCACAGGAATAAATAACATTTATAATACATTAAAATAGAAAACAGTTTTTTTTTAAATATATTTCACAATATTAATGTTTTTACTGCAGTTTTGATCAAATAAATGCAGACTTGGTGAGCATAAGAGACTTCTTTTAAAAATATGATAAAATCCTACCAACCCAACTGTAGTTGCCTAGTTTAACAGCTGGAGCAACTCTTTTATTTTAAGAAATAATCTCTAGAATATATAATTCCCTGATGACAAATAAATCTCAACCTAAATTAGACAAATATAAAATAAGCTGGGAACATGATTTAGGCATTATCACAGATGGAGAAGTCTGGAGTCAACCATGCAAGGAAGGAATCAAATCTTATTTAAACTGTAGATATAGACTGACTCCATTTAATTTTCTTCCCCAATTTTATTTCACCACATCTAGACTCTGCATAAGTTCTCACCTCTAAAAATTCTCACCCCTGTGCTTTAGATTTGGTATAGACGAGGGTTCTTTTTAAGCTCCTAATGGAGGCCTTTAGTTTATGTATTCTGGCTAAAGAATTGCAGTATTATATCTGTTATACTTGGATTCACCTTCCCGTTCCCAGTAGACCCAGATAAATGTTTATTGGGTAACTTCACCAATTTCAACCTCAAGTAAAGCCATGAGATAAAATGTATTCATTGCCAAGAAGTGTATTGCAATGAAGTGGAAATCAGATACTGTTATTACAATTAGTCTGTGGTTTTCGGAGGTATATATACAATTATAATAGTATATATACCTTTAGAAAAGCTAAAGTCCAGTCCTTTCGTCTTTTTCTTTGTCTTGTATTGCTGATGTATAACATTACAAAGGAAAAATAAAATATTCAACAACTAAAAAAACTGTACCAACCCCAAACCTTTGAACGGTAGTGTAAATATGTCCCTTAAGGCTTTGTGGTCCTTTCTGTGTGCTGTTTTCTAGATCTTTGAGCAAGTTTTGAGTGAGCTGGAGCCGCTGTGTCTGGCTGAACAGGACTTTATCAGCAAGTTCTTCAAGCTGCAGCAAAATCCTACACTAGCTCAGGTGAGTATCAGACACTGTACTGGTTCAGATATGTGCGTGTATTGTATTTGTGTGTGATGGTGTTTTTAAAGGTGCAGTATGTAATATTGACTGCTAGCAGTTAAAATGGGTTCTGCAGTCCAAATTATAAATATTGGAGAGAGTTGTTTCCCCCTGCCCCCTCCTCCTCAGACTCAACCATAGACTGTAAAAAAGATGGACATTTCTTCTTCCATCCACTGTAGAAAAATGAAGCCAAAATATCCCAGTAATGGTCGTTGCCGATTACGTCGTTCAGAGCCTGCGTCTGCGCAATAGTGATCCTGAGGTGGAGCCACAGCATCAAGGTCCCGCCCACACTCCTACACTCGCAGACTCATTCGATAGTACAGCTGTCAATCATGATGTTACACTCCATTTTTATAGCATCAAATAACTAACTAAAACCAAAATTATTGGGCAAGCGAACACTAGAACATACGTCTGCATGACGAGAACTACATAAAATGACAGAAAAAATCTTTGGAAAAAGATGATTTGGAATGTAATTGGATCTTTTAGGTTGGTTCACGTCCCATTCGATTACATGGAGAGGGTGGGGTTTAAGTCCTATACTGCAGCCAGTCACCAGGGTCGCTTTTCAGGACTTTTCACGCTTGGCACACTTGTGCTGAATCCGAAATCGCCCCCTATACAGCCATTTGTAGTGGTGTCCGAAACCATAGTGAATGTTATCGAGTGCACTCATTCTATCCCACAATGCAGCACAATAACGAAAGTACAACCGATGTATACTCAACGGCTTTCTGAATCCACTCACTCATTTTCATTCACTCCTTCAAGTGAACTGTACTAGTGGACTAACGTAGGGAATAGTGAATGAGGGTATAGGGGCGAGTTCGGAATCAGCCTTTGACTCAAGATACACGCGGTTTGCCAGATATGCAACAGGAACAAGTGCAATTGACAATGGAAAGCGTTGGAACAAGCCTTACACTAAATGCATCTTGAATATTTATCCATATTTTAATATGCCTCTTGTCATAGAGATTTTTAGGTGAATGCTGAGGTCAGGTAGAATCTGGGGTCTCTGCACCTGTTTGTTTGCTGGTTTCCATGACTGCAATAAGCTGTGTTTTCTGCTGGCAACCCAGGGTGTGGAAACACTATTGGGTAAATTTTCAGTGGCCGGGATCACACAGACCAAAACATAAACAGACGTTCCGACACGGAACGCACATTTCAAAGCAGAATAACTGGCGGTAGCTTTGTTTTTTGGAGTAACAGATATTTGAACTCAGCATGTTACCTAAATCTCTGCTAACATATTATGGTATTTTTATGCTTTAGTACAGTCAAAAATTACATACGAGTCCCAGAGAAAAGAGCAGTTGATTAATTTATTTTCAATGGACATCCCCCAGAAACAGATGAATCAATGTAACTCCACAAAAATTACATAAATGTATCCACTAACCATTCAGAAACGTCCTTATGCGTCTAAAAGTGGCAACCTCTTCCTGAGTCTCTCTGTAAGGCTGCACTCCGCTACTGGTTATTTCTGAGATTTTGGATGAGATTCTGAGATTTTTTGCATGTTTTGTTATTGTATTTGAAGCTCCTATAAAGGATGACAGTCTTCTGAATGTGGGTGGGGAGCAGCAGCTCATTTGCATTTAAAGGGACACGCATACAAAAACTGTGTTTTTGAAAAAAAAAAATTGACAAGCTATAATAAATGATCTTGGGGGTATTTTGAGCTGAAATTTCACAGACACATTCTGGGGACACCATAGATTTATATTACATCTTGTGAAAAGCGGTAATATGTCATATTTAATGATGTTCTAAATGCCTCATTAGGCAGAGAATGTGGAGGACACCGATGGAACAGTGCACTCCAGACCTACCAGTGAACATAGATTTTCAATATCTGAGTGAGTCACAGTTCTCTTGAGCTCTTAGTTCATTCATTTTTTTTTCTGTCAGTCATCCATTTAACAGTCAAATCTGTTTTTAAGCAGATTAAATAAGCATTCAAATTCAAAAAATGATCGTACATCCATTTCTCTTGCAGTAAGGACATGGTTCGGATGATGATGAATAAGATCTTTCAGAGCATCGAGACAGAGCTGAACAGTCTGATAGCTTTAGGTGATAAGATAGACAGCTTCAACTCTCTCTACATGCTGGTGAAGATGAGTCACCACGTCTGGACAGCCGAAAATGTCGATCCCGCCTCATATCTCAGCACAACACTGGGCAATGTGCTGGTCACTGTCAAGAGAAACTTTGATAAATGCATTGTAAGTTGAGCTCATGATAAGCATTTTTTATCTCTGTATTGATGTTTGGACAAGCATCTGAAGCCTGATGTTTCTGTTGCTCTTTCAGTCGGGCCAGATTCGTCAGATGGAGGAAGTGAAGATTTCAAAGAAGAGTAAAGTGGGCATCCTGCCATTTGTCACTGGCTTTGAGGAGTTTGCTAAGCTGGCTGAAGCTATTTTCCGAAACGCAGAGCGACGGGGTGATCTGGATAAAGCCTACATCAAACTCATCAGAGCCGTGTTCCATAACGGTAAGGGTCATAACCAACCGGACCTTTCATGCATTTAATACATTTATTAAATCTTGAATAGATGTGAGAATGCTTGAGAAGCTCTACGCTTCAGACATTTTTTGAAATATAAAGAAAAGATAACATGGGAGGTGAGGCATTGAGAACAGTGCTATTTTAGTTTTAGTTTTTTATGTAGTTTTAGTATTATTATTTTTTTTATTTGTTTATATTTTTTTATAATTTTGTTTTGTGCTTTTGTAATTTTTGTGTATTTTTTTTTTTTTGTACGTAGCTATATTTTTACATAGCTTTAAATTATTTAAATTTCAGTTTTAGGTCTAATAATTTTAGTCCTTAAGGCTAAACTTATTTCAGTTAGTCACCAAGGCAAGATTTTTTTTAAGTTGAAGTCTTTCATCTAATATTTCAATTACCGGCAATGATTAATAATTAATAGTTTTAGCTTTACAATAACAACACTTTTGAGAAACAGTTAAGACTCAAGGGTGCTGGTCCATTAATTGAAAATGTGACTATTTTTATTCTTCATGTACATCAGGAGCATAAACACATTTAAATTATGGGCGGCAAACCACTATACATAATCAGGTTTAGGTTTTTACTATTTGCGGTTCTGCTATATCATTTGTTTTCTGCTATATCGTTTGTTTTCCACACTCTTGTCTTTTTGTGTATCTATAGTGGAGAAAGTGTCCAACGAAAGCCAGAAGACTCCACGTGATGTGGTGATGATGGAGAACTTCCACCATATATTTTCAACTCTGTCCAGCCTCAAGATTTCCTGTCTGGAGGCAGAGAGAAAGGAGGCCAAGCAAAAATACACCGAACACCTGCAGGCTTACGTCATCAACTCACTGGGTCAACCGCTGGAGAAACTCAATGTGAGACAAATCTTAATGGAATCCTGGATTGTGCAGTTTTCCAGTACATCTGTGTAAATGAGGAATTTAGTAATGAAACTAAAATGTGTTTGGATTATTAATGTAATTGGATTTTTCAGCATTTGTTTATGCTGTCTTCATCTTTGCATTAGAGTGTAATAAGTGTCCTGGACCATGGTTAACTGTCTTCACATCTTGCAGCACTTCTTTGAGGGTGTAGAGGCTCGTGTAGCCCAGGGTGTGCGAGAAGAAGAAGTGAGCTACCAGCTGGCGTTCAATAAACAGGAATTGCGTAAGGTTATTAAAGAATACCCTGGCAAAGAGGTGAAAAAGGGCCTGGACAACCTCTACAGGAAGGTGGATAAGCACCTGTGTGAGGAGGAGAGTCTGTTACAGGTGAAAAAGAACAAGAGTCAAATAATGAAACACTAAATAGCTAAATTGAATATGGTAGCATTTATAATCTTTTGAGATTCTTGAGTATGTCAGTTTAAATGTGAACTTTGTTCTGTCCATTAGGTTGTTTGGCATTCCATGCAGGATGAGTTCATTCGACAATACAAGCACTTTGAGGGCTTGATAAACCGCTGCTACCCGGGGTCTGGAATCACCATGGAGTTCACCATTCAAGACATGCTGGAGTACTTCTCCAGTATCGCTCAGTCGCACTAAAACAGGAAGCTAAATCATAGTGAGAGAGAGGGAGAGAATGAGTGCTTAATTTGTACATATATTACAGTACATTTAAGGGAACTAACACTGGAACCCTGTTTGTAACTTGAGATTCTGTTGTTACTGATTCCATGAGTTTTGTTGAAAACCAACAATTCTTCATATAACTTTAGTTTAGTGAATCGCAAATGACTGAACTTTTTTTATTATTACACTCGACACTAAAAATGTGTGTGGCTGATCTTTCATGCACTTGAATGCTGATGAGTATCTGTCTGTAAAGAAAATCACAAAATAAACGGCCTGGAGTCATAAGAAAGTAAATAAAGCATACTTTTTAAAGTAAATTTTCTTTATTTCGTTATTCTTGTAATTGATTGTTGATTATAAAGCAGATAGGTGTCTGTTCATTTCACGCCAATTACAATAACGATATTGGCGTCCAGACCAACAGACCATGGCATGCTGTTCTGTTGTCTGATTCTGATTGATGTTTCTATTGTTCATAAAAAAATCAACCTGAATCTAAAGTGATTCCAACAATGTTGTTTTTCTGTGTTGTTATCGACGTCATACTTGTGGTGTGGACTGAGATGTGAGAGCTTTCTGTCCATTGACAGCTACGCAACTACCACTTTGTCGCTTCAAAAAATTCACAAGGAGATCTTAAAACATCCATAAATTGAGCGGTTTAGTCCAAATTTTCTGAAGAGACACGGTGTATATGATTGAATTTAGGCTTTTATTCACATATAAACATTCATTAACTCAAACATCAGTTGTGGTAAGCAAGCTCAAGCATGTTAACTTGATGTCCAAGAGCCAATGAGGTTTATTCTCCTGTGTTACAAGCAGTTTGAGAACCAATGAGGTTCTCACGCATCAAGCAGGTTCAGTTGAACTTCTGTTTATGTTCGCTGATCAATGTTTAAATGAGTAAAAGCCTAAATTAATCGGTTCATGTAAAGCGATCGAGTTTCTAAAGAAAATTTGGACTAAACCTCTCAATTTATACGGATTAGATTTGTGATCTCTTTGTGAACTTCTTGAAGTATCAAATTGGTAGAGTACAGTCATCAATGGAGGGACAGAAATCTCAAATTTCATCAAAAGCTCTTCATTTGTGTTCCAAAGATTGACGAAAGTCTTGTGGGTTTGCAACGACTTAAGTTTGAGTAATTAATAAAGTTTTAATTTTGGGGTGAACTGTCTCTTTAAGAAGTCTATTTAAGCGCTCCACCACTAGTGGGAAGTTATGACTAGTTTCCCCCGAAATCTGCCACCCCACCCCCATAGCGCAGCTTTTCTTCTTCACAGCAGTTCTATCTGAAGTCAGATTAGTTGGCTGCTTCACTGAAGTGATGGATGTGTGTTGATCTATTTCGGTATTTTAAGTCACTGAGCCCCGACAAACGGACGGACTCTTTAATGCATGTGATTCACTATGCCTCCTCGCAAGAAGGAGTACGGGATTAAACGAGCGAGCGGATCCCTGATCCACTTCAGACAGCCCGTGAGCGCGACCACCGTGCGAAGAAACTCCGCCGTCGTGCCTTCGGTGCTGACGTTCGCCGTGATCGTGGCATCCGGAGGCCTGTTGCTCATGATAGAGAAGGGAATGTTGAACAGCGTGCAGACTCCGCCGCCACGAGCCAATGGGAAGAAAGTGGAGTACCGAATGAGGAGTAGCGCAGCTGTGGACGTGGAGTCTCAGGTAATGTAGACGATCTGAGACGCAAGTTCGTTAGAATGTGAATGAACATAGCGACGTATTTTATTAAATTCATCAACATTTTTGTATGTCTGCATGTAAAACTAATCAGACTTTCTTTGAGTTTTGAAAGTCTGGCCATCAAGGAATTTTCACGTTAACTCGGGCTGCGTCTCAAAAGTCAAAAACTAATGAGCTGCATACCTAGACATAGGGTGATGGCAGTTTTGAGACGGGTCATATACGGTGTCAAAAATATTACTTTGACCCTTTACCCACACAATGTATGAACATATTTGCTTTACAAAAATATAAATGTACGAGAAAGTGATCATTTAAAAGAAACAATGCACAAACACACTTTTCAATGGAGTTTGAAGTTTATTAGGTTTCATTTGGTGTTAGTTTTACTGTTAAAATCCCAAATAATCTGAAGTGTCTTGTTCTTTATTTCCCCAGCCCAGCTAGTGCACTATTCTTGAATCTTGAGTAACTAGATAGAAAAGGGAGTGCAATTCAAGGGGAATAATAACATTCAGACACAACACAAGTCAATGTGTAATCCTCTCGAGAAGGGTGTCCGCGGGTCCTTAAAAAGTCTTAAATTAGATTTTAAAAATTTAAGGCCATAAAAAGTCTTATTTTTACTTATGAAAGGTCTTAAATTTTCAATGGCAATTTGACTTAGACATATCTAAATGTTTTCCAAATTAAAACTATCTAATTAGCGTACTTTTTTTTTATTATTCGTTCTTTGTGGATTTGCTTGTTCACGTGACATTTTGCGTCACATTCGCGCCAGCATTACGTCTGTCTCCTGCACGCGAAACAGCAGGAGAGAAGGAGAAGAAAGCCGGTTAATTGTAAGTTCATTCTTTATGTGTGTAGTGGTGTGCGATGTGTATTGTCTATTATGATATTGTAATCATTGGTTTATTGTAACGTTAACTATGTACGAGCGCGCACTGCGAGCTGACATCGCATTGTTTCTCATGTGTGCTTTCACTACGTGATGTGTCAGTGCAGTTATAGGTATTTTCCCTAATAGACGTATGAAGTTTTTGTATTTTATCATATGTTGTTATCATACAATATTACATCAGCAAGAGGGCTGTTTTCCCGTGCACAATAGCAAATATGATATTTATTTTGTATAACAGTTAACTTAAATTAACATTGTGAGTTACATTTTATAAACAGTATTGTCAATATTGTTTGTTTTCCCTTTATTTCGCTGACGAGAATTTCAAAATGAAACCGTAGCAGAGTCTTAATGCAAAAGACAGCGATGATTTCTTGACTGAAATCCGCGTTTTGAATGAATCATTTTAACGATTCAATGAACAATCACTTGCACTTCCTGAATGAATCATCCGTTTGAACAAATCGGTTGAATGAGTGACTCCCTGAGACTTGCCGCCGCCTACTGGCGGGTTTAGTTTCACATTTAAAGTACCCTGTAATTAAAATGTTACAATTAGAAATCAGTTAATATTTAAATATTGAATTAAGAATTGAAGAATTGAAAGAATTGAATATCTCATAGCTTTATATATGCAATTGTAAATGGAGTGTAAATATATTAATGCCAGTTCTGATGCTGCTTCTGTGTCTCCTCTGCACTGCAAAGATGGATTTTGATTTAATGATTTAATTTAACTGGTAACAGTGGTATTGTGTTATTATTCTAATATAATTTAATTTGAATGTTAGAATTTGACATAAAAGGTGATGCATACCCAAGGGCATAGATTTGGTTTGAACATTGTGGGGGTTGAAGTTTGGGTATGCCTCCTGATATTGTGATCATGGTATAAATAATGGGGGGGTTGTAATGCATAGATTTAAATATTGGGGGGGGTTATATCCCCCCCATCCCCCCCCCACAAATTACGCCCCTGTGCATACCTCTAAGTAAAAAAAAAAGAGTCCATATATGGGTGAAAATGCCCCTGGAACTCAATTTAAGGTTGCAAATATTGTCCTTTAATAAAAAATGTTAATTTCTTTCACTGCTGTGAACTGACCACTGCATAGAATATGAAAAATATATATATGTTCGTGATCCAGCTGTCAACAGCGGGCCTAAACCAGCCATGGTACCAGTACACAAACACAATATAAATATCATCTAATTATCAACAAAACTTTGAAAATATTGAGACATATTTTTGTCAATATTGCGGACCCCTAATGTAATGTATTCATTTTGATTTCTTCAGGTCTTAAAAAGCCTTAAATTTGACTTTAAAAAATCTTTAAAAAGACTTTTTTTGATTTGTAAAAAATTTCTCATCATCTTTTCCTCTGGCATAGCAGTTTCTTCTGTAACTCCTGGACAGTAGTAAAAGTAGTAATTTTAAGCCGTAAAGTCCGATTAATACTATTTCTATCCGATTAATCTTATTATTCTGTCCTATTATTACTCATCTGGTGGATAAGGTGGATTTGGTAAAAATTTAGCATGTGGAAAGCATCTTTGATGGAACGAAGAAACTCCATAATTCGTTCCAGAAAATATTAAACAACTGCCGAGACTTCAAGTTCAAGCCGAGATATGAAATGGAAACTTGAGCCAATTCTTTGAAGTTAAGATTCCTGCTGTGCACTTGACAGAAGCATTCAATCACATGACATTTCAGCTACCTTCTCTGATCTCGCTCAAGCACTGATATGAAATCTAGACTGACTATTAGATTGTGATGTTGATTAGAGTAATCGGAGAATATTCTAAAATAAATATACATGGTATTCAATGCTTATAATAATTTTAATGTTGATTTTTTTTTTTCAAAATGGCAACTGAACATTGAAAGTGAACACACTCATTCATATATTTTGCAAGATTTTTAATGTTTCCTTGTGCTTGTATCCTAAAAAATGATTCCTGAATAAGCCTTCAGTGCAGGATATGATCTTATGATGATGTCTGGCCATCCAGTGGAATGTCCAGAGTAAATGTAATTTTGCTGAAGAACATGATGGTATAATTTTTAACAACATCACAAAACAACTTTAACCTTCCCTGCCCCTCGAAACGGTATCTGTTCTCTCTCGGCGGAGGATGTCGAATAGTATTTATATTTTTTGTATAATTATTACCGATTGAAAAAAAATATAGGCCTTGTGCTTATGTCTTGTGCTAATGTCTTATGTCTTATATTTGTGCTAAAGTTATATATGCCTCTTTCCCCCAGATTGTACAGGAGATCCGTAATCGCACCATAAGATCGATGTGCGGTCAGAAGAACACGGCTCACAGTGTGTGGTCTCTCAGTCCACTGCAGAGGAAGACTCTCCTCCAGCACATACTGGTGAACGACGAGCATCACTTCCTGTACTGCTACGTCCCCAAAGTGGCCTGTTCCAACTGGAAACGAGTGCTGAAAGTACTGAGTGGCGCTCTAGCCAATGTGGACGTCAAAGTGAAGATGGACCATCGTGCTGATTTACTCTTCCTGTCTGACTTTTCGCCAGAAGAGATTCGTCATAGACTACGGCATTATTTTAAATTCATGTTTGTGCGGGAGCCGATGGCCCGCTTGCTTTCTGCCTATCGGAACAAGTTTGGCGAAATCGAGGCATATCAGCGTAAATATGGTGCAGAGATTATACGGCGCTATAGAAAAGGCTACGCAAAGGATAAAAAAATAGCAGGAAATGATGTGACATTCACAGAGTTTGTGCGTTATTTACTTGACGAAGACCCAGAGAGGATGAATGAGCACTGGATGCCCATCTACAACCTGTGCCAACCCTGTGCCATAGAATATGACTTCATTGGCTCGTACGAAAGGCTGGAGAGCGATGCGGCTTACGTTCTGGAACGTGTCGGAGCACCGCAACACATAGGTTTTCCTGAACGACAGACGTGGTACAAACCCGTCACCAAAGAAACGCTGCATTATTACCTTTGCACTGTGCCACAGAAGTTCCTCAAAGATCTTCTGCCCAAATATATTCTGGACTTTTCTCTGTTCGGCTATCCTTTACCCAACACAACCACTGAATACTGTAGGCATTAACAAATACATTGGTTTATACCTGCTTTATAAGACTGTCTATAATCTTTCAATATGTTAATATTTTAAATCTTTTTTTTTGACTGTACAGAATTTAAAATATATTTGAATAAAACCCTCAGTACAGAGTTTTTGAGAACTATTTAAGTTCAAACCACTATTTAAAACTGGAAAAGCTCAGTGAGTTATTTTTATTAATGAGATGCAGTAATATGTCCATGTGAATGGGTGTAAAATGAAAAACATTGTGCTGTGCGCAAGACTATCATGTGTTTTATATCAGTAAGCAGATACTTCCATCATTTTCACTTGTCAATTCAATATTCTGTTTTCCTTTATTTACTTAGATAATCATTGTTACTTCTGCTGTCACCCATATTGTAAGACGTTTTCTTTGTTGATGTGTTTAATCCTTTTACAAAAATGAAATGTGATGCTCAAATCGAGAAAATTAGTTAAAAAAAATTCTTGAGGCAATTCCTGTTTGTATGTAATGAAATGTTCTGCGAGTGAAGTGTTGTTTCATATGACCAAAACAAATATTTCTGAGCACAAACTTGAACCCTTCCCATCTGCTGCTTCCTCTGAAGAGACGAGGCTCTGAGTTGAATGCCTTAAGAGATTCTAAAGAATGAAGTTTCACATCCAAAAGCAGAAGTACTGTACAATGAGGGAATAAAAAAATCTCTGAAATCCACAGGCTTGAATTCTGTTTTTTCTTTTCTTGGACGGAGCATACTATTTATTGTAAAAGAACAGCTAATAACAAGCTATTTGTGTTTTGAATCCCACAGGCAAAATAAAAAAAAATCTAATGAAAGCAGTAAGTGAAAGCTCAGTTCACACCAGAAGAGTTTAACAGAAAAAATGTAGTCTGGAAAAATAAACACATTTTTAAAAGTCGTCAAAGAATAGCACAACTATATCAACAATGTTGTTGGAATCACTTTCTAAGCTTTATATTTCAGTTGATGGACAATAAAAACATTGACAGCCAATCAGAATCCACCTGGCTTTGAAGAGCTAGAGCATTTAAAGGGGCAGACCACATAATTACAGTGTGTGCTTACAATAACAGAACGTTAACATCGGTTGGTATTGATGGTGCTTATATAGTTATAGTTCTTGCTGTGTGAACGGGCCTTTATAATGGTGTTTGTTTGTCCATGTGATGCTAGGACACGTCTAGACGGATGTATTCAACTAGCGTCTCGAGCATGAGGCCATTCTAAAAACGTTTAAAAGTTTAACTAAAAAAAAAACACAGACTAAAAACAGGTTAAGACCATGCGTTTTCTCATTCCACTGCGTAAACTTTGATGCAAAAATACATTTTGTGTTAACAGCCGTTAGGGTTTTGTGGGTAGATGCTTAATTAAAGTCAAGAGACGAGACCTTAAATCTCAATGACATACTGGTTGAGTTATTCTTAAGGCTGGGATTGTTTTATTGCTAGCCCTGAAGTAGAAAAAAAGTTTGATAATTTCACATAGCACACTTTTCAACAAACCCCATGATTTGAAGTATCATTCTAGTCTGTAGCAAATGGTCCAGAATTAGTTTATACTTGGTGTTTATGAGCAATAACATGGCTTAGCCCCCTCCTTGAACTGCCACCTTAACGTGGTAGAGGGGTTTGAGTACCCGAATGAGCCTAGGAGCTATGTTGTCTGGGGCTATATGCCTCTGGTAGGGTCTCCCAAGGCAAACAGGTCCTAGGCGACGGGTCAGACTAAGAGTGGTTCAAATCCCTATGATGGACAAAAATTCAAGGACCGTGACGTCGCCCGGTATGGCGCAGCCGGGGCCTCACCCTGGAGCCAGGCCTGGGGTTGGGGCTCGTAAGCGCGAGCGCCTGGTGGCCGGGCCTCTCCCAACGGGGTCCGACCGGGCTCAGCCCGAAGGAGCGACGTGGGACCGCCTTCACGTGGGCTCACCACCTGCAGGAAGAGCCGTAAGGGGGCGGTGCAGAGAGGATCGGGCGGCAGTCGAAGGCGGGGACCTCGACGACCCGATCCCTGGACACGGAAACTAGCCTTAGGGACGTGGAACATCACCTCGCTGGAGGGGAAGGAGCCTGAGATGGTGCGTGAGGTTGAGAGGTTCCGACTAGAGATAGTCGGGACCACCTCTACGCATGGCTTGGGCTCTGGAACCACACTCCTTGAGAGAGGATGGACTCTTCACCACTCTGGAGTTGCCCATGGTGAGAGGCGACGGGCTGGTGTGGGTTTGCTTATAGCCCCCCAGCTCAGCCAACATGTGTTGGAGTTTACCCCGGTGAACGAGAGGGTCGCTTCCCTGCGCCTACGGGTCGGGGATAGGTCTCTCACTGTCGTGTGTGCCTACGGGCCAAATGGCAGTGCAGAGTACCCGGCCTCCTTGGGGTCTCTGGGAGGAGTGCTGGAAAGTGCTCTGACTGGGTACTCCGTCGTTCTACTGGGGGACTTCAACGCTCACGTGGGCAACGACAGTGACACCTGGAGGGGCGTGATTGGGAGGAACGGCCCCCCCAACCTGAACCCAAGCGGTGTTCAGTTATTGGAGTTCTGTGCTAGTTACAGTTTGTCCATAACGAACACCATGTTCAAGCATAAGGGTGTCCACCAGTGCACGTGGCACCAGGACACCCTAGGTCGCAGGTCGATGATCGACTTTGTGGTCGTTTCATCTGACCTGCGGCCGTATGTCTTGGACACTCGGGTGAAGAGAGGGGCGGAGCGGTCAACTGATCACCACATGATGCTGAGTTGGATCCGATGGCGGGGGAGGAGGCTGGACAGACTCGGCAGACCCAAGCGTACTGTAATGGTTTGCTGGGAATGTTTGGCCGAGTCTCCTGTCAGAGAGATCTTCAACTCCCACCTCCGGCGGAGCCACGACCGGATTCCGAGGGAGGCTGGAGATATTGAGTCTGAGTGGACCATGTTCTCTACCTCCATTGTCGAAGCGGCTGCTCGAAGCTGTGGCCGTAAGGTCTCCAGTGCCTGTCGAGGCGGCAATCCCTGAACCCGGTGGTGGACACCGGAAGTAAAGGATGCGGTCAAGCTGAAGAAGGAGTCCTATCGGGCCTGGTTGGCTTGTGGGACTCCTGAGGCAGCTGACAGGTACCGGCAGGCCAAGCGGACTTCAGTCCGGGTGGTTGTGGAGGCAAAAACTCGGGCCTGGGAGGAGTTCGGTAAAGCCATGGAGAAGAACTATCGGCTGGCCTCGAAGAGATTCTGGCAAACTGTCCGGTGCCTCAGGAGAGGGAAACAATGCCCTACCAACGCTGTTTACAGTGGAGGTGGGCGGCTGTTGACCTCAACTGGGGATGTCGTCGGACGGTGGAAGGAATACTTCGAGGATCTCCTCAATCCTGCCGTCACGTCTTCTATTGAGGAAGCAGAAGCTGAGGGCTCAGAGAAGGACTCGTCCATCACCCTAGCTGAGGTCACCGAGGTAGTCAAGAAACTCCACTGTGGCAAGGCACCGGGGGTGGATGAGATCCGCCCTGAGTACCTCAAGTCTCTGGATGTTGTGGGGCTGTCTTGGCTGACACGCCTCTGCAACATCGCGTGGCGGTCGGGGACAGTGCCTCTGGGATGGCAGACCGGGGTGGTGGTACCTCTTTTTAAGAAGGGGGACCGGAGGGTGTGTTCTAACTACAGGGGGATCACACTTCTCAGCCTCCCTGGGAAAGTCTATGCCAGGGTACTGGAGAGGAGAATACGGCCGATAGTGGAACCTCGGATTCAGGAGGAACAGTGCGGTTTTCGTCCGGGACGTGGAACACTGGACCAGCTCTATACTCTCTACAGGGTGCTGGAGGGTTCATGGGAGTTTGCCCAACCAGTCCACATGTGCTTTGTGGATTTGGAGAAGGCATTCGACTGTGTCCCTCGCGGCAGCCTGTGGAGGGTGCTCCGGGAGTATGGGGTCCGGGGTCCTTTGCTAAGGGCTGTCCGGTCCCTGTATGACCGAAGCAGGAGCTTGGTTCGCATTGCCGGTAGTAAGTCAGACTTCTTCCCGGTGCATGTTGGACTCCGGCAGGGCTGCCCTTTGACGCCGGTTCTGTTCATAGTTTTTATGGACAGAATTTCTAGGCGCAGCCAGGGGCCGGAGGGTGTCCGGTTTGGGGACCACGCGATTTGATCTCTGCTTTTTGCGGATGATGTTGTCGTGTTGGCCCCTTCACACCAGGACCTTCAGTATGCACTGGGACGGTTTGCAGCCGAGTGTGAAGCGGCTGGGATGAAAATCAGCACCTCCAAATCCGAAGCCATGGTCCTCAGTCGGAAAAGGGTGGCTTGCTCACTTCAGGTTGGTGGAGATATCCTTCCTCAAGTAGAGGAATTTAAGTATCTTGGGGTTTTGTTCACGAGTGAGGGAAGGATGGAACGGGAGATTGACAGACGGATCGGTGCAGCTTCTGCAGTAATGCGGTCGATGTACCGGTCTGTTGTGGTGAAGAAGGAGCTGAGCCGTAAGGCAAAGCTCTCGATTTACCGGTCAATCTACGTTCCTACTCTCACCTATGGTCATGAGCTTTGGGTCATGACCGAAAGGCAAGATCCCGGTCATACAGTCGGCCGAAATGAGCTTTCTCCGCAGGGTGGCTGGGCGATCCCTTAAGGATAGGGTGAGAAGCTCGGTCACTCGGGAGGAGCTCAGAGTAGAGCCGCTGCTCCCCACATCGAGGGGTCAGCTGAGGTGGCTCGGGCATCTGTTCCGGATGCCTCCTGGACGCCTTCCTGGGGAGGTGTTCCGGGCACGTCCCACTGGGAGGAGACCCCGGGGAAGACCTAGGACACGCTGGAGAGACTATGTCTCCCGGCTGGCCTGGGAACGCCTCTGTGTCCCCCCGGAAGAGCTGGAGGAAGTGTCTAGGGAGAGGGAAGTTTGGGCATCTCTGCTTAAACTGCTGCCCCCGCGACCCGGCCCCGGATAAGCGGAAGAAGATGGATGGATGGAACATGGCTTAGCAATCACCTCTATTAAATATCAAAATAAGATTAAACATTAAAAATGGGGGGAGATGTTCAGCACATCTATCTTCTGTTAAGTTTACAACATCAAATAAAAGCTAAAAGAAAGAACTACAAGAAGGCATGTCGAATAATTTTACTTGGATGGATTTTTTTCCTCCTATTTTATAAAGAAAAGTGATTGATTTATGGAATTTCACTCTGATATCCAAAGGCAGAAAAAAGAATAACATGAAACATGTACACAGAGCAGACAATGACAGATTATATTAAAAACTATGCATGTTTATTAATAAGTTAATCAGTCAACATAAATTCTATTATCCATACATAAACATATAAAACAGGTTGGAGTGTGATATTAACAGAGTCCCGAGTAACATGGCAAAATCCACTTTCTGAAGACCTCTTTGGTCACTTTTATTTCACTTCAGGCATATTTTAGAACAGTTTTAATTTTAGTTCTGCCATGTGAAGATGAGAAGCTGCCTCATTTACCATTAAAAAGTCCAAAACTATTAAGAACAATAATGACACTATGACTACTTCAATAAAAAAAATATTTTATGTTACAAAATGCATATCATCAACACTGCTCTACACATTGGCTTTGGTGGCATAATTTTACCTTTGACCTTAAATAAATGTACAAGTACTTCCCTTTTAGAAGCCCAAGAAAATGTCTTCTGGACTGATCTCAGAGACATTTCTGACTCAACACAAAGTTTCTTCAGAACTGATTAAACAAGAATCTTCCACGCGACACCCCTGTTTTATGTCAGCGCAAATGTGACAGGCTGTGTGAACCATTTCCTTCGCCGCTACTCCTTAAAGCTCACACTTCTGAAACGTGAAGTTAAACACGGGTTATTTTAAATCGTACAAGCATGGTTATGAATATCACACAAGAAATGATGTCTGCTGCAGTTTCCCAAGGCAATCCTCACTTTTCTGACGTCTTGTCTACGGAGCGCTCTGGTGTGCGGAGGATGGAGCGCTCAGGAGAAGCAGGACGGGGACTGAGAGAGGTGCTGAGAGGAGAAGAGCTTCGCAGTGAAGAGAAAGATAAGCCCTGTCTGCGCATTTCCTGCACAGCTCTCTCCCTACCACAGAAAAACACTTACACACATTAATCAACATTTCACAAACCAACATAGCAAGATCATAGCAGGCACATACACAAAAAACCTCTAAATACATTTGAAGTTCTTTCAATACTGAAATATATTTACTAAAATATTTGAGTGTCATTAAAATATTTTATTTTAACTCATCCAGACTGATTAAACTCATTATTTGCCTGATTCAGACTGATGCTTATTAGGGTTTTGTGCCTTTAACAACATGCTCATCTTTTATTTGTCTATGTTCATGGAAGACTATGTAGTAGATTCTGGATAAATTGAGAATCACAATTTTTTGCTTTTAAAACGATTCTGAACAGACAACTTAAAAAACAACATGTAATTTACTAAAAGTTCTGACAAATTTTAATTGCTGCAGTCTATTTAAAATGTTTAATGAATCTGTGAATACAAAAAAAAATTGTTTGAATGAATATTTCAATGACTCACTCATTAATACTTCATTGCTTCATTACTGGATGAATCAGCTTTTTTTTAGATGAATCTCTTGAATGATTAAATGACAAATACGTTTTTTAGCAGCACTGTTGCCACCTGGTGGCGTAGTGATGTAATCGACACCACTCTATTACTCTTATTTACTCTAATTTAATCACTTCCGTAGACATCAGGGTTTATAGAGCTAAGTGTGACCCCAGTTCTTTTGTGATAATAGGAATATTTGTAACAGAAATAAAGATACTGAGGTTGAAAACACTGAAGCTGTTTTCTACTAATAGATGACAACTGCTCTCTCTGGCTCAGCGGCAGAGCCCACGGAGATTTGAACGGTCCGCTGTGATTTTGTCAAAGGTTTAATAGACACACAATAGTTGTCATTTAGGAATGACATTGTGTGGGTGTTTGAATCGAGACTGCATTCTATTAACGATTAACCGTACAGCTCTATCATGTAGACTATTCCAAATTGTCCGATGATGGTAAGAAAGTTCAGTAGTTTTAGTAATAAAGCCTGGGTCTCACCTTTCAAAGCGCTCAGTGGTCAGCTGTCTCTTGAGGATGTCCATTTCTGTCTGTAGCTGAGACACTTTTCCACGCAGCTGAGAAACCTCTCTGGCATGACCAACCCTACGAATACACACATTTAATTTGAACAAAAATTTGTTATAACTAGTATTGCTTTTTAACTGTGCTGGAGAGCATTTCTTCATCTGTATCTGATTGATGTCTGTTTATTTCACATGCTGCTATCAGTGATCACCATGGCAACTATACACTTGCACTAGGCAACACTATTGAGAAACTGCTTGTTTGGAGGAAAGCAACATTCAATGGACTCTTTATGCAGCCTTAAAGAGGACACAGTCCTCAGTGTATCCCATAAACAAATGCTTTACACAGTTACCCTGTATAACAGACTCTAACAGGAAACAATAAAAAATGTGATATACATTGGCAGAATTACAATACACATTGTATAATTTATATATACACATACATTTATAGCCCCCTGATATGTTAGAGCGCTGTCAGTTAAAAACAAACATGTAGTTTGCTCCCCTCTAAATGACCGGGTGCGGCTTGTTTGCCTCCATCTGTTCTTTTTCCCAATAATCCCTCCTTCAGTTTTCTGGACAACTTGTTTACAGAAGCTCCGTGGTCTCTATTTTTCAAATGCATTTTGCACGACTGTAAATGCATTTTGCACGACTGCGTGGCAAAGTAATTTGATTAAATGAAATACATTTTCTCATATGTGTTAACTCGTTATTTCATCTGACTCCATAAATGAAAAAGGTTTAATGATATCTGTACATCTTTAAGTGTGAGAGAGTGTTTGACTATTCTTTTTAACTCTTTACTGAAAATAATGTCGATTAGAATAAAATCAAATGTTTACAATTTATTATGTCAGGTAAATGTATCACGCCAATTGCATAATTTGTTCAAAGATAATAGATTCAAACATCAAATGCTCTGGAATAAAGAGAGAATACCCTGACATTATAAAATACGTGATACGAAGTGTTTTCCTTACACTTCGCATCACGGGCTAGTCTTAGTTACAGAATTGCCCCGAGCCTCTCATTACATTTCATCATATAGACAGACCAATGCAGAAACCTCTTTTCAAATGTAAACATGAGTTCACAGTGGGAATTTACATTAATCACCATACCAGACTTACTGGGGGCAGAAGTTGATTTACATGGAAACATTTGCTAACAATGGGAATTTGTTTTGAGTTTACACCTTCTGTGACCTGGAGACCATTTTCCTTTGTGTGTGAATTATCTCTAAACTTTTAAATACCTTATTACCTTTTGGTTTACTTCTTTGAGAATGAGACATTTGTACCAGTTGCACTGAGACATTACAAATGATATCAAACATGTGAAATACTGTATGATAATTATTCACATTAACCCATATAGATTTTTGGGTGAATTTAAGGTGATCTCAGCATGAGAGCACAAGAGAGAAATTCAAATGTTGATTTCCTTTGTTTTCTCAGAGAGTTGCCTCTCTTCCAGTTCTTCCAGTTTCTCCAGTCTTACAGTTTGACTAAGATTTTTTTATTTCTTTTTGAAACAAGATACTTTTATTCAGCAAGGATGCATTAAATAAACCTAAATGGACAGTAAATACATTTATAATGTTAAAAAAAGATTTCATAAATGCTGAAAAGACATATAAATGCTGTTCTTTTGAACTTTCTATTCATCAAAGAATCTTAAATGTATCATGGTTTCCACAAAGATATTAAGCAGCACAACTGATTTTAACATTAACTACAATAAATATGTTTCTTGAGCACCAAATCAGCATATCAGAATGATTTCTGAAGGATCATGTGACACTGAAGACTGGAGTGATGATGCTGAAAATTCTTTGCATCATTACATTTTAAAATATATTAAAGTTGAAAATAATTATTTGAAGTATTTAAAAAATATGACTGTTTCTAATCAATTAAATTCAGCTTTGGTGAGAATAAGAGACTTATCAAGATTAAAAAATCTTACGAACTAACTTTTCATCGGTACTGTAATAGTAACAAAAAAATTATAAATGGCTCTTTTGCTCATTGTTTTTCCACTTACGTTTTGCTGTCAGCGAGAACGAGGCGGTCCTTCAGCACTTTGAGCTCAGACTCTTTCTCGCTGGCACTCAGGTGCGTCTGAAACTCCTTCTGTCGATTGGTGGTGAGCAGAGTCTCAAGATTGCGTACCGTCAGATGCTCACTGGCCAGCTGCTTTTTCAGAAGCTCTGTCTCAGAGCGCACATCCTCCAGTTCACCAGTCACCTGAGATTGATGTTAAAAGGTTGGTTAGTTTGTCGTACATTCGCTCATTTCTAAAGATGTAGTTGACAGAGAATGGTGTGTGTGTGAGTCTTACTCTTTCCAGCTCCATGCTCTTAGCCGTCAGCTGGCGAATGGTGAGATCTTTGCTGGAGTCGAGCTTCACGCACAGTTCTCTGACAGAGGCCAGATCTGCCAACACTGAGTCTTTCTCGGCTCGAGCCGCCTGGACCTCCTCTTCCAAACGAGACATTGCCCGTGCCAGCGATGACACCTGAGCTTCGTATGCTTGCACAGCGTTCAAGTGCTGAGAGAAAACACAGGTGATGAGGCAATGGAAAACATTGAGTGTACGTTTTAGGGATGGGCATTTTTCAAAAATATTGCATTTGAATATTCGGGCTCATAAAAATCGAATATTCGAATATTTAAATGACGTTTAACAAAAAAAGACGTTATTTTTTTAACGTTTTTTTTAAGTTTTTGTCACCATTTCTGAACAAGCTTACGATTAGGCAATATACACAAGCTTACAATATATGTTAAAATTTTCGTTTAGTTGAAAACAAAAAATATAAAGTACATTAGCATTAAAGCTCAAGCAGCGCGAACGGAAAAAAAACGCCTAATAAAGCAGACTGCGTAGTTATCGCACACAACGTATTATGCACTCGAGTCAGCATATGATTATCGTGTTTATATTGTCTCACATTTATGTTGAGAAAAACAATAACATCCACATGCTTCGAGTGAGAAAATGCGCTGTGCTGACAGATGTTTCAGAGACACAAAGATAATGGTGTTCTAAGCGAAGTTTCTAACAGCACTTTGCGTTTTCTGTTTTTAAACTGGTCTCCCTCAACGAAACTTGAAGGAAGTATATGTCTCAAAATAATTTTGCTATCAGATAAGTTATCATCTCGGATCACGCGGGGTCCAGCTGTGCTTATCAGTCGTGAATGCAGTGATGAGCAGCTGTCTTTCCTCATTCGACTGCTGTTTCGATTTCATATGATTTCTCATTGTGGTGATGATATTATAACTCAGATTCATTAATTAATTTGATCAAAAGTTTTGTATATTGTGTAAGATCATTTAGTAAGATCATTTTCAAATAATTCCAAACTTCGTGAGGCAGACAACAACATTATGTGGTCAAATACAAACAACTGAATCAAATACAAACAAACAACACGATCCACAGCGCCACCCAGTGCATTTAATCATAACTGTGCATTTAATCGTAGTTAGTGCTTGGGATTTATCATGGATTCACTGCATTTACGGGCACCAAAGCAACGTAGTAAAATTCATGGTAAAATTCGAATAGTCTTTTATTTTTCAAATAATAATTACAGATCGAATATTCGCGTACACCCCTAGTACATTTACATGACAACGATGTACTAAAAAACGGAAACGTTTTTCACGTACAGACGGCAACTTTGTCAAAACGATCCTCATTCACATGGATCAACGGAAACGACTAAAAAAGTTGTATTATGCTGCCAGGCCAGTAGATGGCGATGTCACAAACCCCTTGATGGTGGTGCCTATAGACTAAACACCTAATATGCATGACGTCCCAGTTTTCACAAATTCGCACTCACAATAAAACTATCATTTTGGCAATCGTTTTGACAAACTAGCACTTTGAAACCCATTTTAAAAGTTTTTCAGGCCTCCAAAACGCCACTGTCGTGTAAATGAATGGCCAAAACGCATAAAAGGTTTTCTGTTTTTAGTTGAAAATGGTGTACTCCTCATGCTCAGTCACTTGTACCTCCTGTATCTCTCTGTCCTGCAGTGAGACTCTTTCTCTGAGGTGTCTGCGCTCTGTGTCGGATGAGAGCAGCTCCAGTCTAATAGAGTTGTTTAGCCCTTCAGCCTGCTGCAGCTTCAGCTCTTTATCCTCTGAATCAGTGTGGATGGTTCGAAAACGCTCCAGCATGTCCCTGTTATCCTGTTCCTATACACAACATGGATAAAACAGTGTCAGTGCAAAAATAAACTGCACATTAAAGTAGTTGCTAAAAGACTACATATGCATTTGATCTGCATTGATATTAAATTTAATTTAATTCTGCATTTAGCTGAACGTTTGCTTCTTTTCCAATTAGTATTTTTACTTATATAAATTTTTCCATGAAAATAAGTTTGGGATCAAACAATAATTGGTGGCCACCATGGACCCCCGTTGAGGATCCCTAAACAGTTAAACATAAACCTTGATTGAACAATGGCACCTTTAATCAAATTGCTTTTGTCAATGTTTTATAAAAGCAATAAGCCATTTAATTCTGTGTACTAAAATTATTTTACCATAGGTAAAGAGGTTTTAAGATACATATTTTAAGTTTAACTGAGAAAATTACTGTAATGCACCTTTTATGGCTCATTAACATACTCGGTTTGTTTTTATATAAAAACATAAAATGTATTTATCTATATATACATTTTATATTTTAATTATAAAAATTTGATCACATAAAAAGGGAATATTGACATGATTTCTGTCTTTTCAATTTGCTGGACTGTTTTTCCATCGATCTCTCACCTTGGCAGCCATCAGGCTTTCTATCCGCGCCACCTCAGAGATGTACGAGTGAACTCTGAGCTTCAATTCATCCCTCTCGTTCAGAGCTTCCTGCATCTCTGCGTGCACAGCCTGGAGAAAGGGACACAAGAATGTGAGCATGTGAGATGTTTACTGGTCACAGATGTCACGTCAACAGGAGTGGGTTTACATTTACCATCTGGAGGGTACTTAAGGTTTGGTCTACCTGATCACATTTAGAAAATAATGCTGATCCTATGAAATTTTAACAATTACAATTGGGTTTCAGTGCTACACGCTTGAACCCATAAAAATGTGAAGCAGAGGTCTACTGGTGTGTACCTGGTTTTCTCTGGTCATGGTGGCCAGATCATCCTGTAACCTGCGGTTCTCTCTCAGCGCGACCTCTCTGTCTCGACTAACCACTGAAAGTTCCTCTTGTGATTGGTCCAGCTGTCTGCGCATGCTAGCGATTTCCCTCTCTCGACTGCTCAACGCCCCCTTCAGCTGACTGAAATACATGTCATACAAGACTCTGAAGGCCTTCTATTCCTTTCCAAAAATGCAGAAACATCCCATCATTCTGAGAACATACATTTTATCGCTCTCAACAGAAAACAGACACTTACTCCAAAGAGTTCTCCAACTCTGTGACTGTTAGCCGGACTTCCAACAGAGTCTTTTCCTGTAGATCAAAACTAACTTTTTAAAGCAGTACCACAAAAATGTTCAACAATTTTCTCAATGCAACTAGTTATCTCCTCTTCAAATATTACCAAACAGGGCTGTAATAAGATTTGTGCTGAGTATCAGCAGTACCTTCCTGTGGATCTCCTCCTGTAGCAGCACCACACTCTCAGTCTTCTGGTCCACATCGTCCTGCAGGGAGTCTTTCTCTCGGTCTAGAGATGCTATTGTCCTCTGCAGAGTCGCAACCTCATCTTTCTGAGATGATCCATGTCTACTCAGATCAGCTGAACAGTAAACGCATCATATATAATCTTCTTTCTACATAACACATTTTACGTCATATACATTTACATCTATACAGTAAAATGTTGCATGATTTCACACCAGAACCAGTGAAATTTAAATAAGTATTCAATTTAAACAATGGTATGTTGCCTTCAAGCATTTCTTAGTTATGTAAACATTGCTTTTACCTTTTCAATTATTTAGATAAACACCCAGTAATAACAGGAAAAAATAGGGTAACACTTTATTTTACAGTGTCCTTGTTACATGTACTTACTATAATAATAACAACAGTAAATTACGCATAATTACAAGCAACTAAACCATACCTGTATTAGTAGTACAAGTTAATCATTAATATTGCTCAGTGCTTATTTATACAATTACACTGTAACAAGGACACTAATGAAGTAAATAATGTGTAACCTAAATTAGTATTGGCTTAGTACTGAAGTAACGTTACTTCTGACACCCCTTATACAGATATTCAAGAGAATAAACAGAAGAGACAGAATAGCTTATTTGCATAAAGATGTGCATTTGAATAAATTAGAAGAGTGCAACACTGTAATAAATACACGCACTGATTTTCTCTTCTAGTTTGTGGATCTGTTGGTGAGCTGCCTGCAGTTCATTGGTCTTCACAGATAATCTGTGCTGAACATCTGAGAGAGACTGCTCCATCTGTTCCTGCAGAAGCCTAAACGCACACACACAAACATATTCTGGGTGGCACATATTTAAGCACAAGCACAACAGGCAGAAACGTCCGTCTACAGCAGTGGTACAGAAACACACACAGACCTGAGCGCACTGCTCTCAACTCTGTGATGTGTGGCCTCCTCTACGTTCTGCACCAGCACTGCTGACTGAGTCTTCAGCTCCTTCTCAACAGCAACACGACACTCCTTCAGCACAGCAACCTGAGTGCGCAGATCAGCCTTCTCTCTCTCTAGCTACACACACACAGTAATGCACCTCATTATGATATATTTAGATGGGTTTATGCCACCTAAAACTAACCTCACATTTAGGGCAAATTCATAAGTGAGCATTACTTTGCCCTATCAACAAAGAGAGACAGACCACTTTGAAGGATGAATGTGCATATTTTACACCCTAGATGAATTTATATATTACTGTCCGAAAGTAACGTTGCATCAAAATTCATGTTTATAGCTCTTAAGATTGATGCAAATTAAACTTTTGTGTCAAATATTGTCTTTAAGTTTATTTCAACACGCTTTTTTTGTGTGCCGTTCGAGAAAAGCAAGCAAAAAACATGAAAACACTAATAATCTGCTAATAATATACTAATATACTTGGGTGCATGAGAGCAATTGAAAGTTTAAAAATCTTCAGCTCTCGAAATGAATTAGAAGAACATTCAGTATCACATGATCATAAACGGCAAAATATTTCCTTGTAGTGACCTTCAAATGTACAGTTCACAAAGTGTCTTTTAGAAGCAACATTCAGGGGGATTTAGATGCTCACATTCATTTGGAACAATCCTACAAGAAGCAACAGCAGTGTTTCCAGCAGTGCCCTTTAAGGGCACAAAAGCGACATTTGGGGCTGACATGACTAAACACACTGGTAATGTTTGTGAAACTATAAACAGTTCATGCACTATTAGTGTTGTACCATCTCAATGGTGTTCTCCAGGTCGAGAATCCTGAACTGCTCCTGTTCTCGGTCTGTTAGAGATGAGCTTTGGGCAACCTGCAAAGAGAGAAAAGAAAAAAAAACACCGGCAGCTTTATCTTGGCAACTCTTCTCTTAACACACAGCTATACCACTCACCCAACAAGTGCAGTACAGTCTAGAAGTGCTTTGAACTAACAACTCAAACCAAAGAAAATTGCTTGTCCATAATTTGCAGCAATTTATGGTCTTCTAAAATAATAATTTGGACACACACACACACACACACACACACACACACACACACACACACACACACACACACACACACACACACACACAGCGGTTTGGGCTGCGGAGAGATTGTGAGATTGTGGTTGGGTCTCAGCAGCAGGAGGGATGTAGAGGTCAGTAAGCAGGGCTGAGTTGAGTGGGGGACGGAGGGGGGTGGCTCTGGGACGCAAGAATCACTGTCTTCATGTTTTTTATCATTTACGTCCGTGTTATGGAAATCATTATGAACAGCAGCTACGCTAATTATTTTCCCTTTTTGCTTTTCTGCTGTTATCTCGGGACGCGAATACCGAGAAAAACGGCGTTCGTCAGCTCCAGTTTGTATCCAGCCTTTCACGGAGACTTCAGATACCCCAATCACAAAGCCTGTGAAGAGACGACTCAACACCGGCGATATGGACCCTCTATGGTGGACGGCACTGATCCTCAACAACTCGTCTCAACACCGGCGTGATTACTTGGACTTCCAAAAGATGGAAATGGATAAATATTCTAAATGTTCCGATCCAATCTGACTTGTAATGCTGCCCGAATCATAAATCATGCACTGTTCCTTCATTGGCCAGAGGAGAACTGGCCCTCCGACTGAGTCTGGTTTCTCCCAAGGTTTTTTTCTCCATTCTGTCACCTGATGGAGTTTTGGTTCCTTGCCACTGTTGCCTTGTCTTTTGGCTTGCTTAGTTGGGGACATTTAATATTCAATAATACTATTGATCTGCCTTACTTAAGGTGGACGTTGACGCAATTTTCTTTTAGAAACAAACTCTGTTATATTATTTTCATGTTATCACTGTGAAGCTGCTTTGATACAATCTGTATTGTAAAAAGCGCTATATAAATAAAGGTGACTTGACTTGACTTGACACACACCTTGAGTCTGTCTCTAAGCATGTCTCTCTCAGCAGTGACTCTCTGTAGTTCAGCTTCAGTCTGTTCCCTGTCGTCTCTGAACCTGTGCTGGAGTTTAGAGGACTCAAGCTCTCCTTGGACACGCCTCAGCACCTCCTGAGTCTATATTTAAAACACATGAACAAATATTCTCAAAGAAAAAAGCTAGATGTGTATCTTAACTTAAAGGGATACTTAACCAAAAAATGTATTATCTGTTATCATTTACTCATTCCAAACATGTTTGACTTTCTTCAGATGAACACAAACGTAGATTTTTAGAAAAATAATCCATCTGTGAGTCCATATAATGCAAGTGGATAGGTTTCATTATGTGCATAAGTTGACACTCCAAAAACCACGCAAAAAGCACAACAGTAATTCATACTACCCCAATGGATGAATTGATGTCTTCTGAAGCAAACTTTTTAAACTTTAAATTATCAAAAATTCCAGTCAAGTTATTCATGAGTTCACACTTTAACGTAAAATGTCAGCACGTTGTGAAGCTCACACAAAAAGTGGAGCTTCACACATGCTAATGTTTATGTCAAGCTTGAACTCAAGAATGAGCGTGAGAGATAGTAAATTCTGAAATAATGGGTGGAGTAAAACAAAATGATGTGTACATGAAGAAGCTTCTGACATCCTGGTTTCAGACAGCAAAGAGATGAAAACCTTTGCAGGTAAGCAGGTGGTGTTTCACCTGCTGGTACTGTGAGCTGAGCTGGTCTCTCTCTGCAGTCAGTAGTTTAACTCTGGTCTGGATGTCCTCTATGTGTTTCTCAAAGCCCAGCAGCACTGACTGTAGCTCATCCCTCTCCTTCACTACACGTGAGAGCTCTGAATCACCATCTCTCTAGAAATACAAAAATAGTCAGTTTCCCAGCCAAGTTTGACCCAATCATGTACAATTTTGTTATTTTGGTAACTAATTTTAATAATTTAAATAAGTGTCTTAAATAGTCAACAATCCATAAAATGACCACAGAAAAAGATAATCTTCAGCCTTGTTGCAAAATCATTCAAAAAAGTAATAAGTAAATTATGTATGCATATTGCATACAAATGTAAATAAATGTTTATTAAAATATTGTAATTATATTAATTATAATTGATTGTAATATATTTTCATATTTAAATATTAGAAAAGGTATATACTAGCATGCTGCTGCATTATGAGTGCAGAACTTGCAGGCATTATTAAAACTGTACAATCTGAAATTCAGGCCCTGCTTAAACCATGTATCATCACTGCAATTAGAGAAGTAATTGTCAGCTCCCACCTTTTCATGCCAGCTGCCTCTTTCTCTGGGGCTCCTCCCCCTGCCTGGACTAGGGGTGTGGGTTTTGTCTGTCCTGCCCCTAACCAGACGGTACCGCTCCACTTCCTGTTTATAATAATTCCTTTCCTCCTCTAAACTTTTCACAAAGGCATCTAGACGGGATGGAGAGTGATCCTTGCCACACATCCCATGCCTTGCACGCATTCGCTCTAATTCTAGAATCATCTCCTTATCTGAAACAAATACAGCACTAAAATTAAACAGGTGAATGACAAACCTTATATCACTTTACCCGCAACTAATACATAAAGAGGAGTGTTACATCTCACCAGCCTGTGTCATTGCTTCTACTTTGTCCTGAAGTCTCTTTTTGTCTTCCTCCTGAAAGTTTATCAGTCCCTCCATCTTGTCATTCTGTTCTTGAAGATCAAGTAGTTGATCCCTCAGACGGTCTTTCACGTGATCTCCATCTGCCATATCCTGCAACAAATCATTGCAAACTTTAGACGTTTGACTGAGTCTAATGAACCGTAACAACGCATTACTACTAGATATTGGCATGAGTAATCTGTGAGAAAAAACTTTGTCTGCTGAAGGAAAATGACGTAATATAATTTTGTCATTGAATCTCTCACCTAAGTCAGTTATGACGGATGTTCCATGTAAGCTCCAGGTGATGCAAATGTTTTTTAATTGGTCATTCTTTTCTTTCTTTTTTTTGTAACAATAATAAATATAGTTTATTATTGTTGTTTTGTCATTATTTATTAATTGTATTATTATTGCTCGTTTAAAAAAAAAAAATCTGGGTTTCTGAAGCAAAATACTGATGTTATTTACATGTCATCTTTGTATAACTTAATTTTAATTTTCAGATAAACATTTTCAGATGTGTGTTAAGATTATTCTTACAGGCCAGTAATAAAGAGTGGGACATCTGAAAGGATAATAAACATGCACTCCAACAGAAAGACATTCCTAAATATTTAAACCATCCATGTAATGTCAGGCCAGACAGGATAAATGTGCTGTTCTGAAGCAGATGGTTAATTTAACAGCTCATTTCACATGCTGCTTTTTGGACAGTGAACCCATGCACATACCCGTCTCAGTGTAGAGATGACCTCCTCCAGATCCTCTAGCTCCCGCTGTTGACGCTGAATCTCTTTCTAGAAACAGAGATATAGTCAGTATCACTACATAAAGCTAAATATTTAAAAATTTCAAATAAGAATGAATACATTAAGACAATATAAATAAAAACGACTAGAATTTAAATATACGCTGCAAATGTTTTTCCCCCCACATATAAAATATAGATATCAAAAAAAAATAAGATACCATACATAAATAAGATATCACAGTCTCTGTGTCTGCCCAAGGCTCGGTTTCCCAAAAGCATCGTGAGCTACAGTAAGTTGATCGTAGAGAACATTGGTGGCAATGGTCTCCATGATCAATTTGGGCTCACAATGCTTTTGGGAAAGGCAGCCCTAGGCTCTTTACGCAATGAAATAAAACAAAAAACATTAACAGAAAAACAGCTAAAATTGAAAATTAATTATATATCAATATATTAGCAAAAACACAGTTTGCTAATCCATACAGTTTCATTCCTACTCACACATTAAGAGTAACACTGAGGCTTAATTTATTTACTTCAATTTTTTTTTTTTTTTTTACAAGTATAGACCCTGCTGAGATCACCTTGGCCTCTTGCAACTCCATGTCAGCAGTCTCCAGAACCATCTCTTTGTCTTTCTCTAGCTGCTGGGCGAGCTGGTCTATTTGAGTGAGCTCCTGACACAGCTCTTGATTTCGAGTGCTCAGGTCAGCCACCTCACTAGACACTGTCTTCTTCCTCTGCTGCAGTCCGTCAATTCTCTGCTCCAGGGATCTGTTGGTTTCCTGCAGATACTCTATCTGAAAAAGGAAATTAGTTATTATCAGAGAGGGGCGGGGTTAACGTCAACCCGGAAATAAACACCTGCAAACAGCAGGAGGTAATGGACAGGTCTGAATTAGGGTTGTCAATGCTTTCAATATAATTACCAACAAAGTGTAAACATGCTGTAAATAAGAGATTCATTGTACAATTAAGACAGCTTTTTATTATAATGGTCGTTTTTTGCTAGAGTGCAGAATTCAGTGAGCCTGCGCTTTAGAAATTGATAGCATTAGTGATTATAAAGGGAAGGGTCTTCTCTTGCTTTCTGTTTATTACCCATTCACAATCTGAATACAAGTTTAGTTTTTCTTGCTGCTAAGTACAGTACAGTTTGAGGATTGTGAACTATTTAAATTCGCAATTGAATCAGAAGCTGATAACCAATGGACGTGACAAAACGGCACAACATTTTATGACGTACTTATTTCAATCGTTTTTTCTCTGGTACCAAAACTGGTACCAAGAACTGCAAAATTTTATTGATATTGGTACCCAGGGCCGTAGTTAGGGTGGCGGGAATGATGTCCGCCTCGGTTAAAATAGAGTTAGATTGGGTGGTCACAGTCAGGTAACATGCCTAACAAGATAAAATAAACAAAATTATCAGATGGATATTCAGTTTACCTGTAGGTTCAAATGAGCAATAAGTTTTTCATTGCTGATGTTTTGAGCCTCTAGAGAGATGACATCATTAGGTCGACCACCATCCAGAGCTCGATTCAGACGCTCAATCTCTTTATCTCGGTCTTCCACCTGGCCAGAGCACAAAGTACATTTGTAAGGGTTAATATTATGAATACATTTACACTGTTAATATATGATAAATAAATAACAGAGATAATATTATTTTTTAGTAATAACCTCTCATTAGTGCACATATTTGTGGGCTCTTGAAGGTCGTCTCAAATAAAAAGGACTCTAAGCTCTACTTTAAATATAACCACTAACACTGTCACTCTCCCTAAACAATCAAGTAGTGGCTTAAGCAAAACCATTTGCTCCCTGAAATATTAAAACAGTGCCTAAGAAAAAGTAATCAGACTATACACAGTAATTGAATTTGTGAAATATAGGTGTGAGCACAGCACACTTACCTGTGTGTTGAGATGCTTGATTCCAGCATGCGCTCTCTCCAGGTCAAGCTTGAGCTGTGCCACTTCCTTTTGGAGCTCCTGGATTCTAAACACAAAGATTCAATGTTTTTTTTAATTATTATAAAAACTGTAAAAATTATTTTTAACTAATGTTTTTACTTTAACAAACACAAGTATATTAATTTTTAAATGTCTATATCATGTTAATAATGTGTTTTAACTGGGCAAGGCTGTCAAAATGAATATGTTAACTCGAGCAATTAATTGTTTTAAATGTTGCTAATAAATATATTATATAAATATGATGCTTTTTTCGTTACTTAAAAAACAGACCAAATGTGTTACCTACAAATGCATTAATTACAAAATAATCTTTTATTGTAATTCCGTTTTGTTTTCTTCCCTCGCACCTGTCATCAGCCACCTGAAGAAGGTCAGCGATATAGGGATCATCTGGTAGTGCCAGAGATGGAGGGATGGGGCCACCGGAGGGAGGGAGGAGTTCATCTATCTGCATCCGCTGGCGTCTAAATGGGATTGATCGCTTCTTCCCTCCTATTTAAATGTATTCATTGACCATGAAATGTTCTATTAGCAGTATAAACAGACAAAAGTGAATACCATAGCTGAAACGTTAAATAAAACATATCAACCAACCTGGTGTCTGAACAACAGCTTGCATGTTCTTCTCCTGGAGCTGTAGGATACGCTCCGTCTTGGCTTTGCAGTCCTTCTCAAGGGACCGAACTTTGTGCACATACTGATTATTGAGGAATTTTAGATCTGATGTTTCATGGTCCAGTTTCCTGATATACACCTTCAGCTCTGCTGACGAACAATAATGGTTACAAATAACCATTCCATGTGATTAAAAAAAGATTTGAGGCATTAAACCTAATCTGTACCCCTGCTGATCCGATCCTTCTCCTCTCTTAGTTTCAAAAGCCCAAGGTGCAACTCGTTGTTTTCTCTGACTATCCGGGCATTTTCAGCTTTATACGGCTCCAGAAGAGCATCCACATTCCGACTCTCCTTTTCTGTTTTTCCTGCAGCAAGCTTGGCATTCCTGAGACTTTCAGTGGTGTGGACCAGGTCACTGAGAAATAAATGAAAACAGATTGATAATGCTTCTGTCAGATCATGATTCACATATTATATACATTTGCAAAATGTCTCATGTTTCATTATCATGAAGACTATTTCCAGCAATTAACTAAAGTTAACGTGTCACATATACAGATATGCTAGCAAAAATAAATTGTGCCAGAGCTAGTGAAAAGAATAAAGGCAGGGGAAGAGTAAATCTGAACTACAGGCTCAGAAGATAAAAATCTTTATTGGTGGATAGTATAATACTGCACAATGTAGAGAGAATTCACCTGAAGATCTTCTCAACCAATGGCAGACTCTCAATGGCCAGAGGTTGTCTGTAGCCCAGCTGATCTAAACGCTTCCGCAGACTGACGAACTTCCGCTCTGCGCTGGTCGTCATGGTCGTTCAACACAAATACACGCTGCGCTCTACACACACAACGATTCACATGACAACAACCGAGCCAGCAACCTTCCTAATGAATGGGATATTGAAACACTTGATCTATTGTTGAACTTTTAAGATTTAGTAAGGTTCAAATGCTAGTTAAAACTGCCAGATTATAATTAGTGACTTTTCAGAACCACTGAGAGCTTCAAAACAGTCAAGACAACAAACCGCTCTGTGGCAGCTAGACCCTATAAAACCCCAAAACAGACTTTATTTTGTCGGCTGCCAACCTAGACAGCACTTTTGGGTGTGTTGCTAACTGTCTAACGTTAGGTAAGTAACGTAAGGCAGCTCACTAGGTTTTAAAACACGACCATAGAGTTACAATGGTCAATTTAATATTACCTTAAATAAATACAAAAATTCTCAATTTTCACAAAACATACTTACGTTACTCCGACGCTTGATGTTGTTTACGTAAACTGTCAGTCTGTCTTCAGAGGGCAGTTGGCTGTATTAACGTTAGCTTCAGTCTTCATTCTGCAGCATATCTGGCAAAAAAGTACGTTAAAGCTTTTTTCCTCAGGGGCAACACAATAAACGATGCAACAATTAACCCTCCAAAGTCTGCTTTCTGTTTGTTGTTTGGGTATTTCGCCTCAGTGATTTCATTTTGTAAAGCTGTTTGAAGTTAGCTAATCATCAGTGCCTACTGCAGATTTCCTCCCCTCCCCACGGTGAACGGTCTTCCGGTGGCGGTAACACTGTTTGAAAATGGCGCCGAGGAGAAAGCCAAGACCAGTCCTGCTCATTCCCATCAAATTGGAGTCTTTGAAACAGCGCCATTTAGTGGACATTGAGTGGAAATAGCCAATATTATCTGGATAGTTCACCCAAAAATGAAAATTCCCCTTACCCTCAAGTTGTCCCAAACCTGTTTGAATGTCTTTGTTCTGCTGAACACAAAGGAAGATGTTTTGAAGAATGCTTTGTAACCAAACAGTTGTGGGACACCATTGAGCATTTTTTTCCATACTACTATGGAAGTCAATTGAGCCCCACAATAACTGTTTAGAAGTTATACAGAATTATATACAAAATGTATAGGTTTGGAACAACTTGAGGGGGCATAAATGATGACAGAATTTTCATTTTGTTGTTGAACTATAAGTTTAAGGTATAGAGTTAAGGCCTGACATATGAAATAATAGTCAGAAAATCCTTTTTTCAAACGGAAGTTTATTGAACCTTTAGACAACATTTTCAAAAAGTTTGCACTTGTGATTTCTTTTTTGTATCATATTTAATACTTTTATGGCTCAAATAGTATGATATAGGCTAAAGTGAGAATATAGACCTAAACATATAACAATAAATATATAAACAATATAGAAGAAAACAGCTTACAAAATAACCTACAAAATAGAACAATTATTCCAGATATTGTTGTGGTTAAATCAATTATGCTTGTAAATGAACTTCCATGCAAAAAGTGCTTGCCAGTGAAAAGCTGACATTTTAACCAGTAGCAGCAATGGTAGTAATCCGCAAACACGTTCCCCTAACGTTGTTCCCGTTTTCTTTTTGCAACCATAAAAAAACGTTCACAGAACGTTGCAGGGTGCATGGTTATTTTTAAATAAAAGAAAATGGTGCTGAATAAATGTAAAATCTGGGTAACCCCGTTAAACATATCTTAGGCTACATAATGGACAAATGTAATCTAATTTAATCTTCAATTGAATGGTTGATGTGATTGGGTTATTTTTATTAGCTAAACAATACATAAAAACAAGATGTGTTTTGTATAATAGGCTACTAGCCTAATTATAGGCATCCATACATCCATCTTCCATAATAGGCCTACTTTATGGGTAGGCTGGGTCGCGGGGTGTGCTGGATGATTACTGAAAGAGGTTAGGGGAACGTTCAAACGTCTGAGTTTGAACGTTGAAGCAAAGTTAAAATAACGCTAGGGGACCGTACGTTAGAATAACGTTATGCGAACCAAACACTAATGTTCTATTTCTGTTAAGAAAACTTTCCTGGCTAACCAACACACACACACACACACACACACACACACACACACACACACACACACACACACACACACACACACACACACACACAAAAAAAAAAAACAATTCTGGGAACCAAAAACGAACATTCTTCTGTCTTGACTGACCACGTGATGTTAGAGGTCTATCGGTTTAAATAATCGTTTTAATTATATGAGAATAGGGAAATCCACATCACAACTATGTGATAACGTAGATAAACTCACAAATATCATTGGAATCATTTTCAGAACGATTTTTTTCCAGCTGATGAACTAAAATTGACAGACAGCCAATCAGATTCAATTATAGCATTTAAAGCGGCAGACAACATAAAACATTTATGTTTTGATGTGGATCGACCCTACGCTAGTTATTGTTATCGTTCTTGGTGTGAACGGGCCTAAAAGATAGATGTTTATTATTATCTCGTGTGAATGTAGGCGATAATTCTCAACAACAGTGTACAATTGTGTTTAGGCACTGAGGGCACTTTCAATCTCTGTAATTATTTAAGATTGTGACCTGCATTTAGATGCTTGTGTATATGTAGAAGCTGCAATATTTTGTTTGTATTGTGTGAACGGCCTCTGCCACACCCTCCTGTTTCACGTGCAGCTGTGAGAGAAGCAGCGCCTCCGCGCGCACTGAATCCGTACGGAACTGTCTCGAGGAGGAGGGCGAGCACTCGCAGCATCAGCAACACACACATTCACATACACACATACACAAAGAGGTCAGCTCGTGTGCTGCGACTTGAATGGAAGATAAACCGAGTGCCGCGAGACACAATAAAAGAAGCATAGAGACTGATCGCTGTGCCGTGACAGACGCGTGAGAGGTAGGAGATTATTAAACATTTGTTAAACTGCATATCTTTGTCGGTGATACTGACCTTGTCATTTAGCCCATCTTCCAAAATCCACCATTCTTTACAGATGTGTGCACAGCTGGGGAGGCATGAACATGTCTCGAGCTGCCTTTCGCGTTGAAATGCATGATAAAGAAATCTGTCATTTTGTAGAAAACACCGTCGATACGTTTGCATCATCACATCCATCTGGCCCCTTCATATGTTGCCTTTTATTAGCTTATTTATGAATGACAGTCCTTTTGATTAAGTGATGCTCATGAAATGTTAGCAAAACATTGAATATTTGAATTATGAGTCGTCAGTCATTCATTATATGCTTACTGGTGCAGGCAATTGATGATTCCCTGAGCTGTAGTGTCGTTTTCTCTCACGATGCATACCTGCCAACAATGCATGCTTTTGTGGCAAAATATGCCATCGATAGCTTTGCCCGTTCATAAAAAACATGGATGGTTACTCACTATTTAGATAAGCCAAATACATCACTGATACGATTTATTGGCATTCATTAATGCAAGAAAGGCGTGCACATATACCCTTTTTTTTTTATTAATAGACAGTGTCTGGCCTAATTTTTCTTCTTTTATTATGACGTAACGATGATGTAATGCCGAACTCTAAATTGAATTTCAGTTTTGTTTCTTTGTTTGTATTTGCTACCAGGTCCACACTATATAAACACCCTGTTGTTGTGTTCATGCATGAGTTGTTTATAGCGTATATGTAGGACTGATCTTATTGTTAAAGGCTCAGTGATGTGAGAATGATAAAATCAATAACATACATATACACATAAACATTACACTTAGTATATAAGGTTGTGATTTCTTCTCACTGTACACTTCATATAACTCATAAATGGATGGATGGATTTTTAGTGTACAGACACAGATGATGAGGTTTAGAAATCTTAACTGTAATAATGTGTTTTCTTGCAAGGAAATTTGAATCTCAGTAATTTCTTTCTGAATTGCTTGGATCGCATGATGCTTCTAATAATGGCAGATATGCTTAAGTATTCTTATATACTAGTTTGTCTCAGAAATGAAACATAAAACTAAAATAAATAGTTTTAAATACAAGTGAATTTAGACAATGCAAAATTATAATAAAATGCATGAATAAGATTAACAGTGTTATTATTCAATTATTTATTTTTAACAATAAGTGAGTGTTAGATTATGGTAATTGTAAAATATAGAGGAAATGAGCATGAACAATTAAATTAATTAGGTTAACTAATACCAATAAACAAAAAAAACCTCTAACATCAAACGAATATCAAAACGAATAAGGTAGGCTATATTGTGCATTCTTATCCGGCTAAAAAAACAAAAGTTGACATTACTTTTTAGCTCACAGTTTTTTTTTTGCCTGAAATAATTGAGTATTATAAATCATAATTTAATAAAAATTATGAATCCTCTCTGAAAAATTTACATTTTGACAAAATATTATATTCAAGTTATATAAAGTTACATAAAAACATATGATAAAACAAGGAGAAAGAAATGTTCTTTAAATACACAAAATACACAACTAGACACACAAGCTTCCTTACTCCTTTGTCAGTTGAACATTCTTAGGCCTGCCATTTGAAGGCAAAACAATTTCCATGTATAAGACAGGAAACGGCCTCAAAAGTTCCCACTGCTGGGGCATGTTCCCCTTAAACATCTTGAAGATTTGTGCGTTCAAGTAGAGGAAACCAGAGAAACTGCTCCCGAGGCTTCCTCCCACTATAAATAATTAATGAAAAGGCCAATTAATATTAATCCATAAAAAGTACTGCATCAATACAAGTTGACCAGTGAAGAGGAAAGGCCCTGTGTGTTCGACCGGAGTGTCTGTGCTTTTGTTGGTGTGACAGGCGATCCCACAGCATCATCTGAATAAGGTTACACATCTTTAGTCGGCAGTGGGTAGGCCTTATGTATGCTGGACTTTATAGGATGTTATTTGCCATAACAATATGACCTAATTAAACCCACTTTAGTAGGCTCACAAATTTGACGTGACAGACATTGGCCTCAAAACATGTGGTTTAAAATTGCCCTCTAGTGTAGTACAACACAGATAGACATATTAATGTAGAGCTGTCCATTGATCCCAAGAGGAATTCATATTGCCCTATTATTACACTACCAAACAGTGTCTAAATAGGCACTTATAGAGTAACGTGACCCTCTCAGATATAATGTAACACAATCTGCACTTTAGTATCATTAGAACATGATCTTGAGAAGAGATACACACTTAAAACATCACACGAAGTAAGTGTTCATATGTTTTTCATAGAATGATCCAGCCATATACATTCACTTACAGTAGCAATATAATTGAATGCATGTATGGAAACAGGCAAATGTTGCCTAGACACTAGAACACACTATCGCTGACATGTAGGTCAGTCAATTAGTCGGGGCAAGTGGCGATTCACATGCATTTGAGGTTGAACGCTTAAGAGTTCAGTTGGTTTTCTGTCCTAATTAGTGTAAACACAATGATTATGTGTCCATTTCATGCATATTGAACATGCTTATTCTTTTATATTGAAGGTTTTTTTCCACCAAACCCTCAGATCCTATGTGAATAATTTCATAATTAATAATGAATTCACATTTAATAATTCATCTGAAGGGTTGTTGCTTTGACTAAGACTTGTGTGGTGAGGTGGAGCAGGAAGCATGAACCCAAAACTATTGATATAAATCTCAAGTAGCCGAACACAATCAGTACAGACCACAGTTAATAATGACACTGCACAAGTTTCAGTACAAAAAGGGATATTTTGAGACACAAGAATGGAGGGGTTCGAAAGACAGACTGACAAAACAAAGGACATATTTATCCTATTCTTATAAGTGCAATGTTCTGACACGCAGATGCCTTTATTTACAACTGTTTGTTCTTAGTATAAAAGAGTGTCTGTATGTGTGTGTTTGATAGAGAGACTGCGACAGGAGAACACAGCACAGTTAGGAAATGTGTGTCTGTCTGGGAACGCTCTGTAATTACAGTATGGTTCAGCCCAGTTCCTCCTCTCATTTTAATCAGCAACTATATGCTGTAAGTAAGATGTTTTAGCTTAAGTTCTCAATCTGTGCACTATTATACAATAGATACTGCTCCACAGCAATAATTTCCACAATAGCATCTCTAATTTCACCCAAACCGCAAGTCATGTTATGCAGAAAATACCTTATCAGAACACAGGTCAGGCCTTGAGTACACAAAACTTTGTCCTACAATGACAACGCTGAAGCAAGACTTTGATTTTGCTGGTCCAGGCTAGTTAGTGCTGGTCCTGCACACTTAGGCTCTTTATCAGCACAATGAGTAATAGTCTTTCTGGTGAAGCTGGTTGGCCATGGAAATGTTGCTTGTTAGAAAGCCTGGTGGGAACACATCCCATCAGCATCTAAAATTTGTTTTGTCAAAGATTGGTCAGTATATTGCTTTTTTATTATTATTTCCTTTTTCATTAGTAGGATATGCAGATTCTTTCTATTTGATATATGAAGTAAGAAATAGGAGTGAGAAATTGTACATTTCTTTTTTGTAAAAAAGGAGCATCAATGCCATCAGCAATTCCCTACAATTATTATTTATTACTACTTATGAAATACGTTGAATGGATGGATGGATGGAGATAGATAGATAGATACATACATAGATAGATATATACATAGATATACATAGACAGATACATATTAGATAGATTCTTGTAGATAGAAATTTAGAGAGAAATTTGTTCTCTGTGGATTCATATTCTGTAGTTAAAGGTCACTGTGCTTTATTAGAGTGGGCTGCTTGTCTTGGCCTGTTCTTCTACAGATCTTGAAAGGTAATGTTTTCAGATTGAATCTGATTCCTTGATGATTCTCTTCTATGTCTGTTCTGTGGGAGTTTTTATTAAAGCCAATATTCACTGCCAGCGTGAATCACTATACAGTCTCTGAAGTTTAACACATGCAAGAAAGACTCAGCCTTCCAGTGCAGGAGATTTTGAATCTCATGTTAACAATTACTATAAGCAACAGCATTACAATGCATTTATTTTTAGCAGAAACCAAAAAATTGAAAATAGCTTTGTTGAAGCTGCAGTGGATAATTCCCACACACCACTGATAATGCAATAGGTTTCTCAAACATGCCGACTACACATTTTGCCCTGCCCCCATCTCTCATTGTCCAAATAAGTAGTCCTGCTCCAAACTCACACCAATTGATTGAGCCACACACTGACATCATGGACTAACTGTCTAGTTTGCAAGTGGTTTACCAACAGATGTCTCTGCACATTAAACTGAGACGAGAAATTATTTTAACATCAAGAAAACTGCACAGATCAGCTTATAGAGGCTGAATACTTTTGGAAAGCATTGCATTTTCATAGTCCCTTCTGTAGTGCTAAGCACAGCACAAATGACAGGTTTAATTGTTAATGCTAACTGCTAAGTGTTCTTGTCCTTTGAGTCGGCATAATACCCTATGAGATCTCTAATTACTTTACAGTACCCACTACCCAAGGAACAATTTTGATCGGTGTATTTTGACTGTGTGCAGCATTATGGACAGACAAGGTCTCAAATTAAGGTGAAAAAATGCCCCAAATATTGAAAATGGCAACAATTTCCTCCACAGTGCATACCTATACTTTATTAGCCTATACTATGCTGCTATTTGGACATGTGTGTGCAATATTGTTTTTAAACAGCAGTTCAATAAACAATTTTACATTTTAGACACAATATGCCCATTATTGGTCTGTTTTGCCTGTTTTGAAGTTGCAGACATGGCCACAGCAGAACCATGAATATAGGTGGTATGAATGAAATTCGGATGTACTACATCCACCATGTTGTCTGTCACGTGACCTACCAGCGTCAGTTGCTTCACTGCTATTCTTAAATCCTCTGAAGTGGCCTCATGGGATAGTAAAGTGTCCATCAAATGTGCACTTCAGTATCTCAGTGGAAGTAACCGGTCATCCTAGTACTTTTCGTCTACTGTTTTTCGAATACTATGTATTTGGACATACTACTCTTTTGGCGTACTGTTTTTTGCTTTCTATATAGTAGGGAAGTATTCACATGTTTGAACAAATTGGTTGAATGAATAATTCCATGGCTCATTCGGAAAGACATTCAGTTATTTTGTTCCTGAATTAATCAGCATTTTTGAACGAATTGTTTGAATAAATGATTCATAAAGACAGTCACTTGCCGACACCTACTTGCATAACAGTATTATTAAAATATAATGCACCGTTGACCCCTTACCCCTCCCTTAAACCGAACCATACCACTAAACCTAACTGTCACATAACCTTACCCATGTCCCACCTCAAAAGCAATAAAACATGAACTCAGTAACTCAACGCATTGTATTTAACAATTAATTTTTTTGATACATAGAAGTCAAAGACACCTAATATAAAGTGGGGCCATTCATCAAATTTACATTTTATTAAAATGTACTGTAATAATGTGAATTACTTACAGCAACTTTTGTATGTGATGTTGATATGACTTCATAACAGCCATATGTTCTGATTGAGAATATTAATCCAGTAATAGATTCAACTGAAATGTATGACATGGCATGTTTTTATATGGTTGGAATATAAGTATGCCCACATAAAAGCAGGCTACTTGAAATTGCCCCTTAATAATACAGTTGATTTCTGACACTGGAGACAGGTAGCAGTTTGTGCCGTTATTGATCCTCCACACGTCTTTATTCAGTTAATGGGGGCCCTTGTTCTTTGAAATTGTTTTAACACAATACACACACGCATCCTCACATATGCTGACAAACAAGCTTACAGTCACAGTCTGTGTTGGGCAGTTTAAAATCATCAATGCATGTTTGTTCTTCCTGCCCCTGGTAAGCTGGCCAACGAACAAAGTGGCATTCTGTGAGTAGCAACAGAGACAGCAGTATAAACCAGCACACTACCTCACCATCATCACCCACTTTTCTCTTCTCTCGGACACATTCTAGGATTGTTTTCAGTCACATGTGTGAATGTATCTTGGGCATAGGCGACTAAGCTCTCACATAGGAAATCATGCAAACGTCCCACGAACAACACAAAAACATACACTGTGAGAACTTTATGGGAGTATCAATATGCATACCATATTTTTTCACACTGTATTCAATAACGGAGATGTTTGTGAATTCATAATTTGTTAACTATCAAAACTGCATATGAGGAACAGATATATTTTTCCTCATGTGCGCACAACAACACACAGCTATAAGCATTCTTGAGTTCTCTTTGCACTTGTGCAATGTGACACCTGACTCTAGGTAATAGCGCAGCTCCACAGTAACAGCAGGCAGGTGGAACAGCCACACATGCATAAACGCATACTAGACTCTTACGCAGATAAATCGACAACCAGGTAAGCCTTTATTCTTGTGTACTCCTTCGACCATGTATGCGATCTAGCGTTTTTTTTGTGTAATGCGTATGGCAAGATATTGTTAAACACAATAGGCCTCTGTTCATGAAGCTGCCATTATCTCTCGCCAGCCCCATATCCTCAAAGACCCATTGTGCCTTTCTTATCGTATGCACTGTAATGAAAATAGATGTGCGTTAGAACCAAGAACCAATAGCTTTTTGGTTGTTTTTTTGAAAGAATATGTAAAATATAATTTATGTGTATTAAAGTAAGCTTTTTGTTTCTAATTTATTTTTGTTATAATTTTTATTATAAGTTTTATTTGAATACTTGTTAATGGTAGAAATGCCCCATAGTTTGCGTGTGTGGGTACACATATGTGAACTGTATCACTTGATAAACTCCTGGCCTGGATTTTCCTTCTTTTACAGAAGGAATATATTGTATTATAATTTATTATATTATATTATATTATACCATTTAAAAGGCACAATATGTAAGATTTTTGGATTAAAACCTCCAAAAACTACTAGAGCAATGTTATTTTGACTTGTGTGCTTACCTCATTCCAAATGTTCCCAACAAGAAATCAGCTATTTTGCAGTGTAACATCCCGTGTCATTATGTCACCTATCAATGATTTCATATCAGCGTTACCCTCGATTTCAGGTTTTACTAGATTTAAACACCATTGAAGACACTTTAATAGTATCCCCCGGTTTCACAGACGAGGCTTAAACTTAGTCTCAGACTAAAATGCATGTTTGATCTGTTTTAAATGAAAGCAACTTGCACTGAATTATCTTAAAATATGTCAGTGCCATTGTTTTCTCAAGATGCAAACCAGTTTTTTTCTCGGGCATGTTTATTAAAGCTACTTAAATTGAACTAAGGCCTAATCCTTGCATAATCTAAGCCCTGTATGTGAAACCAGGCCTATGTGTTTTATTAGACAGGTGAGCAACTGTTTGGATACCTTTATGGACAGAAAACTAATTATTATATGGCTCAACACGGTTAGTCGTATTGTTTGAATGTCTTGTTTTCTTGATTTACAGTGACATGTTCGTACCCAAAAAGTATATCAGACAACACTATTTTGTCAATAGCTAACATTTATAATGATTTAGAAATCATAAGAGAATTAAAAAAATAATAATTGCATGCCATTTAGCAACACAAGTCATCCAGCACTTATTAATATGATAATATCGCTCTAGTTCACGGCAGTGTGAAACAAAGTGTCTCACTCCAGACACAGAGCGAACCCACGGAGTAACGTTATAACATAACTTTCCACACACTCAAATCAGATGTGTTTTTAGTATGATTCTTTTGACCAAGTAAAACAGCACTGCGCTACCCCACAATTTGAGTTTGTCAAATAAAGAGACCTGAATGAGTAATTCAGCATTTGCGGCTGTTCATTAGAATAAAATAAGATAATGTGAATTTAACGACGACTACTCCCATAGTTTCACTTATCCACAGCGTCAAGCTACACCTTTGTTATTGTTTTGAATAAGTGACCTCTAGTGGGGCGAAATCTACATAATATGCCTTTAAAAGTTTAGGGTCAGTAAGATTTTTTTTTTTTTTTTTTTAAAGAAATTAATACTTTTAATGTTACAAAAAAAAATATTTCTTGCTGTTCTTTTTAACTTTCTATTCAACAATTTGAGTTTTCAAATAAATTATTAAGCAGCACTGCAGCAACTGTTTTCAACACTGATATTAATAATAAATGTTTCTTGAGCGCCAAATCAGCATATAAGAATGATTTCTGAAGATTCATGTGACACTGAGGACTGGAGTAATGATGCTGAAAATTCAGCTTTGCCATCGTCCAAATAAAGTACATTTTAAATTATATGAAAATAGAAAAAAAGTTATTTTAAATTCAAATACTTTTCACACAATTACTGTTTTTACTGTATTTTTTTATCCAATAAATGGCGAGCATGAAAGACTTTCAAAATAATTAAAAAATTTTAGAAAGAGACTAGGGCTAACTACAGAGCTTGCTCATGTCTGTGACTGCAGATTAAATAGTGAGTGAAAATACAGCTAGAGGGAGTTGCGTAAAATGCCTGTTTGGAGAATCTGGAGTCTAGTGAAGTGGAGTAGTGTTGAACATATTTAAAAACCAAAAGATTTTAAATCCAAAATTTCATAATTATTTGTCATTTATATCTTATATAGGGAGACCAGGACTTGTAGTTACATGAGGAAGTTGTCACAAGGGCCATATATCCAAGTAACTATGAGGTTTTGAGTCAAAGATCCATTTGTACGAAAGCTTGTTTGTTTGCAGTTGTTTGTCTGTTGGTTTCAAACTATGAAATTTGATCAATTTGTATGAATTCTGTCCACCAAACAAAAATGTTAGTATTATATATATATATTTATTTCACAGCTGTTCTGTAAGAAGTGCACAAAAATAAAACCACACTATCATTCAGAGAAAAATCAACTATAGATTTTAACCAAGCTGATCTGTTCTGTCATTTTCATATAGTTTTAAGAAATTATATGTTGGGGCAAGTTGTAACATGTTTTATATATTGTAATGTTACAATTTTATATATTTACAGTTTTTATTGTTTAAAATGTTTTAACTGTTCCAATGTGGCAGCTTAACCCATAAACTGTGGCATTATCTTCTATCTGGGCAATAGTGTTCAAGGTGGGTATGCAGAAACTGACCTCCAAAAATCCACCAACACACAAAGTAAAAATTGTGACAACTAGCCCCAGGCCCTTCAATTTATTCTACAGCAAGTTACACTGCCACAGTTCATAAGAGTATAGGTTTGAATCAGAATTGCCTGGTTTAATAAGGCTGAGGTCAAGCTTTGAAAGGCAACCCTGACATCCATTGAGGTCTTATGGGCTATTGATGACAGATTTGTGTTCATTTGATCTCCATAACCATCATTCATCCAGAACCAACACAATTAGAAATATTAGCCTTCATACTTCAATAAACACTCTTAAGATAAGGCATGCTGTTATTAGAGATCTATAAGTTGTGATTCAATGGTTTTGTTATATTTTTTTCCCTAAAGCACCAAGGAGCAGCAACCGAGCTTTGTAAATCAAGGTGCAGAAGGTTGAATCCATGTTCCCTAAGGTTTTCCTTCAGTGGTATGCAGCTCTTTCCAGCTGTGCGGCTGAATTAGGTAAAAGTGTGCTTTTGTGCTCAGTAAGCACAGGCAACTAGACCAGCTTTGCTATACGCTGCGCAGTCAGCCATCTCATTTTTGCTTCAGTGATTTCTAGCTGTACATTCAAGCCGCCCCATTGTACGAGTGAAGCTAGCTTGCTATCATAATAATATATGGGCCTTTGCGCAAGGCAAGATCATTTCACCCCTGAAACATAATGCATAAAGTGTGATTTGCTTAATGTGCAGGCATTACTGACAGCTCCGAGCCCCGTCGCATATTTAGGCTAAAATAATGGTGACGTAGGTCGTCTTTACTAAAATATGGCGGCACTGACCTGGATCTTTCCTGATGAGCCTTTAGTTCTGTGTAGATAAAATACAACATCAGAACCGCCTTAAATGTTGCTGTTGTCAGCAATAAGCACACATGTTGTTTTCTATTAGCTGTGCATGAGAATCAACACAGAAGGTGACATTATGCTAAAAAAAATGGTTGTAAGCAATTTTATAAGATTGTGATTCCTGTTTAAATTCATTTATGTTGCTTCTAGGCCACATTACAAACATTTGTAGTTTATATGCTGCTTGAAATTAAGCTTCTATGCCTCCTTTGAGTGGAAAGATTACTTAATCAATGGTCATTTTTCTAAGATAGAATCTGGAAAGGTTGGCACTCTGTAAAGCTTTCTTTCACAAAGCTATAGAAAAAATAGTTCATTTATACAATCATTCAAAAGTTTGGGGTCGGTAAGATTTTTTCTTGTTTTGTCTCTTATGAGTTTTTTTTCTCTTATCACCAAGGCTTTTTTTTTAAATAATTGTTTTCTATTTGAATATGTTTTAAAATGTAAGTTTTTCCTTTGATATCAAAGCTGAATTTTCAGCCTCATTATGCCATATCATTCTAATATGCTGATTTGGTGATTATGTAGAATTGATTAGCTGATTATCAATGTAGAAAACAGTTGAGCATGGTTTTTAGAAACCATTACATAAACCATCTTATGTAACATAAATGTCTATACTATTACTTTTGATCAGTTTAATACATCCTTGCTGAATAAAACTATTAATGTTTTTTTGTTTTTTTTAAATCTTACTGATCCCAAACTTTTGATCAGTAGTGTACGTGGCCTGAGTTACAAAAGTTCGCTATTGCAGCAGATCACTTGCGCATCTTCATCTTCTATGAATTTATTTTAAATAATTTAATCTCTTTATGATGGGCATTATAGGATATCGTATGACTGCTAATAATGAGTCATGTAGCTTTTAGGTTCAGGAGTCAGAGGGGCACCATTCCAGGAATCCACTTATAGCCCATTTTATAGCGCACTGGTTTGGTCAAATAGAGGCAGGCCTGTGCTAGAAATGTTTGTAATAATGTTTAAAGCTGCTGGCCGATCTCAAATCTACCTTTTCTGTCAAAGATACTAAAAAAGGCATTTTCCTCACAACTATGTTCCTTTTTGGAAAGAAATAGTATCTGCGAGAATTTTCGGTCAGGATTTAGACCGTACCATAGTACTGAGACAGATCTCATTAGAGTCACAAATTATTTGCTCTTATCTTCCGATCGTGGTTGTATCCGATCGTGGTTAGTGCTGCATTTGATACCATTGACCACAAAATTCTTTTAAATAGACTTGAAAATTATGTTGGCATCAGTGGAATTGCATTAGCATGGTTTACATAAATCATATGTAAATGAAGAGATGTCTTATCGATCAAAAGTTCAGTATGGTGTACCATAAGGCTCAGTACTAGGACCGTTGCTGTTCACTCTGTACATGCTACCCTTAGGAGATATCATTAGGAAGCATGGCATTAGTTTTCACTGTTATGCTGATGATATTCAGTCAGTTCTATATTTCTTCATGCCCGGATGAAACCTACCAATTCATAAAAATTAACGGAATGCATAGCTGATATAAAAAACTGGATGACTAGTAATTTCCTAATACTTAATTCTGAAAAAACAGAGATTCTAATAATTGCAAAAAAAACTTCCTCACACACTAACCTAGACACTGTTTTACACTTGATGGCTGCTCTGTCAAGTCCTCGTCGTCGGTTAGGAACCTGGGTGTGCTCTTTGATACCAATCTTTCATTTGAAAGTCACGTGTCTAGTATCTGTAAAACCGCATTTTTCCATCTTAAAAATCTCAATTATGTCATATGCTCTCAATGACAAATGTGGAACAGTTAGTTCATGCATTCATTACATCAAGGCTAGATTTTTGTAATGCTATTATGGGTGGTTCTCCTGCACGCTTAATAAACAAACTACTGCATTGCCTCCCTGTTAAACATTCTATACATTTTAAAATATTGCTGATTACTTACAAAGCACTAAATGGTTTAGCTCCCCAGTACTTGAGCGAGCTCTTAACGCATTATAGTCCGTCACATCTATTGCGATCTCAAAATTCCGGACAGTTGATAGAATATCAAAATCGACCGCTGGCGGTAGATCCTTTTCCTATTTAGAACCAAAACTTTGGAACAATCTTCCTAACATTGTCCAGGAAGCAGACACACTCTGTCAGTTCAAATCTAGACTAAAAACACATCTCTTTGACCTAGCATACAGCTAACACATTATAGACTTCTATAATTCAATGTTAGGCTACATAGTTTAGATCAGTCGGAACTGTGAACACTTCCCATAAATCCTGATGTACTTGTTACATCATAAGAAGGATGGCGTCTACGCTAATATTAGTCTTGCTGTTTATCTCGAGGCTTACCGCAGTCCGCCGGATCCAGGCTGTATCCGGATCTGATGAAGGACCTTCGCCTGGACACGACGACAACACAGTCCTGAAGTGTCAACCAGTCTCTCCACTGTGAAGGCCTCCTTCCCTTCCCTTTACTTATGTACAGATAAAACGTTTTAGGATAATTCCGGTTGACATGGCTACGCGGAAGCGATAAAAAACAAGTCTGTATAATACACAAGGCTTGTACCTTGGAACCTATTTCATGGTTTGCGTTCTCGAGCTACCAAGGACTGTTTTGTGAGCGGCCGGATCGCATTAAGGGTTTTCTGTTAGAACGGTGTTGCGTTAGCGGCCCCTAAGTTAATAACTAATGATCGTTGTGATGTAAGTGAATCAATCAATACTAATTTTAGCTAGACAATAACTTTATTCTAGCTGCTGTAAATGCAAAACAATCTCTGTTACTTTAATTTCCTATTATCACAGTAAAGCTGCTTTGAAACAATCTATATTTTTAAAAGCGCTATATAAATGAAGGTGACTTGACTTGTAGTGAGGTCAGTCTGTACCATTAAACTTCAGCAAGTGGGATAAATTAGCATTGCTAGCAGCTAGAGCTAACTTAGCCGCTAACCCTCTGTAGCTCTGCTGCAGCCTTTTCTGTTTGTCTGGGGTATTTTCAGTGTCCTGTTGCAGTGCATGTGGCTGCGATTTGTGCATTTAGCATCGTCATTGTGTCTGGAGCTTCTTTAATGCACACAACACAAGCAAGATCATTCGTTAACATGGGCCAGAACATGACGAATACACATGCGGTTTGGACCACGTTTATACTTGTACCGCAGATGCATGTGCACAAACACAAACACATCTGGACTAGCATCACAAACAGACAAAGACACATTGATCCATTCAAGCAGCAACTGAGTCTGTTTAGACAGTGAAACTTTTAGGATGACCCTAGGAGACGTTAGAGGACACTGTCTACTCATACAAAGAGAAACGACTTAAGGATGACGTAAGACTTTAATCATTTACAGTTTGTTGTGTTTAACAGTTAGTGCAATGCTGTGCTGCCAAAAGGTTTTTATCTGCCAAAAGGAATACAGGTTTTGAGGCAATGAGTTTTGATTAAATTACAACAATAGTGCCATTTTAAATCTTGGCATTTCTTTCCTGGCATTCTGAATGAGCGTATGTAGAATCCCAGAAGCAATATGGAAAAACACCATTTGCTGTATTTTAGTACTGACTGATATAAATTACATTAGGTGCACTTTGTGCATGAGAATTAGAGAAGTTGATTCTGTGGTAAAAAATTACATTTTAGCTTTCTCTATATGTTGTATCTTGCTCCATTGTACAGTACATCCTATGGGGGTTCCATTAACATAAAAAGTGCTTTCTAAATAGCCTTTCATTTAGATTTTGCATAGATTGCTGACCAGGCATAAATATGATGTGATAATGCACTCTACCTCTATGGAGGTGCACTATAGTTCTCTTCACTATAGTGCCTCTATGTTCTCCACAGACACGATACTCTGTAATTACACTAACACACATGTTAGCTGACATACTAACACTCCCTAGCATGTGTGTACATACACACACTTCACTAAACAAAACACTAAACAATTGTGCCTATTTTATGCAATTTCATCACAAAAACTTATTCACTATCCATCCACAATCCAGTGTTTTAATACTGAATTACATTATTATTAATCATATTTTAAAGTAGCTTTTATTTTTATACTTTCAGTTTTCATTTTCATTTTTGTTCTTATTTAAATATTTATTTTGTTTTAGTCATTTAGTATTTTTAACTTAAACACATTTATTTCAGTTAGTTGCCAAGGCAAGTTTTTAAAGGTTTTTTTAATCTAATATTTAAAAAAAAATACAATGTTTTTAAATCATCATTTTTTTTTTCTTAAATGGTCTTTTTTTCTAGATAAATAAGAATTCTATACAAATTTTAATTATTATATACATATGTATACATATACATACATATTATATGCATTATTCCTTTTTTGTAAGGAATAATATACAGTCAGTTGATCATCATCACAAAAAATAAATCCCAACAGGGTTGTTTTGCAATAATGAGCAGATGATTGTACATTAGCCTATTGTACATTATGACACTGATACTTCAATAAAAAATAAATATTTAATATTATATTGATTTATATTGCAATAGTTACTTGTAGTCATCAGAGAAAGCACAGCTATGTATGAGCTGTCAGTTATACAGCAAACAACAAAATGAGATGTTTGTGTACATGTTCTTTTATCATGGCAGCAGTACATTATTAAGTTATGACTTAAGAGCATTATAACTGGGCATATATCCAGACTAATAGCCGAGTAAAGTTTACAGTCCCAGTAATGTACAAGGTTTTGATCTGCAAGATGGGAATTGTATTCCTTAATTCTTATCCAATTCCCACCACAGATAAATAGATGGTCCTGTTATTTGCAACAAAATGATGGCAAGAAATAAACCTTGGACCAAAGAAAGACTGTGTATGAGATTGTAAAATCTATGAGATTATGATGATAATAAAAACAGATGAAGCATTGAATAAATATGGTTTTATGAAAGAGAGTTTAGGAGCCCATAAGGAAAGAAAGGGAAAGTGATAGGTGTCTTATGATCCCTCTAAGCCTTTCTATCTCCTATTATTGTCATCTCCTCCTGCAATTTTCTTGCACACATGAACACATCAATGAGAAAAATACCTCTGTGTTCACGTTTATCCCCCCCTCTACCCTTGATGCAGACCAAGGCCGTCATAACCATGGCGACGGACAGTAAGGAGGCTACGCTTGATGAGCGGGTAGAGGTAACAGTATCTGAAGGCCCAGGTAAACAAAAACAGAGTGAGGATCTTTGCGAGTGGCCTGCTCTTAAAGTGGCAGTGCAGCACACTAAATGCACCAAAGATTATCAGCACTGTCTCTTTAAGAATTGTTTGGTGTTACATGGGTTACAATTCTGTCAATATTTACGCACCCTCATGTCTTTAAAAACCTATATGAAGGTTTTATTTGAAAGATTTTCTTTAATGTTCTTTTCCATGCAATTACAATGATTGGGAAGACTGGAGCTTTTATTCCTAATTCTCTCATCCATGCAGCTGGATGCCTAAATGTTCACCTTAATTTTGATCTGACAGCTGTTAATAGTGACTTTTAGTCACATTAACCACTTTTATGGTGCTTTTGTGTTCTGTATAAAGTTTGAAATCTCCACTCCTCATTCATTGTAATTGCATGGAGTAGAGTGACCATCTATTCTCCAAAATGTCTCCTTTTTGGGAACGACATGAGCATGAGTAAATGATTTTCATTTCTGTGAGAATTATAAGTCCTTTAAATATGACATAATCGCGTGTTATTGTTGCTTTACACACCTTTCCGTGTGAACCTTCTGCCCTCAAACTTTATAACCACGTTTAACTATTAATATCCCACGTGTGACTTGTTTCATTCTTTCTCAGCATGGTTGATGTGTGGCATGTTTTAGTAGCTCGATTCTAAATGTTTTTTACGAATGTGTGCCAATGATAGGAAAACAAATATATTGCTGAGAATAAATGTATGATAAATGTATCAATTAATAATGGCAAGATTATTTGGAGTGTGAGAGGAACAGTCAGGTTCAGGTGTAGCACATGCAGTGGGAGCGGAAAAAAAATGGGTTATTGGATTTGCTGCTCTAGTGAGAAATATTGTACAACAAGAGTATGAGGTGTAAGGTTGAGCCTTCATGTTGTTAAGTGTGTTTAAGCTTTTGTAAAGAAGTGAGAGGAACAGTCAGGTCTGAGTGAATTTATTTAGCAGTACTGACACTCATAGGACCAGGAAGGCCGTATTTGAGTGTATGGTTGTAGTATGGAGGAGTACAAGGGAGACACATCGAGGGCTGTTTCTCTGGCTGAGTGGTGTCCACTCACATCATATGCCTCAGTGATTGAGGATGCCTGCAGCACTGCATTGTGGGCCAGAGAAATGGAGTAGTTGCAGCTGGGAACAGACTGTGTCTTGGACGAGGCTTTGAGGGGGAAATGATGAGACAAAATATGAGAAAACATAAAATCATCCAGTCATACGCGCTCGTGAAGCAGTAAACTCAGGAACGATAATAACTTAAGAAACAACAGAAGTGGCCACTGACTCCAGGTACCAAACGTCTTATACTTTTTTTGTTATTGTGCCATTGTGTTTTTAGCAGAAACACACTTACTGTGTAACTCCCCACTACTTTCCAATTTTAGCCTGTAACAGATACACACTGATCTACTCTGTGGTGTAGAGTGGCCCTGTCACTCAAGCCATTTCACTTGGAGCTCCTACAACACAGAGATAGAGTCACACACTCGCGAGCCTTAGAAATGCACACAAACACATACTTAGAAACAGAAAAGATGGCCTGGATATGTTTTGCTCTTGCTTGGTAGAGTGCTTATGGCTTTTATACCTTCAGAAATACCAAGAAGGGACCTACAGGCTGTAATACACAAAAATCATACATACAAGTACATATACATAACAGGAAGGAACTGAAAAATTAAGGCAGCTGATTATCAAAAAGGGAAACTTACAGTTCAAATTTTGTTGTCAGATTTTTTTGAAAGAAATTAATACTTTTATTCAGAAGTGATTCATTAAATCAGCATATTAGAATGATTACATTTTAAAATGTATTCAAATAAAATTTAAAATAATAATTCTCAATATTACTGTTTTTGCTGTATATTTTATCAATTAAATCCTGCCTTGGTGAGCATAAGAGACTTCTATCATGAAAACCAATCGTCATGAAAAAATCTCACAGACCCCGAACTATTAAACAGAAAAAATATTTGATTTCATATGTTTTATATGTAATTTTATTCTTAAACAGTGCTTTTTGAGCTAGTCTTATCTTCGTAGCGTTTATGATTCCTAATAACTTTCTAGTCTCAGGAAATGGTGCGTCTGCAGAGCTCTCCATACAAACCAAAGGTCCTTTGTCTTATCATTGGTTTAATGTCATTACATGGGAACAGTGTGATTCAGTCAGTCAGAGACACTTTCCACCTGCAGATTTCCACTTTATTTGGTAGGTTGTGAATTATTCTGTAAAGATTGTTTTTGTACACTTTATGAATTGGTTGTTTATACTTTCGTGCTTGATTGTTGGTAATGAAGCTCAGATTTAATTCTCAATTGGTATGTTGACAACATAAGTAACGAATGGAAAACAAAGTAGTTTATTTAACATTAAATATAAGCTACAAATCCAGTTGAGTTTCAATTATTTCTATAGCATTTTTCACAACACATATCCATCCAAGCAGCTTTAAAAAGAATAGTGCCTTACAAAACCACAAGTGAGCAAGCTGTGATGTTTATGTAGATTGGGAGGAACATCTACCTGTTATACTACTCCTGAATTTATAAAAAAATCTGCACAATACGTGATGCTCAGTGTTCTTGTAGTCTAAAGCATTATTTGAGTCAACTATTTAGGTAAAAAGTTTTGCAGTTGCTACATCCGTGTGTCTCATCCCTGATTGCTAGTCACATGTGGATTGCGGGGCTCACGCTGACGCTGACGCTTAAATGCATCATGAAGGGATTTTTCCTTCAGTAAATACTCCCAAAGAGTTTTAAGTAAAGCCTGTCAGACTCCTCTCTCTTCTCTAACTGATGTTTAAATGAAACATCTGGTCACCATAATCATAAAGGCTGTGTCCGGACAAGGACTTTCACAAGATATAACCTGATTCCATAGCGTCTGATCCATACTGTACATCTACTGTACCTAGTATAAAAAATACTGTATGCTTATATTTAAATATGGACAGCACTAGCAGTAGCCTTTTACTACTTGTTGACTATTTATCACCATTCTTTGCCAGAGCGACGACGGCAGGGCAAATTCCAGCCATTCAGGCGTCTATTTGGTAAGAAGAAAAGAAGGGAAGCAGAACGTGGGTTTGAGGGATCTGAACTTAAACCTAGCCATTCCACTGATAATGTCTGCAATGGGGTGGCCACAGTTAATGAAGAGAACAATCAGTATTTAAGGTAATTCTCTTCTGCATTTTAGAACCACTATAGCTGGGTCTGGAATGCATAATCAATGCAAAATTGTACTTTATTTTAGATGCAATCAAAGTTGTTTGTTGAATTGTGTATTGAAAACATTCTCAGATGTGGTGTAATTAAAAGGTGTTTATATCTGCATTCACAGGGAATTAAACACCCTAGGGTCCCGAGCTTTTTCACACGAGAGTGTATTTATCCCTGAGGAGTCAGAGAAGACACATCCAGGACAGACAATGTCCCAGGAGAACGTTTCAGACAAAGTCAAAAACATTCAGGTGAAACTCTACACAAATAGTATAATTAAAAATGTCCATATGCACACAATCAAGCCATGCACCAGACTTTGCTAACACTCATTTTGATATTAGCATTACACCAGATTGAACATTTTTATTTTAGATATTTTTGTTACCATCAAGGTCAAGAAATGCTGGTAACTTTAGGGCTAAATGTTTAGGGCTAAACAACACCAGTTTTGTCCATTCGTTTACTCTCTATGCTTTTGTTGGCAGAAGCAAATTGGACATAATATCAAATTTGGTCAGAGACCCCCATCACTTAGAAAGAGTGAGGGAGATGAAGGTAGCTCAGATGAGGAAGAGGTACCACAAAGTCCGCTGAGGGTTCTTGCTCAGGTGGAGAATGAACCACAGGAGACTGAAGCCAAGGAAATAGTAAGTTAATCTCCAACTTATTTTCCACTACTTACATATAGTAACATAGTATTGCTATGTCAGTCACACTTTATATACTAGAAAGCACAGTTAAAGATCACTGCTCAGTTTAAGCAAGTAATGTTCTAAGAAAGATTCCCTCACTTTCCAAATGAACATTTATGCACTTGGCAGGCATTATTATTGAAAGCAATTAACAGTGCATTCATGGTATACACTTTATCAGTAACTTGCTGTTGCTAATGCCATGCTCTAGTTAAGTTGCAGAAAATTGTAATACCATGAGACTATCAATACATTAGCCACTTTTCCACCGCCGGGCCGAACGTTCTAAGAATGGTAAGGAACAGTTCCAGTTATATTTCCACTTGAACTTGGTTCGCCATGGCACTATTACAATCCGTTCTCGGCCTGGAATTTTCAGTACGGATGGCTAACCATGCTGGCATAATGTGTGTAATTGGTCTCTTTGTCTGTTACCTGGCTACCAGTTTCACTGCAGCTGTGCAAGTGTGCTATTTGAGAGAAGTAAACATAGTTTAATGATAAAATTAAAAGAAATATCTGATCATCCTCCATAACGCTGTCGTTATTTACATCTCACACAATTTAAGCAAGAATGGTTTGGTTGGACAGTGGAAAAGTGGCTATTAATTCCATAGACATATAACATGCTTCAGAACCGTGCACTCCCATAGTCACAAACTCAAGATTGTTTGTGTTTTTGCTTTACAATTAGGCTGTCAGCCATGACAAGGTCCAGCACAGAACTCCAGTCAAATCCCCACGCTCTAAGCGCCCACCTCCCCCTGGCACAATTGAGTCCATCAATCTAGATGCTGTCCCTCAGTCTGTCCCACGCTTGGACAATACTGCTGCCAAACACAAACTCTCTGTCAAACCGAAGAACCAGAGGGTATCTCGCAAACACAGAAGGTTTACACAGGTAAAGGGAAAGGTGTTCTTCAAAATGTGAACAGCGTCTATTAGGATAGCTTTATTTGTAAAAGGGATAGTAAAAGTGATAGTTTACCCAAAATTAAAAGCATAATTTACTCATCATTTACTCACCCTTACGTTATTACAAACATATGACTTTCTTTCTTCTGTGAAACACAAATGGTATTTTGAAGAATATTTTAACTGTATTTGTGCATACAAGTCAATGGGGTCCAAAACAACTTTGATGTTGATTGTATGAACAAAACAAACAAATAAAACATACATTTTTCAAAATATTTTACTTTGTGGTCTGCAGAAGAAAGTAAGTCATACAGGTTTGGAATGAGATGAGGATGAGTAAATCATGACTAAATTTTAATTTCTGGGTGGACCATTGCTTATGAGAAAATAACTCCAAAACATTAAGTTCTGCAACTTTAAATATATTTCAGGAGTTTCACGAAGAGGATCTTTCTGAAATGCAAGAGGAATATGAAACACAGAAAGACGAAGAAGTATTTGATTTGTCAAGAGAGGAGTATAACATTATCCATAGCAGCAAAGGAGATTATGAACCTACTGAGAAATCGGTGAGGCGACAGTTTCATGAGGAGGAGCTAGAACGCCTTGAGCTTCAGAGGAGGGAACAAGAGGATGAAAGAAAGATGGAGGAACAACAAAGGAGAATCGAGGAGCAGAGGCAAGAAGAAGAAAAGCGGCGTAGACAGGAAGAGGAAAGACTGCAAAATGAGGAAGAGGAGAGGAAGCAGCGAGAGGAAGATGAAAGGAAAAAAAGGGAAGAGGAAGAAAAGAGGAGAGAAGAGGAAGAGCAAAGATTAAGATGTGAAGAAGAGCGAAAGAGGCAAGAGGAAGAGAAAAGAATGCAGAAAGAAGAAGAGGAAAGAAGAGCAGAAGAGAGAAGGCAGCAGGAACTTGAGGTGGAGCGTCTCCGTATAGAAGAGGAAAGAAAAAGGGAGCAGGAGGAGAGGAGAAGAAAAGAGGAGGCAGAACAACGTAGGATTCAAGAGGAGAAACTGCAGAGAGAGGAAGAGGAACGTGTCCGTGAGGAGGCTGAGAGGAAAAGACTAGAGGAAGACGAGGAAAAAAAGAGTCAACAGCAAGAAGAGACAGCTGGAGCTTCTGACCCAGAATGGAAAAGAAAAGCAGAGGAACTGAGATGGAGAGAGATGGAGGAGAGACAGAGACCCTTCACTTTCAAGGTCTCCTCAGGCGAGAAGCAGATACTCTTCCAGAAGGTCAACCTCACTCCTGTAACTCCAACAACTGGCCAACAGGGCGAAACAATAGCTGAAACCAGGGAGGGAGCAAAAACTTCTTCACCAGGATGCACAGATTCACCAACTTTGTCTTCATCTCTTTACGTTCCACATACTGCAATTCTTGTGACAGGAGCCCAACTTTGTGGAACTGCAGTCAATCTCGATCAAATCAAGGACACAGCCTGCAAGTCACTTCTTGGCCTTTCGGAGGGCAAAAAAGCCATGGGCACTCCTCCAACCAAGATCAAGACATCTCCAGACCAAACATCTGGGAAAACCAAATCCTTATATGAGTCTTCCTTATCTGCAGACCAATCCAACGCTGCTGTCCTAGCAGAATGGGCAAGTATCCGATCCAAAATTTTTAAAGGTGCTGAAGAGGGAAAATATCCTGAATACCCAGATCAGAGTCGCAGGCCAATAAGTGAGGATCTAAATACAGTGCCATTTTCTCACACCAACCTCAGGAAAACCATGTCAGCGAGTGCTAAGTTTTCCATCACACCAGCCAGGAAGAAATTTCCTGATCCCAACAGGAACTCAGAGTTTTTTTGTCAGGAAGAAGATATGAAAGTAGAATCGGCATCTATGGAAACTCCCTTTGTCCAAAAAGTAGAGTTGCTGTCTTTAGGTACCAAGATCCAGAGCAGGGGAAGCAAGGTTGTTCGCATCGCAGATAGTGCTGAAGAATGCATGTTTGCCAAAGACCTCCCCTCCTTTCTTGTTCCCAGTCCGCAACATGGATCTCCCAAGTCACAGAGATCCGAGACAGGCTCCCCAAGTCAGGCAGAATCAGAAGATTCAGACACAAAGAATGAAGGCAATCAGAAGGATCAGGGTGGTGATGAGCAGCCCTCACCGTTTGGAATTAAGTTGAGAAGAACCAACTACTCTCTTCGCTTTCACAATGAACAATCAGCAGAGAAGAGAAAGAAAAGGTACAGTGCAGGAGACAGTTTTGAAGGCGTCCCAGTGCCCCTCACCTCCATTGACCAAGACCCTGATACTTCTACAGTCTTGGAAAAGTCTAGCCCTGTTTCTCCGCAACAAGAGATTGTTGAATTTCGAACCTCTGTAGCATCCAGTAAAGAATTTCGAAGCAAGTTTAGCAGAAGTACTCTCCCTTTGGTATGTACTGAAGGCGACAATTTTGCCCCCAAACTTCCATTTTACCAAAAACCAGCTACTTCCCCTAAACCATCTGAAGGTGCCACTCCTCCACCCTCTCCTCTCCCAAAACCTGGCAGAAGGACTTCAGGAGACATGATTTCACAAAGGACAGGGGAAACAGAACAGATAACTACTGAGAAGAGTAGCGATCATAAAGAAGTTGCAGTATCTGTACAATCCCAGAAAAATGGACAAGGAGAGGAGTTTAAAGAAAAGAAGTCATTTTTTCCATCCATCAGCATCCCATGGAGAGAAAAAACAGATCGCAGGACAGAACTCATTAAAAAAGGTTGGAAATCCTTGTAGAATTAAAACTGTATGATCTTCACCTCATTACAATGCTTGCAAAGCAGCAATGTATTGATATTTATACTTCTATATTAAACTTTTAATTCAATCCGAATCGCTTGCACTCTCCATTCAAACATTTGGAGTCATAATATCTGCATACTAAATTGTGATATATTTTCTTTTTTTTGTATCCATTTAACCATATAGCCATATTTAGCAATATTCTTGTCATACCTTATGAGTATTGGTATTTCCTTCAGAAAATTAAGATATTTACTATCCTGGAGTAGAAGACTCTAAAGTGGGTTCTAGTCTTATTTGACGCGTACATTTATTCTCCTTGACAGAAAAACCCTCTCTGCAGGCCAGGCACTCTCTGGACAGCTCACGGACACAGGAGAAAGAGGCAGGACCACTTTGGATCACTCTGGCACTGCAAAAACAGAAAGGCTTCAGAGAACAGCAACAAAACCGCGAGGATAGGAGAAGCCAGAGAGAGGCTAAGCTGGCTGAGAAACAAGCTAGGGACAACGAAAGCGTATGTATACATCATAAATATAGCCATAGTCTATTATCATAACTAATAGCTAATATAACTAGCTACTCCGCTGGTACTGCTGTATATGTAAAGTTGTACTAACAGTGTCTTAACCAGATGCAATGTAATAATCCAACAATCAATAAAACCTCTTTCACATAAATTATTACCAGCCATGACAAATGACATTTTGTTGATCACTTGGTTTCTATTTTTGTGATATCAATATAACAATATCACAGTACAATCGGCTGATTGGTTGAGAGTTTTGCTTGTTGTAAACTTGTCGCCCAAACCACTTGCACCTGGTTTGGGCATGGTATAATGTTGTACTAAATAAACTTCTCTGTATAGCAATCGGTGTTATTTGTCTCTGAAAGGCTGGAATGGTCAGTCCCACAGAGGATAAAGGTAATGGAAGTTCCAGCCTGCCCAAACCTCACACAGCAGATGAGAATAAAAGACCAGACACACTCCTGGCCCGTTTTGAACGACGTGACAACTTGAAGAAAGCCAATACCTTGCCCAGCTCAGTCACAGGTAAAAAAACAAAACATTTGAGCATTTATTATATTATAGGTCAGAAGATTTATACTGGGGTTATTTTTGGCAACTTTGGGCCTTATGCTCAGTTGTAATGAAGGTTTTTGATCTTTTATTTATTACATATACATACCCCTAGCTGAATTGCAACTGACAAAAAAGTATGAATGGGTGTGGGATTTAGACATGCTTCAATGTTTTTAAAACGGAGACATCCAACCACAAAAATGCAGAAATGAGCAATCTCTAAAATTGTAAACAATGAAAGCAAAGCAAAAAATTGGGAAATCACTGCTGAACCATATTTTTTTTCATTCTTTTTAAAAGTTGAAATAACAGACTCTACACCATCTCCGCCAGCAACAAAGGATGTGACAAAGCGCTTACCTCCTGGTGACACTACCCAGGTTTCTACCGAGCCAGCCTGGCTTGCTCTAGCTAAGCGTAAGGCCAAAGCCTGGAGCGACTGCCCACAGATCATCAAGTGATACATTACTCCTGACCCAGTGAAAAAGCAAGTCTTTTCTCCTTCACCCACATCAGTCAACCATCACTGCACTCCAGCTCACATCTGGCTCCGAACAAAAAGTCCATAATAAGCAATCAGACATTTCCGAATAATTGGTTTTTATGTTAAAAAAATATGTATTTCCACAAAGACAAAATATTGTACTAATATTCAGACTGGCTACAGATCATTTGATGAGAGAAACAAAGACATCAATGCCACCCCTATGGTTTTCAACATAGGATTCAACATCATGCATCAATGGTATGTTTATTTAATTTTGTGTTGCAGCCAATCAAACAAGCCCTAGAATCTTCATCGAGAAGTTGCAGCCCTTTATATCTTTGTAGTCGCCAGTTACCTGTTAACTGTGTATATACACAATGCATGTCAAACTGTTGATACTAGATATTACTAAAACAATATGAGCGGTTCACATTCAGTACAAATGTAACATTTCAAAGAAGACAAGACAGTATGTTATTACTTTGGTGACAATTTTGGGAAGCATTTCAAGGGCTAATAATAATATTTGAAACCATCACAAATCTCTCCCTCCCACCTACAAGCATGTAAAGTGGAGAAACAGTTTTGTAATTTGGTTGGATTTTTTTCATGTATACACTAAAACGAGTTGGCACTCATAGACAATGCCGATAGACAGACGTGGTCATTTTTTTATTTCTTAACCGATAATATTTGATATCTTGGCAAAGTAAAAAGATCTTCACTGTGTCCGTGACAACTGTGAGTACTGTCATTTTAACTATTGCTTAAAAATTATCATTATAATGACACGTAAGCACTGTTTACTCATGTTATTAACTAACATCAAATTTTTCCTTCAAGTTTCATGACAATATAGGATATATGCACTTGAGCCATGCTGTCAGTTGATGAAAAATCTACTTCTTGCAGTGTCCATACCCGTCTGTTTCCGTAGAACTGCCTGCTTGCTGTATCATAAACAATGCTATCCTTGCATAGCGTGTGCTAGCATCACTTTTACAGCTAATTAACAAAACCCGCGACACGACTAAATGACTGGAGATCAGTGTTTCAAATGCAATGTCCCAGGGGGGATTAAGAAATAGAGGTCTAGCCAATGAAATTGCCCCTAACAAAAAAGGGAACATTTCCAGTGAGTGAACGAACATACTCTTAACTGGCATCACCTCTATGTCCTTTAATAAGGCAGCTAACCCCAGATCACTCCAGGGGGATTGTCCTTGTAGGTGAATTTTAAGTTGTTCTGGATGAAAAGCGTTTGCTAAATGATGGAAGATATTAAATGGAAGCCTTGATCTCTCAGCAGAGCCACTGATTCCACTATCTAATGTAATGTTGTATGTATGTAATGTATGTAGGTATGTATGTATGTATAGAGGTGAAATGAAATGGACTGTATTCCTTTGGAAATCTCTTGAACAGCAATCACGTCACTTTGTTTTTACATTGGTCGTGTGCAATAGCATAGCGCAAACAGTGTTGTATGTGATATGAAACAAAAAGTGGGTTGATATTGCACTTATTTTGTTCACTTTAGAAAAATCCATTAAAGAAAAAGTGACGCAAATGTTATGAAATATGTAGAGAAAATAAAAGGAAGCTGTTTGAACTCGGCAGACTATAATTCATGTTTTTGCACAAAAACAAACACGAACATTGTATTTTGCAGGATATATGTACACAATGCATACAGATTATATCCATATAATGTTTTCTAATCAGCACTTTTGGGAGTCACCCAAATAAATTTAGTTATTCAACTGGACGTGGATTATTATGATTAATCACCTTTTGGTCAGTTCTAGACAATAAACATAATCATTACGACATCCAACAACCAAGTTATGCCCCCATACAACAGGAGAGGAGAAAAGCTCGCCTGGCAAAGACAAGGTTGCCTTCAATGTGCCGGTTTCTCCATCTAAAACCCACACCTTTCCATCAGTGGAGCACACGGCCGCTAGTGTTCTCAAACCCCAAGGAGCGCCGTCAAATACAAATGGAGTAGAGAACACCTTGCCTGTGGTCTGGAACTGCCATAATAATGATCCATCATTGCCATTTAAACAGTATACATGACCGTCATGAGACCCACATGTGACTGTGTGATTGGGTGATGGTGATGTGCTCCTGCTGGGTGTTGTAGAAATCGTCTGATTAGTCAAAAATATCAAGGAAGAAATGCATGGCGATGAGAAGATTGGTCCTTTAGTGGAGAAGTCCCATAACTGCAAAATAATGGAACAAAATCAAACTGGTGCACAGAATGTGGTCAAATAACTCAAAATCAGTGTAGACATTCTCATAATCTTCTCTACTCTGCAACTGAAATTTACTGGATGAAATCTGTGGAGTAAAACAATATTACTACAAACATTACTGAGGTTTGGAAAACGAGTGCAATATACATATAAGAATAAAAGAGCATTGTTGTTGTTTAGTGTTCACTGCTCTAGTGGTAATGACCATAATTTGAAAAATAAGATTTAAAATCGTAGTTAAAGTCACATATATTCAGTTTATCCTTTCTTAGGGCAACTTTCCCATTTTCCTCTCACCGTATCTCCAAAATGGCTTATTCCAATAATATGGCCATTTACTGAACCAATGAAGACAGAGGAATCAGAGCAGTGAGGAGATGAGAAAAACGGGACAGTGCCGGAATACGTCCACAAGACTTTTCCACTGTCCTGGATACACAATAAATGGAGAATTACAAGACAAATGTTAGCTTTCAAACATGACCTCTCACCCCTACTTCATTCCCAAGATTTTTTGCATCAGAGAAATTGGCTAATACACTTTCAAACTTACTTAATACTGGTACGGGTTTTTGTGTATACTCCAGTGAAGAAGGAACATTTACTTACTGGGTTAAGACAGTGGAGATTCCCACCCAGAGTACAACAGTATAACTGTCTAGGAGACAAGTGGACACAAGGAGACGAAAACACCGCACCGCCACCACAATTGTACTGCCATTTACAAGTCTTAGCCTGGGAGAAGTAGAGACAAATGTGTGAAATATCAAGGGGACATACAGAATCTGCAAGAACACATTTACAAAAAAAAACAAAAGTACAGCTAATATAAAATACATTTAGTTTTAGCCCCAGTGTTGTTATTGTTAACTAAAGCTAAAACTATTAAAAATTATTTTTGTTAATTGAAATAAAGTTGAACTAACATAAAATATAAATATTAGATGAAAAACTTAACCTTACAAAACATTTAAAATTAGACTAAATAAAAAAAAATACAAAAGCACATTACAAAAATACTAAAAGTCAAACAAAAATATAAAATTAAAAAATAAATAAAAATATTAAATAAATATAATACTAAATATAAAATATAAAAAGAAATACTTTAATAGTAATAGTATAAATGTAACTAAAATTAAATATAGTAATATAATACAAATAAATAATACTGACATAAAAATGTTCAGCACTACAGAAATTCAAATAAACAAAACTAAGAAGTATTTCTCCTATATATTACCAGTGGGTCTAATGCATAAATATAGCCATCATGGGACCCTGCGAAAATCAGCCCTGTTTTAGGGTCTACAGTAGGGGAACTTTTCACCACATCCCCAGTCTCAAATGTCCACACTGTGTCCCCACAGGAAACATCCAGGAAATACACTTGTCTGTCATAGCAGCCTGTGAAAAAGGGTTAAACACAAGTTAAAAATGGGGGTGACAAATAAACTGATTAATAAATTTAGCCCTGAAATCTCAAACCCTCTACTTTTAGAAAAAAGAAGTAAAAACTCCATATTCAAGCTAAAGTAGTAACAACTTTATTACAACTATGTTAGTTCTTTTAATTCAATTAAACATTCCTTTAAGATCAAGTACAAACCTACTGCTACAAGGCTTCCACATTTTGAGATGGCAGCAGAAGACTCTAACCGATCTCCAAGGATACGCTCCCAAATGACCTCTCCGTTGAATAGGTCAAGAGCCTGCAGACGGTGCGAGTGAGAGCCAATGAACACAGTGGTCTTATCAGGACCCAGCAGCAGCACTGGAGAGGCATCCACACACCTGCCTGTGTCTGAGCTCCAGAGGACTCGCAGGCCAAGCTGCAGGACGTCTAAAGAGTCTTTTCTAGAACCCTCACCTATAACTGTGCTCTCAGTGACAGGTAACGTCTCAGTAAATTCATGCTGCTCTGGGACCTTTTCAATAGCAGAATTTTTATGACATGTCTTATAACTTTCATGTGACGAATTAGATAAAAACATCAAGTGATTGTCATCAGAAGTATTACGCACAATAAGTTTGCTTTTGTTCGTCTCTGGTGCGTCTGAGAAGTTTCCCTCTCGCATTTTCTGAAAACAACCCCAATCGATAACCTCACCAGCTCGTCTCACAACTACAAATCCCATAGTCCTCCTCACTGAGGGAACTACAGAACCCGTTGCGTTTTCTGTAGCATTCACTGTGGCCATTTTCTTTAGTTGTCTTTTAGGTGAAACTACAGAGTCTGAATAATCTAGCATTCTTTTCTTTGATGGTTGGATTGTATTATGTGTTGATTGTGTTCCTGTCATGACGTGGCTAAGCACATCTGAGAAAGAGCCGTCTAGTATGACCTCCAGCAGGCCCACAGAGGTTGTCCCCATGGCAACAGTGATCTCATCACAGAGACGCAGGGCCTGAAGGGAGTCTCCTCCACTTAACATGAAGTGTGTATCTTCCTCAACCACCACGTCATTCGGCAGGACAAGACACTCCTAATACACACGGACAAAAACACAATAGCCGATTCACTCAGCAGGCAATGGGAAAGATAATGCAATATTTAAGAAATACCTCCATGTGTCAAAGAATTAGAACTAATACTTTTTGTGCAAAATAAATAAAGGAGTAAATGTAAGCTATTTATACCTTCCACAGGGTCTGTAACTTCAGTTTCGCAGATTCAATGTCTTTCCATACAGTTTGTTTATTTATGTCGTGTCTTTGATTGTCACACATTCTCATCAACTCGTCAATGGCTATTTTACCTAAAACAACGGGAATGTAAAAGTGACTATGAAAACAATGAAAAAACATGTTCACATCTGATTAAATAGATATGCTAAAGTGATTGTGAAGTTTAAGCTTTTAATAGCTTGTTTGTGTGTGTTGGTAAGACTTATGAATATACTTTTCAATATAATTTCATATTTTACTAAATGTAATTACATTTATAGAACATTTCAGGTTTTTTTAATATTAGATATATGTCTAATAATAATAATAATAATAATAATAATAATAAGCATTTCAATTTAATTGTATACATTCTAATTGGCTTGGTTAACACAGGGTTCCCACACCTTGGTTAACTTAAAATACAAGGACATTTCGATGACTTTCTAGATCCAATACCCTCAAATTCAAGGACTTAATGTGGGGATAAATTTCAAGTGAGAAACTAAAAACAAGCGCATTTGTCTTGCATAAAACTGAAGAATAATCGGTACATCCTATACTCTACTCTAAAATGATCTAATATTAACCTTTGCATGAAACCATGAAAAGTTGAGGTACCACCGTAGTAGTTTTGTGTGCCGTGTTAACATCAATTTATCAGGGGGTACTACAAGTACATAATTTAGGTCATGGGGGCAGGGACGCGTTTAGATAACCACTAGGCCATTAGTCAATATAGACATTTCAATTTGTCCTCTACTATGAATAAATTCAACTGGCATAACTTTTCTTCCTTGTTTTTCTTGCTGAAAAGTACAATTACATTTTTAGTGAATGCCACTCTCGGTAGACAGTTTTTTTTATAACCAAGGTCAGTTTTGAGAATGATTTGAGAATTTGAGATCAGTTCATACTGTCACACCACCGCTTAACTTCCAAATACTGTCTTTATGAAAGAGCAATGGGATCTATCAACTGCAACTGTAGTGACAGTGACTAAGTAATATCAAAGATGGCGACGACACAGCAGGATTTCACCACAAATGCGGGTGTGATTCCTTAAAATGTACCGGTGTGAGTTCGGTAATAAAATGCAGTTGTCACTGTTGTAATCTCCCATTTATAAAAATAATTATTAAAAAGAATATTATTTTCATGCAGCTAGCAGCCCCTCCCCAGTGTAGGCCAAGCCTGTGCGTTATTGCGCCAGGTGGCACAGCTGATATAAAACTTTGGGAAACCCTGCCTTAGAGGATAGTGCTCACTTGCCATGAGAGGTGAGTGGAAGAGCAGAGATGAATAATATCAAGTCAGGAATGCTGTGACTGGTCAAAAGCAGTGATAACCTATGGCGAATCTCTCCTTCAATAACCCTCAGCGTGAGAGAGGTGGCATTTCTAGATACTTCTACCGCAGTGAGGTCTTCAGAGGATTGGGTAGAATGTTGGGAAGTTTCTTCATGATGAATTTCCGAGGAGGAGGATGAAAGGGCTCCTGGTTGACCCGATGCAAGCACTATAAAGGCCACAAGCCTGTCACCCTCACTCAGGCTCACTGCACACGCCTCTACCTGAGGCAAATTCTCAATGACCTGAGGACAGAAATAAATAAACGCATGATATAAAATGTTATATGTACCTTTCAATCCTCTCAGATTTTATTAGAGATGTTAAAGTCGTAACATGACACATGGTGTCACATAGAGCCTACCCGCTGCAAGGCATCTAGGTGTACCCGTTGACCAAACCGTTTGACGAGCCGATCCTTCCTGCCCTGGAAATACAGACGGGAATCGCGCACCAGCACCCAGTCACCAGTAGCACGCATTGTTCCCTTGACTACAGTTTCTTCATCGTCAAGAAGACACACCCTCTCCTGACCACCTAAATAAAAGAAACCAAATTTCACTTTACAAATACAAAAACAACTAATATGAATGTGAAAAAATGTACACTACCATTCGGGGTCAGTGACATTTTCTTTTTTGAAAGAAATCAATAGTTTTGTAGAGCAAGGATGCATTAAATTGATTAGACTGACAATGAATATATTTATATTTTAAAAAAAAATCTATTGCAAATAAATGTTCTTTTGAATGTCCTACTCACCAAAGAATCCTGAAAAAAGGTATCACAGTTAACAAAATAAAAAAATAAAAAACAGCATGACTGTTTTCAACATTGATAGTAATAAGCACCAAATCAACATTAGAAGGATTTCTGAAGGATCACGTGACACTGAAAACTTTGAAAATTCAGCTTTTGCAGCTTTTCACATGAATAAATTACATTTTAAAATATATTAAAAGAGGAAAAATAATATTATTTCACGGTATTACTGTTTTTACCGTATTTAAAAAAGAAATAATTCAGCCTTGGTGAGCAAAAGAAACTTCTTTCAAAAACATTCAAAAATCTTACCAACCCCAAAGATTTGAACAGTAGAAAGCATGTGTTTGAAAGCATGTTAATCAACTTTACATTATTTTAAGGCCTTCATTATTCTAGTGACTCGGTTTTTAAATAATTGTATCATACCAATGAATAAATGTCCTTCTCCTTCAGTGACGAGACGTCCTATTTCATCTCTGACCTCCATTATGGTATCCAACATCGGTTCTCCAAGAGGCACAGATAAATCAGTACTGTCAAATAAAACAAGAAATTGTTTAATACTAATAATATTTACTATTTGCATCACTTCAAGATAAAGCAGTTGAATTTGAAAACATTCTCTATAGACTGTCAATATTACTGTTCTGTGGCTGATATATATTTACAGTGTCATTTTAGTATTATTATACTATTATCATTTTTATTAATATTTTAAATTATATTTTCACTTTTAATTTAAAATTAGTTTACTTTTTAGTAATTTTATTATGTGCTTTTATCAATTTTATTATTTTTCTCTTTTTAAATTTTACTATTTAGGTTTAACTTGTTTCAGTGTTCATTTTATTTATTATTTATTTTAAGTTATTAATTTAAGGCTTCAAAGCAAGGTAGCATTTTTAATACTTGTTTAGTTTAAGTTTTCCATCTACTATATACAGTATATACTTCAGCTTTATTTCAATGAACTAATTTGTTTTTAATAGTTTAAGTTTATGATAATAAACCTGTTTTGCTATACATAATTAATCACAAAAAAAGGTTTAAAAGATCGCTATAGTTTTTATAATCAGACTTCCTCAATTATTTAATAATAGTGTTGATGCAATATTCAGTGTAGACACCGCAAAATGCAAATGACGGATTTTACTTATTGTTTGCCATTTCTAGGTAAATAATTTGTATGCTTGCAAACAAACTGAAGATATAATGGTAAATTACTGAACATGTATTGCTAGCTCCAGTTTAGCATTATCAATGTATGGCTGAAGGCTTTGTGGCACTCACGTGTTCTCCAAGCACAGGTGTTCGTCTGGGACTTTGAACCAACTTGCCCAGCAAGAAACTTCTGTAGTGCCGTAAAGATTACAGATGTGTGTGCCATTGCCTGCCTGTCTCCAGCTTTTGACAAGATTTAGAGATGGAAATGTCTCTCCACCAAAAGCCAATAACCTCAGGGATGAATTTGCACTAAGCACCTCCTCCTGAAGGACACGCCTTCCAAAGCGCCTCACAAGAGTGGGAGTAGCCTGAAAAATTATTAAAATCAATTATATTACTATAGTATTGAGCAGTACTATATGTTGTGTATGTCAACTTGGACTTATAATGACACCTAGTGGTGTGGAGGCATAAACGTTTTTGGTTTCCACTGCTAGTATCAAAAAATAAATAAGAGTTATTCATAGTCAGCCATGATTAATTTATCCTACTACTTAAATTGTCCAATAACAAACAAAGGGGTTGCCGAAATAAAGTGAGTAGTATTGGAAGTCTACTGTATTGTATTGGAAGTACTGGAAGCCACCCCCATGAGGAGACCCACTACATGTAAAAAAACAACAACCTTACTTAAAATAGGGTACTGATATAACTAAAGTCTTAGTCTCTTGTCAATGTACATTATTTTAAACACTTTAAGTCAGCATGTAACGAAAGTTGCAATAATCTTTTCTATCATATCATGTATTAGTGGCACGGCTTCTAGAGCAAGAAAAAATGTAGGACGGGAAATGGGAATTGATTGGATTGTTGTGGTTTGCTATTGCTGTGATGTCATGTGAGTGACAGGTTGTCCCGCCCTCATGCCAGTAAACACATATTTTTGCAAGAGGGAGGGAAGTTACTTTGTTTACAAAAGTTTACGAGGGCACATGAATAAAAAAAAAGAAGTGCATGGATAAATCATGACAGAAAAAATATGAATTGTCAGATTTGATTTCATGGTGACTTTAAATAACATTTTGAGTATAAAAACTATTTCATGAGTAAAAAACAACTGAGACCCTTTAAGCACTGGAGTGCAAATTAAAATTCATCTGAGGGATGCAAAACGTTAAAAAAAACATACTGAAAACAAATTATTGGGGCATGAAAATAAATGATCAAATGTCAAAAGAACACACTCATTATTTCTATAATCTGCATAATGCACACATTTCAGCTGACTACTTCCACTACCAATGTCTATATCAGCACCATCGTCTCAACCTCACAGCATATGCACATTCATGAAAAGATAAATGGAGAGATGAAGTGATTTGATTATTAAAATCTCTAATTAAAGGCTGTCAAAAACAGAAACTCATGACTGATAGTTCAGTGTGGAATAAAGTCACTTGCCTGTAAGACTGTTGTTGTGTTTCGTTTAAACAGCACATGAGCAAGTCTCCGTGGCATCTTTTTAACGGCAGAGGGGACAATTAAGAGACATGCTCCGGTAGACAGGGCCAAAAACATCTCCACCACAGAGGGGTCAAAGGTTAACGGCGAGGACATGAACACAACATCTTCTGCAGTCATCTTAAAGACAGATCTATTGAGAAAGTATATAAACCATCCATTATCTCACAACCTTTATATGAACAATTGGGCTAGTTGTAACAATGGCTATATCTCAGTAACTTTAAGGTTTTTAGTCAAAAGTCCAATTGCACAAATGTGTTTTTTTCTAGCACTGGTTTTGCATGTTGGTTTCAAACACCTATAGTTCAAAACTTTTATTCTATTTTATATAAATTATATTCTCTAAAGTAATTTTTTAGTATATTTTTGCTATAGCTGACAGGTAAACTAGTGAACATATTAAAAACACACTGACCACATTCAGGTAAAAATCTAGTATATAATGAAGGCAGATTTTAAACAAAAGTCCAATGTGTTCTTACCGTAGATGTATAATATTAGGCATTATACACCTGTGTGGGACCTTCACTATTTTTGGAAGCCCTGTCGTTCCGGATGTGTGCAAAACATAAGCCAAAGGCTCCCTCTGCTGGATGTTTTTGGTCATAGAAGAGCTGGTAGGCTGATCGGACATGTGAATGCTTGCGTCCTGCTCACTCTGTATTTTTATTAAAGAGAGCCTGTGTGAGGACAATGTTGCACATATTTCCATGGACAGCAGGCTGGAAAATGCACCCTGGAATTGCTGTTGGTTACGAAACTTGCCATTAATAAAAACAATATATCATTATTAAAAATATAACTAATATAATATAATACAATAATAAACCCACATTAAGCAGTTCATTTTGTATCAAGCAGAAGTTCAGTCTGCACTTGTTCATCATTCTCATGGTGCACAGAGGTGGTGATGCAGGATCGAGAGGTACATATGCAGCAGGAAACTGCAGAATACTGTTCAGAGACGGGTACATTTGAATTATATACATTGCACTATAAAACATTTGTTTACTCTAATAACTAGCTACTAGAATGACCATACACTGTCTGTAACTACAATAAATCGTACCTAATAATCCAGACAGGAAGGAGTACATCAGCATGGCAGAATAACCCTATGATACCATCATGTTTCTGGACAGAGATGCGCAAGTGTCCAGTTAAATCATTTGCGAGGGACATAACTTCATCATATGTCAAAGAGACGCGCGCTGCGATGCTGCTGTCGAACGCGACAGCTGTTTTATCGCCATGCTCAAGCGCCGCCACGTGCACCAACTCATGAAGGAATTTCGCTGTCATATCTGAGCGAAAATTATGTTAAGTCATAATTTGAAAAAAAGTGCGCCCTACATTATATTCCCGTCGGTTTATATGGGCTCCTGTTTTGCAAACTAGCTATAACCAATTCGTGAATCTTTTGAGTCGAATGCTCGTTGAACTGGTAAGTCTGAACGGATCGTTTACCAATCGCGTTCAGTCCAAGCGGTTCTAGACCATCTCATTGAACAAAAAAAAACGATTATTTTTAGACGATATATTTAATTTTATATTGTCTGATGTAAATGCATACAAGTATATTTAGGGTTTAAATGATCATAACGGGACGTAAAGGATCAAATGTTGCCGCAATTACGCTTTGGCGTAAAAAAATTTAGTTCGATCTGCTTTTTGAAATGAACTGTTCGAAAGAACCGATTCGTGGAGATGACTCGGACAGTCCTTTTGACAAACTCGCGCTTTAAAATGACGTTTTAGTGTTGCTTGAAATAACGTCCAATCACTGCTCGAATGTTTTACTCGTCGAGAAATTTGAAAGTACTGGCGACTGGCGGGGCAAAATACTAGTTTATGTTGGTCAATTAAATTTAGTTTAAAATACATTTAGTTGATGCAACATGTCTGAAAAACCTTTATATGCAGATCAATTTAAGAGAAATGACGATGAGTTCAGATACACGATGGAAGCTATTTTTCAGAAGGTAGGTAACGATAACGTTAGTGTTCATTCAAACGAATGTGTAAGATAAAGCACATGTATTGGCATATGTCTTATAAAAAAAAGTGTATTCATAACATATGTAGCGACTCATATGAAGCAACGGTTTATTACGTCCTTTCTAGTATTCCAGTTTAAATGATCCTGGAATAGACGTCTGTCTGAAAACAATGACCTGCAGGACAGTAGGAGGTAAAATATCGAAAATAAAAACTGATGTTGTTTTTCCTCACTAGATGATTATAAATGTATAAACACTAATGTTGTCGTCTTTTTACCTAAACTTTCAAATTTGTTTCTGAGTTTGTGAAATATATCTACAGGTCCTGTGCCCATTGACAGTGCAGAGGGAGAACGTGAGCTGGAAGAATTAAAAGTAAGACTCGACACTGTAAATATAAGCATATTCTATGCCTATTGTAAGCGTAAATATGAGTTTACTATTATTATTATTTACCCCAGATGTCGCTAGATTTGAACCATGGTTCCATTAGGATAACGTAAGGTTTCTTTTCTATTATTTAGACTCGAGTTAAAGCAGACTATTCCATGAGGGGTAAGAAACAGAAACAAAAATCAGTTTCGAGTATAATGCCATTTATCATCAATTTAAATGTTTAATCATTTCATCATGTTGTATTTTATAGAGTTTGAGGACCACGACAATGATCAGGTAGTAGAAAATTATAGATTCTATAAAAGCTCAAAAATGGCTTCTTATTGCCAAATGTTGTATCATTTTATTAGGGGTGTAAATCATGCATTTCATCACAATACAAATCGATTCCCTCCAACGATATTATATTACCAGTACCTCAAAACATGTTGCCATACACTTTTGATTGATTCGATATAGATTTTGGATGTCTATGGTTGAGATATCAATAATATTACAATATGATGTGCCTATTTTACAAAACCAGTCACATTTTTACAAATGCAACCAAAATATAACTTGAACAAACTGTGGTCTGTAACCAAATTTGGACATTCACAAAAAAACTACACTAGTTTTTCTAATAAAATATAGAAAAATAAATAATGGGAAAAAACAAAAATCAATTTGCGCATGGCATCATCAGTCATCTGATGACAGCCTCTCATTGGCTAGTGCAATGAGATAAATAATGAAAACGGACAAGAAACTCTTTCAATTCATAATATTTTTAGTAATTTGATCAATGCATCCCTACATTTTATGGAGCGTGTACAACCTAAACACAGACCAGCAGGCTGGTGTAGTGTAACTTTAAGTTTTTTATTTCAGATGGATGTGTCAGGGGTCACTGAGGATGATCTTAATGGCTCTGGTCAAAAGGAGAACAGCGAAAACGCGTGTAAGAAATTAGTATATAACACAAACAAACAAATAAGCTTACCCTACAATTTATCACAAAATAAACATTTCAGTTAGTATTTCTGTGCTATAAAATATTTAGAGTATGAACTACACTGCATGTTTATTTCTTCAATAAATGAATGTAAGAGTAGTTCTTATCTGATATCAAAATCATGTCTCAATGATTATCTTCTAGGGCACGGAGGTGGATCATTGCAGGTCTCTATGAGTCTGAATAACTCATCTTGTGTTTCTCTATGGGACGAGCTGTCTCAGCATGAGGAGGATGAAGAACTGGAGAAAACGCTGAGCAGCCATGGCAGTACCCTCCTGGATGTCTATCCCAGCATGCTCAACCAGATCGGCAAAGCCTATCGGCGACAGCATGTGACGGATACGGCGAGGGCTGTGGTGCAGAAGTATCGGCGCAAACACCGGCAAGCCGGCGCAACGCACCACAACTCATCCTTTAGGAATAGACACAACTACACTCTAAACAAAACAACAGATAACTCATTTACCAATCAAAGTCCAGTTCAAAGAAACATAAGCAATTGTTTCAAGGGCAGCGACAAACTTCAAAACTTGCTCAAGAACAAGAACAAGTCTTCACCGCTCAAAAATTCATCCTATGAGGCCAGTGCCTGTTTTTACTCACCCAGGAGGAACAGTGCAGATGTGAGCGGTGTGACGGATGAGTCTCCATGGACTGATTTGCATTTAACCAGGAAGCCAGAGCAGAATACTGCTTGTGTGATTGACTTATCCACACCCCCATATTCTGCTTCTCCCTCATTTAGTGACCAATCTCCAAATCTGGACCAAACCTATGATGTTGGACCAACATCTCATGCTGTTCCAGCCTCATATGTCTTTACTTCTCCACGAAAAAGCAAAGCAGGTCTGTCTATTATTGACCAGAGAGGAAGGTCAATTATCTCCCAGCCCTCCTCATTGGACAAAGACTGCTTCAGGGACCGCCTACACTCTCCTGTCTCCTCCCCGCAGCGTGGTCTCGTTGGTGTTTTATCTTCTAGTGGGAAAAGTAGCTTCAGACCCAGTGTGCTGAACATGGAAAAACAATTAAACTCAACAGCGAGTCCAAAGCAAAGATCTCCTGTCCACCATTTAGCCCATACTGAGGCCCTCAGATCTCCTTATGGTGCCAAACACGTGGCATTGTCGTCACCCCGACAGCACGTTCACGACCATGCTGACCTAAGTTTATCTAAGGCGGAGAAACCGTTCCGTTTTACACCATTCAAACGCCAACGCTCTCTTTCTGGCCCGCAGTCCACATACTCATTCAATAAACCGCAGATTGATGCTGAGTTCAGAAAGCTGTATCACCACTTCATCTGTCGTGCGACTTCATCACCGTGCCCTTCCTCTCACTGTCACCTCTGCGAGAGACACTCGAAGGAGACATTCCAAAGCCCCAGCTTTTCCTCCTCCAGCATGTCTGCTCTCGCATTGACACCTCTGAGGGCCAAGCTCAAGAAACGACAGCGTCAGCCTGAAGTGGAAGAGTCCCTCAGATTCAAACGCTTCCGAGAGAGTCGTTCCCCTCTTAAGCATCTCCAGCTGACAGGCAGATGTGTGAACTCTGCCATGTCAGAGCTTACTGAAGACAAACTTACCTGGGATAGAGCCGTCCTGCTGCAGTGCCCCAGTCCGCAGTTCCTCAGAGGCACTGGAAACCTCAGAAGAATCAGGGAGGCTAAATTAAGAATGCAAATAAACCAACGGGCTTTGTCTTGGGTAAGAGCATTATTAGTGTGACTATTATATAATTTGTTTACACACACATACACATTAATATAGTATTTATTTATGTTTGAATTACCTTATTATTATTCCTGGACATTTAATCTATTTAGCTTTATTTCAGTTAGTTGGCATTCAAGGCAACATTTCTAAACTTAATTTATCATTTAAAAATTTCAAATAAACAATTAAATGATCAACCTTGATAAGAAGTGATTCATGAATGCCACATCAGGATATTGTAATGATTTCTGAAGGATCATGTGACACTGAATACTGGGGTAATGGCTGCTGAAAATATTTATAATTTATTAATGCTGTAGAACATTGATTTTTCCACTTCCTTTGCAGAGAGATGCCCCAAGCGAGATCCATCCAGTGGAGGGTTTGTAGCCATATTTTCTTGTCTTACAAATACTTGTTCCGCATCATTATGGCCTCCTTATCTTTCTAATAGATATCCCAAATTGTTCGCCCATTAAATCATCCTTTACTTTGCTTCAGCAGCTGTTTCACCCATGAGACCATTTAATCAGAGTACCGCCCCACTCTCTCCGAGGTAATTCCAGCACAATCACATCCAATAAATAATATCAATGAATTACTTACAGCTTTCATATGAAGTTTATATATTAGTCCATAAATAATTTTTTTAGGGACTGACCTATATTCAAATTCTGTCTGAATCATATTTGTTGTGGCTGATAAATGGCTGGTGTTAAAATATTTACATTATTTTATCAAAAGAAAAAAAATTAAGCAAAATTAATCATATTAAATGCTATATATAGTGAATTTAGGGATTACAACAATATAATGTGGAATTTGAAAAAAAGATATTTTGGAATTTGATAAATATTACATTAAACAATGTTGTGTTTTAAAAAAATTAGCTTTGAGAGTAAAAAGAAGGCAATAAGCATGTACAATTACATATCAAATAGATTAAAAGAATCTCAGTACTGGCCGATAACAATATGGTAGCAATATTGTGCATCCCTAACATTGTCTTAGTTATTTCAGAAATTTGCTTTTTGCAGAAAATTTTGTTGTTTTCTTAGGAAAAGATCAGAGAACAGTGATTAAGAATGTTTTCTTCAGTCTCTCTAGGAGGCGACTGCAGTATGGACTTCTGCAGTGATGACCCTTATTGAGCGAATCCCACAAACTGCATTTCCCCTTGTGTGGTAAGCAACAATTACCCTCGTGAAGAAAGCAGGAGATGACATGAAGTCACATTGTAGACACTGCTTGAAATTTAACAGTCCTGTTTTAAATATATATGTACTTTTAAACCCTGTTTGTTACATTGTTGTTGTGTAAATATCTTTCCATCACTTTGAAAACCCCTTGTGCTTCAATTTTAATAGAAACCAGCATTTTTCTTTAAATAATATTGTCCAATTACATGTGCATTCGGTATCAATGGTATCATTGGTCTGTAAATAATTCAAATGTTTTGTTCAAACTTTAATAAACAAATATGTGTGTTTCACATACAGGGTTTCATTTTGTGCATGTCTTGAGGACCAACAGAGAAGCAGGATAATTTGTGTCTTTAAGAAGCAGGACTGCTTACATTAAGTCAAAACTTGGTCAGCGTGAGAACACTGCTTACATGGTTATTGAAATGGATTTTGTGAATCTATTTTATTTATTTATTCTTATTAGATGATAATCTGTCTTACCTAAACTAGTGGTTTGAAATCTGACAGCACCAGAAATACATTTAAAGGAATGTTTGAGAATTGAAAATAAATGTTTTATTTTAGTTCTAATGCAGTATTGGCCTGCCTTTTTTTAATGACATTTACAAATGTTAAGGTGGCACTTTTCCATACAAAAAAAAATTAATACATTTATGTGAAGTAGTTCAGAGAGCTGAAATTCACCACTCTAGCTCCACAGGGTATTTTCCTGTGAGACAGGCTGTGCAGTGGCCATATCTAGTAGTCTTAGTGCTTGAGCTGATCCTCTCATCTTTCCCATGTGACTCTATCCCACTTCGAACAGCAGATACCAGGCCCTCAACTGACAGGTAACGGACACTTGTAGCACCTGTTCAAAGTAATTAAAGCACATAATTATTTAAAAAAATGTGATAGGAAAGTGTGTGTACTTGTATACAAAACCTTAGCAATTAAGTAAATCTGCACCCTGACTTACCAATATAACTTGCTATGTCTTCAAACTCTGGTCTGTTAGCAATTAGCTCCTCTTTGGTAGGAATGTTGATGCCCATGTAGCATGGGAACCGGATTGGAGGTGATGCAACACGAATGTGGACCTGTAAGTTGTCATGTAACAAAGACATTGTGTCGGTAAAAAAAACAGCAGCAAACATCCAGAACTAATTCAAAAACATTTTACCTCTGTTGCACCTGCTTCCTTCAGCAGTTTAATAATAGGGGAGATGGTGTTGCCCCTCACGATGGAATCATCAATAAGCACCACTCGTTTACCAGCAAAGTTGTCAGTCAATGCCCCAAACTTCTTGGCCACTCCAAGTTGACGAAGGCGAGTGTTTGGTTGAATGAACGTTCTGCCCACGTAGCGGTTCTTACACAGCACCTCTACATACGGAAGGCCAGACTTATAGAGAGACAGAATGTAAAACTTTATAATCTCCCTGCGTGAACCAATAAAGCATTTAAACGTGTACAGCTCCTCATTACTCACTTGCTGTGCGTATCCTAATGCAGCAGGTGTAGCTGATTCTGGAACAGTGCTGACAACATCAGCATCAGTGGGCGCCTCAATGGCCAACTCCCGTCCACAGCGCTGCCTCACTGTATATACCATCTGACCTGTACACCAACAAAAAGTGCTTATTTCACCTAGTACTATATACTACCGCTTACATAAAGTAGGTATGTTTTTTAAATAAACCTCTTATGCTAATCAAGGCTGCATTTATTTGATAAAAAAAAAACTTCAACACCCATAATGCACTGTGCTCAATCCGACTGTCCGTGAGCGGGAATACAAAAATGCGCAAGTAGGATATTTTGTTTTAACCAATAAATTTATATCATATGGTGGACTTTAACTTACAAATAAACCAGGAGATCAGGGTGCAGGTAACATGGAGAAAGAGTACACTGTTCATTTACATATACGTCCGACATTGTAACAATACAAAGCTGGTTGAAAATGCGTGAACATGCCCTTTAATTTGTCCTTTGATCCCAAACTTTTGAACAGCAGTTTTCACCACATATTACGGTTATATCCTACCTATCACTCAAAACATAAAAATATTATGAACTTGCCTTCAAATATGGAGTCTGGCCTTGCAAAGTAAACATACTCAAATATGCAGAAAGCAGGAGGGTCTCCTTCAGGTCGTGGGACAACACTCAATGTCTTTAATCCATTTTTAGAGATCTGGACAATCTCTCCAGGCTGTACTTCACGATAATACCTGACAACAGAAAAATGGAAAACTGTACACAAACAAACAAACTTATAAAATATTCAGTAGCTATGTGGGCTTAGGGATAGAAACCCCTTTAAAGAAATTGTATAAATAATCAAAAGTAAAAAAAAAAAAAAAAACACTTTCCCCTATTTTAATTACACCAAAAGCAGAAATCAAATCAAACAGAGTGCTCCTTTTGGAATGATGTGAACATACTTTGCTCCAATGGACTGGAAGCTACAGGACTCAGATGAGACCACCCAGCCTTCTGTGTCTGCTTCTCCAGCACCTAAAGAAAATAAAAACGAGTTTAGCAGGCCACATGCCTTAAGCCTTTATATCGAAGCCAGTGACATGCCAAGTTATAAATACACACTACTTAAAACTAGCCCCAAAAGCACAGAGGAATATATTTTGAAGAATGTCTATAACCAGACAGTTGATGGACCCCATTGACTTGCATAGTAGTAATACTATGGAAGTGGGGTCCATCAACTGTCTGGTTATCGACATTCTTCAAAATATCTTCCTTTGTGTTCAGCAGAAGAAAGAAATTCATACAGGCTTGAAACAACTTGAGGGTGAGTAAACGATGACAGAATTTTCATTTTTAAGATTTTTTTAACTATTCCTTTCAGCCATTACATTTTGCATACTAACTGATAATTTGACATAATTATTTATCATGAGAGCTTAGTCAGTCACACCAAAATAACATTACATTTATACTGATAGTTGTAACAATATATAATCATCCCTTTGCATCTTTGCAGTATGAATTGGTTTATGTTGGCTTTATACGTTGATTACCATTTGTAGCATGTTTTACCTCTTCTAGTTGAGTGTGTACATCTACTTACAGATTAAGACTTAAATAAAGCTGTCCTTTTATAGTGTCTTCTAGGGGCTGTGCGATTTGGGGGGGAAAATGTATTTAAGTAAAATGCAATACTTTTATTTTACAGTTTAACTGTAAAATTTCAATACTAATATTAATGGCCCTTAAAAGGAACTCTTTAACAACAACAAGTTTATAAGCACTTCTCATTCCAAGTATGGGAAGATTGTTGGCGCATGTTACATTCCCAAATGCATAATATATGTGACCCAAATTCAGGGCAGATACAGAGATGTCTTCACCTCCAACCCTTTCCCTCACTGAGAATAACTCTTTTGGTCTGCACACACCTGAGCTGTGCAGTTTGGATATGGGCACTAGACGTCCAATAGAAAGCGGCCTATTTCCATAGGGGTCTCTCACAGCATAGATCACATCTTTATACATCACTAGCAGCGAGTATGAAGTAGGTGTCTCTGACATCAGGTTCTTTATACTGACAAACACAAACAAACATACAAAAATATATTTATAAAAAAGTCTACAGAAAAGGACTTCATTTTGCAAGAAGTAAGACAGACAGGGTTTAACGAACAGTGACCCAATTAGATGTTGCAGTGATGAGGATGGACTTGCATAACTTACCGAGCAACCCAATCAGGAGTGTCAAGCTCCTCCATGGGTGGAGTCAAAGCAAGGACCTGTGTGATTAGTTCACTGTCTGAGCTGGTGGAGAGACCAACACCATGGCGCATAACCTACATCACACAAACACCTTGAATCAAATAGAAAAAAGAAAAAAATAACCCCACCCTTCCACTTGAAATTGTATCCCGAAAGGGGCGAACACACTACACATTTTGTTCCATTGGCTTCCATTCATACGCATGTGAATGCGGGAGACAGGAAACACAAGCTCATGTTAATTTTTCTGCTTTCCAAAGTTTGAAAAACTGCCCTAATATATCATGTTGTGACCTGAATTAAAAGAATCTAAACTTTAAATCTGAAGGATTGCAGTAAAGTACAGTAGATTGCACATTTTAACATTTTGGATTTAATAAATTGTGGAATAATATTTTTTTACAAAAGACACCGCAAGTCCTAAGAATTTTTGCGTGCTCAAAGTCTAGTGTGACTGCCGCTTAAGAATCAAAGCCCACCTTCTTGCGCAGCGCGGAGGCATTGACCAGTTCTCCATTGTGTGCCACTGCAATCTTGCCATGCAGCGTGTCTACCACAAAAGGCTGGCAATTCTGCAGCTCTGAGATGCCCGTGGTGGAGTAACGTGTGTGTCCGATGCCTAGGTTAACATTGCGCAGTTTCAGCAAATCTTCTGGTTTAAAAGCTGTATTCACTAAGCCCATGCCCTGTGTGAGAGAGAGAAGCAATTATGTCAGGCAAGTCTAATCTTGTATTCACTGCGGTATGTTGATATGTGTTGGCCCATGGAAGAGGATGAAAGCGATCAGTAGATGTTGTACACATCGAAATGCAGTGTAATTTTTACTCTACCTTCAGGGTGGTGTATGTTGGTTGGTTTGTTCCAGTACTCGTGACAATTCCAGCACTCTCCTGGCCCCTATTTAACAAAGCGTATTGTAAAATATTCAGTTATTTCCACATTAATGATCTACAAGAAATTATGCAGATTTAGCAACCGTCTTACACAGAAAAGACACATTAAAATGATCCAAATTTTAAGTACAAGACATTTATAATGTAACAAAAGATTTATATTTAAATAAATGCTATTCTATTGAACATTCTACTCATTAAAAGAATCCTGAAATGTGAAAATGAGAAATGTTTCCACAAATATATTAAGCAGTGTATTTATTAAACCGTTTTAAACATTAATAATAATAAATATTCAATAATGTTTCTTCAGCACCAAATCCGCATATTAGAATGATTTCCGAACAAGCATCGTGACACTGAAGAGGAGTAATGATAATGAAAATTCAGTTTGGGAACATCACAGGTTAAAAAAACAATACATTAAAATACAATAATAGAAAATACAATAAAAGAAATCTGATTAAAATGTTAATGAGACACATTACAGTTTTACTGTATTTATTTTAATCAAATAAATGCATCCTTTGCAGAGCATAAAAGGCTTTTTCATAAACATTGAATAGTGTATACTGACATCAATAACATTACAAGAGGAGCCCATTCACAATCACGATTCATTTTATCAACGAGTGAAAGTGTTGGATGATAGAGAGATTACCAAAGTTAAGTAGAGTAGCGACTAGTCATGTGATCTCAACATGGCAGCCTCCATGAGGAGTCCCACTCCATGTGAAATTAAAAACACTTGTATTAGGCTTCCAACATGACGGTCTTCATCTCATGTGAATATTAGGGCTGAGCATCTATTAAGATGTCCCAATTCGATTCTGAATCACAAGATCTCAATTCGATTATCAATTTGATTAACTGATTTCAATGATTCCACTATTAAATTAATAAAATAGTTTTTTTTACCCATGTATCATTGTAATAAATTAGGCTATGACACCCCACATTTTAGATAACAGTGAAATTTAACAATTCTCGATTGCAATTTCAATAGCACATCAAAAACTACTAATATCAATTTCAAAGAATATTTAAAAACAAGTAAACCGTCATAAATACAAAAATAAATAATTAAACTACAAGCAATAAAAAAATAAATACAAGAGAACAAAGATACAAATTAAATGTTCTGTGCTTTTCAATGTAGGTCTAACAGTTCTCAGGTACAGAAATTGAAGTTAGTCAAATGTAAAATAAAACTGCATATAAACTTCAGTGAACAAATTAGTAACTAAATGTTATTCAGTGAAGAGCAGGGAGTGATTTCTCTGTCTTTTATTGTTTGATTAACATGACAGACAGCAGCAGGAATTAGCACATGCGTTCTTTCTCTACTGTATACTTAAGCCATAACCGACTACTTGTACACTCGCAAAGGGGGACATTTTGACATAAGTCTGTGTGAATTTGTCCGTTTAAGCACAGGGAAACTTGAAAGAGAATTAATTTGATTATTTACACGTTGTCTGGAGCAGCCGTGCGTGCTTCGGGTGTGTGCATGCCCACACAAAACTTCTCACAGCGCGCTCGCGAGTTCTCTTGCGCTTTATGCTTAAATTAGCCAGGTTTGAAAACGCGTGCAAACAAATAATAAACTTTCGTGACCATAAAGCACTGGCCCGATCGGGACAGTACACGTCATTCGACTGTCCGAAACTTCTTTAAAGCCGCACCTGCATGTTCAGCACTGAATGAATGACAGGATCCCCCCCTGTAACGCGGTAGGGGGAGAAGGGTCTGGCTCCTGAGAAGGGTCTGGATGGCATCTAGGAGAAGACTGGTAATAAGTTTAACGTCAATCAGATTTCATGTTCAATTTTTGCGGAAATACATAACGGAAAAAATATCAATTCGTGGCTTTTGAGAATTGATTTCGAATCGACCACATTTTAAAAAACGATTAATCGAAAAATCTTACATGATTAAAAAAAAATTTAACTAGTTAACTGTACTCTAATATAAAGAAAGGGTAGATATAGTGACAAACTGATTTTTACAGGCACCATCAATGGTAAAATATGAAGGGAGTCAGGTTTAGTATTTGTGATATTGCATGTAGTGAACCATTAGAAAACATGTCTTTGCAAGTGTAGTCTGGAGAGAGAATGTGTCCCTCCCATTCTTCCCTTTCTCCCGCCATTTTACACAAACAAAATCAAAATCAAGCCAAATCTATTTTTAAGATTGAATGACTGCACAGTGTGTGTTACGCAGATAAAACTGGTTTATGTGAAACGGTTAGCCAGAGAATGAGAAAGAGGGGGAGGGGAGGGGGAGAGGGAATGAGAGAGAGAAAGAGACCGAAAGCATTACGTGAAAGCATATACAGTTTATCCCAAAGATGAGACCGAAGAACCATAACGACATTTAAATCAAGCGTGCAGCCAAACGCCTTTGAGCCTTTTCCTCGCGTCTTTTTGAGGAAGATTGACACAGCAAGTGCAACTCATTTGCCAAGCCACTTCTCACGTTTCCTCCCCGGCCCTCCCCCACCACACACAGCTTAAGCCAGTCATGAGGCTGTACTCGGTCACGTGGCCATTCCTAACTGGCTCAGTCGTCTGGTTGCCTTGGACACTGAGCTTAAAGTCAACAGGGAGGGGGAGCAGAGAGGATAAAGGCAGAGGCGAACAAACAGAAGCCATTTCTAGGCAAGCTTAGAAACATGGAGCCTGAAACAGACCAACAAAGACATACTGGGGAGGACAAGAGGCAGAAGGACACAGCTGGACACTGGAGAGGGGATGAAGTGAAAACTCTGCTTTCAGTGTGGAGGGAGAGACAAGCCTGGGAAGAGGAAGAGAGCAGGGCAAAGTATGAGGCCATCTCAAGCCGTCTGAGAGAGCTTGGGGTGTGTAGAGAATGGCTTGAATGTAAGGCCCAGAGTAGGAGCATGGCTCTTCCAGACTGGAGGCCTACGCAGACGGTATACAAACGCTCTTCTGCAGATAGTAGGCCGCAGACCCAAAGGCCTTACCTGGCAGATGAAGAGCCGAATGCTGCCAGAAGAGAGGAGCCTGCTTCACTGACAGGTCTTCAGGAAGGTAATTCTCAAACGATAGCAAAACTAAAATCCTGAAACTACAATATTTTTGTAGTATATATACATATATACATATATATATATATATATATATATATATATATATATATATATATATATATATATATATATATAGTTAATTTGAAATAATATATAAATAAAATAAAATACATTCTACAACACTTTTTAATTTCCAGTAAAACAGTGGTTCACCACTAGGGGGCCTAAGGAAACTTCTAAGCCTCGAGATGACTTAATTATTTTAAATAAGACAAAGCAACTAATAAATAAATAAATACTTATTTTTTCAAATATCCATATTCTTATCCATCTCTATATATATATTAGTCTAAAAGTGTGATTTCAAGTCCTGGAAATGTCATTAATAAAATCTTAATGTAATAAAGTTAGTAAAAAATGAATATGCATTTTATAGCTTTGTTGGGTTTAATTAGTTAGAAATTGTGAGTAAGAAATATTTTTTAAATACCCTTATCCAGTAAAGGGTTAAGGTTACAACTGGAAAAGTCATGGGGCCAAATATAGTTGTGAAAAATCGGGGGCCTTGGAAGCTAATAGTTTGAGAATCCCTGCTGTAAAACCTCTAATCTGAAAGCCCATTAGCTAATACTTGCACGAGCTAATTTATTTAAAAACCTGGTGGATTTTAAAAACCCACCTGGTGGCTCCATTCAGCTACATTGTTTATACTAAATATTCCTTTGCCTAATGTTGCCAAACCTGTTGTTACGTAATAGCCAATTTACTTCTAGGGCTGGAAGGAGGTAGACACTGGTCTGACAAGGAGGTTCGGGCTCTTCTTACGGTTTGGTCCGACAAGGAGGTTCACAAGCAGCTTCAACGCTCCCACAGAAACAAGGCCATTTTCCAGGAGATGGCACGTCGGCTGGAGTGCCAACACAGCGTGGTGCGTGACTGGAGACAGTGCCGCACTAAATACAAGAACATGAAATATGACTACAAAGTCAGCAAGAGTCAAGGCCGGCCAATAAGGTTCTTCGCTGAGCTTGATGCTATAATGCAGGGCAAAAACATTGAGGGTAGATTTGAGGAGGACGAGTCACCAAGGAACATACTAGACAGGGACCAGGTGGCAATGAGGCGTGAACCTGTCGAAGAACAGGTTATCAAGATTGATGATGGTAAAATTTATTTTAATAAAATGCAACAAAATAGCTCAGGTTCTCCATCTAGAAGTTTACTTTTTCCATCTTTATGCCCTTCTTTTAGATGAAAGTCTGGCAGAGATGCAAACAATAATGAATGCCACCACTCATCCGCTGATGGCAAGAGAGACCGGTGAGTTCTGACAAAAACTGGAATGCTAAATGCTGTTTCAACATCTTAAATTTCTCAAAAACCTCTTTTTTTTCAGCGACGACAACAGCAGCAGCAGTAAACGAGATGAACATAATAACAGTGCACGATTCAGGCAGAAACTGGAGTGAAGAAGAGGTGGCCGCACTCCTTCAAATCTGGGCCGAAGAAGGGATTCAGCGACAGCTACAGGGTTCAACCAGAAACAAAGACATATTTGTGCAGATTTCACGCAGGCTTCTTCAGCAGGGTGTGGAAAGGGACTGGAAACAGTGTCGCACTAAGTACAAAAACTTGAAATACCTCTATCGTTCTCTGCAGAGAGGAAAAGCCGACATCGGAGATCCTCGCCGTGTCATGAGGTTTTACGAACAGCTGGATTCCCTTTTGTCTAAGCCACCTAGAAGTCGACTGAATTACGCTGAGTTTTCCGACACAAATCATTTACTGAGGAACTCTAGGATGTTTACTCCTTCAGCATTTGAGGAACACTCCATGGGTGGACTTCCACATGAGAACAATGACATGGTTGCAGTTAGATATGACCAGCCGCCCACTGATGAGGCCACATTGAGATCTCCTGCCATTTCTGCAAGAGTCTTTCAAAACCAGACTGAGGCCGAAGGCATTTTAACAAGACCAGACGAAGTGTCAAATGTTGAATTTGAGATACCTGAAATCAATTCCACAACAGTAAGGCCTACTGGCAGCCCTCCAATAGAATATGAACAGCATCTCTCATCTGACTCCATCTCTGCTGTTATTTATGACGACAGTCATAATTACAGAAGGATCCCAGGTATTAAAACAAATTATACCAGTGGTTCTCAACTGGTTTTGCATCAGATATCATGTGGCGACCATAAACACAACCAAATTGGTATATCGTATAAGAGGGAACGAAATGAAACAAAATAAAGAAAAATAAATATTTTTGATTTTAAAGACAATAATTCCCTGCCCAAACACAATTATCCTTCTTGAACCCATATTTTATGTAGTCTGAGTAAAATTTTATTTTACCTGGCAAAATTTTGTTCATGTTTTTTTTTAAATAAGGGCATTTTTGAGGATGACGTAATCGGTCCATGTTGGCACTTCTGCATTTTCTGCCAAGTGACAGATGATTTTGCTATCCTAATTAGTTTTCTTATCCTGCTGTTAGAATCCCAATCAGAAAATTGTTTGGTTACGACTCACCAGTTGAGAACCACTGAATTATACTACAAAAAATACTTCATTGTGCACATAATGTTACTCTCATTTGCATTTTCTCAATATGTGTGCATATATTTGCAATGTAGACAGCAGCGACCAATCATACACAAGAGGAGAGCATGTGTCGGCAACCAAAGGGAGAAAGAGGAAAGCTGCAGATGAAGGTTTTATTCTCCTCACAGACATTCTCAAAGTTATGAGCAGAGTTAGGTGTGACTGAGTCAGTCTTGTGACTTAAGTTTGACTAATTGAATCAAGATTGGGAATTAGAACGCACTGATAAGGATACATAGAAAGCATTTCACAACAAATGAAAATGTGATTTAATTTGTAGACAACATAACAGTGGCAATGCAAACAATCTTGAACTCATCTGGAAATCAAAATAAAATAGTTACACAAGGGAATCAGGATGGAACCAAGAGTAATTATAGTTTAATAAATTAATATACATCTATTACTGGAAATAATCTTAATTATGAAATTCATCAGTATTATCACTTTCTTTGACAAATGTAGCATAATAGGAAAGGGCAATGAACAAACACGTTCTTTGACCCATGTAACAGTGTTATCTTATATGTGTTTAGGGGATCGTTTGCTTTGTAAACAGTTTCATCAGAGCACTGATGATGGAGAAAGCAGCACAGACTGGTCGGAGAACATAGACTTCCAATGCAAAGAAGAGGATCAATACATTCCGATCATGGAGATAACCTCTGTGTGCTCAATGGCATCCAATGCAATCACATCTGAACAATCGGTGAGACGCAGGGCAATAAAAGTCTATTAATCTGTGATTTTACTGGATAGCTGCAGGGTATTGCAAATCGTCATGTTGACTATGAGCTATGTCAGTATATCATTATATCAGTAAGAAAACAAGATCAGGCAATTGCAAAAGTTGCACCTAGGTAAATTTTGCACCTGCATGGCAGAGAGCACTAAATTACAGTGGTCAACATTTGAAGTGGATCAAAAAAGTTAATCAAAGTTGTCCTAAGACAAGAACGGGTATTGTTCAAAATTCATGTATAACTTTGATGCAAGGTTTTGATCCACTTCATGTTGACTACTGTAGTTTGTATATCATATGTGAAACAAGAGATTTGTTTCAGTGTTTTCAACCTGGGAACCACAGGCAAATTCCTGCATATTATAGGATACTTTATTTAAAAGAAGAAGAAGAAAAAGCATATCAGTCTTGATGATTTTGAAATCTAGATGATTTGCTGGTTTAAGATGGTTTCCCAGACAGCATTTACATCTGTGCCAGGTCCGTTTTCGAATCAGTAGATTCGCGCAGCAGTCGCACTCAATATGCAGATCTGCACCAACTCTGCGCCAGACTTGTCTGTAGCTTCGACTGTGACAGTCCGTCCGGCGGGTGCGGCGCCGATCCGGGGCAGACCATACGCGCCACGACTGAATTGAGTCCGCCTGGCGGGTTTGGACCGTATCCGCGCGAGCTGCGTAGACCATTCGCGCCACAACTGAATTGAGTCCGCCTGGCGGGTTTGGACCGGATCCGTGCGAGCTGCGCAGACCATACGCGCCACAACTGAATTGAGTCCGCCTGCCGGTTGTGGACCGGAGCCGCGCGAGCTGCGCAGACCGGACGCGCGGGCGGCACCCCACATAAACCCGCTGACAAGAGTGGAAGAGTGCAGGCTGCACCGTCTCTGCTAATTGGTAAGTGCATTATACACGTATAATTTAGTAAGTACATTATAAAAGTAAACTGGTGTTGATGTCATATTAGTCTGTTACATAATTATATTAAAAATAAAAGTTTACAAACGTTTACACTGACATTCTTACAACCTGAGACGTGTCAGATAAGCTGGGTAGTAGCAGGCGGTTAGCTGGTAGTATAGGTTATTTTAAACATCCACAACTAATGTGAACATATGCTTTAAGGCTGAATGGGTGGTATTTGCTTATTATTCTCCAAAATTGCTGAATATCGTGTCCATTGTGTGTTAGCTGCAAAATCGTATAACGTTAGCCTACCCACAAACGTTACCAGCGGTGACCGCTGCTAGCAACTGCAACAATAACAAATTAATGACTTCCCACGTCCAAATACATTAAATTAGTTCGACGTCAGTATCATATCAATTCTCACTGTATTATACCGGCTGTAGAGTGCGACATATATGTGATATGTCGATATGTTAGCTATCAAACTACCTGCAAATTACTGTTGCTTACCTCCAGTTCGTGTTGCAAAATGGATAAACCATATTAACGTTACCCACGTCTTCTAAGCCACTGCGATGTGCCTCTTTTATTAATTTGTTAAACAAGCTGTTTGTGAAATAGCCTAAAGCGGTTTTTAATTTCCATTGATGACTGATTATTGCAGTGTTCGGACATACTATTTATAGGCTGTTAATAACTTTAATTATAGGCCTATAATTCATTGTATAATCGATCTAACGTTAAATGTTTTTAGATAATTTTCAGCCCAAGCAAGCTCCTATATAATATTATTATCCTCCCAGCGTGTCTATGCGGTGATGCGCAGTTAAATTATTGCGTGGCATATTAATAATAATAATAATAGCCTATCAATTTAACAATAAAAGTAGGCCTTCCCTAATAATAATAATAACAACAACAATAATAATAATACAGTCATACTAATAATAATTTAATGCATAAATTTGAAATGCTAAATCCTCTTAAGACGATCTAGACACGGCAGGCAAAAACATTTTCTCTCATTAGGTTCAAAATTATTTTTTCATTGTGTTCACATATTAGATGGAGAAATAATTACAGAGGGATTTATGGATATCTACTTTTGTTATCCTTTAAATCAAAATATACTGTCTATGAATATGTTGCCCATACCTCGCTATCATTTATCAATCTTTTACTTCTCACTAATTTAGTCTCTTGTTTCCACAGGTGGGAATGCTGGCCTTCATTGGTGGAAGAGATACCAAAAACATCATAACCAACCAAGGCTATTATGGCTCGTAAGTATTATATATAGATGCCTTTCACTTTACATAATCACCACTCTCTCATTCATTCACTCACTACTCTATGAAGGTAAAAGAGTATCAGCACTAAAGAGCACGTAGATGTGAATTTGAGAACTTGTACAATAAATATTCATACTTGTACGTGAACATTTACACTCACAGCTCCAATGTGAAAACCTGTCAAATTAAAATCTGAAGTTGAATGTTGAAATTTGCACTCGCAGAGAAAAGTCACAAACCTGTATTTTGAATTTGAAGCTGCAGACAAGTAGTCACAAATGTGTAAAATGCCATTCACAGAAATACAATGACAGACACAAACTTGTAATATATATTTGCATTTAATCGCAGTACAACCTCAATTAGGCACTTGCAACTTCTCAAATCTGTCACTGCAATTTCAATTTCAAACTTCGCGCCTTGAATTTTGCTACTCTTTTTTCGCAACTCAGTGGCGGCGAGAGAGAGGGGGGGGGGGGGGGTGTTTTCTCCCTCCCATAGAAAACGCTTAATGAGGCTTAATGGACCAACAGTTATAAAAAATAAAACACGATTCGTTATAAATTATTAATAAAACACAGGCAGCAGGTTTATTTGCTCTGAACACAAATTTGGTCATATTTAGTCATATTCTGTGCTCATCGGCTTTTCTGTTGATTGCATTATTAGTATGGTGTTTACTGAGTTTGATAATATCATTTATTTCTTTAAATATCAGTCTAATGCATTAAGTCATGTTAGCTTTTCAGAGCGTCCCCCTTTCTCTCTTACTGCCACTGAGTTGCAAGTGCACAAGTTAGTTTTGCAACTTGCACGAAAGAGTAGCAAAATTCAAGGCGCGAAATTTGAAATTGCAGTGACAGATTTGAGAAGTTGCAAGTGCCTAATTGAGGTTGTACTGCGATTAAATGCAAATATATATTACAAGTTTGTGCGTGTCGTATTTCTGTGAATGGCATTTTACACATTTGTGACTACTTGTCTGCAGCTTCAAATTCAAAATACAGGTTTGTGACTTTTGTCTGCGAGTGCAAATTTCAACATTCAACTTCAGATTTTAATTTGACAGGTTTTCACATTGGAGCTGTGAGTGTAAATGTTCACGTACAAGTATGAATATTTATTGTAAAAGTTTTCAAATTCACATCTTCGTGCTCTTGAGTGTTGTTACTCTTTTACCTTTATACTACTCATTCTACACCACTTTAGACTTTAGTCACATTTATTATTATTTATTTGTGCAAGCATTGTACTATAATGTCATGTAATAAAGAATCTTTGAATATTGGATCTAATATTTACTCTTTGTTTCTTTGCTTTGTGTCCTTTTTGTACGTCTTACAGGAGCAGTGAGGAAGAATCCCATGTCTGGCAAAGCCACAGACACCGAGATAAACCAGTATAACATCAGGTGGTTTAATCTGACATGCGACCGTGGGGGTGGCCGCCGTGCCCGGTCACACCCAACTAATGAGCAATAAATGTGATTAAAATAAAAAAAGTTTTTTGAAAATTACAAATTGTCTGGGTGTTTGTGCCTTAATTGTCTGATAGCCTAAATATGAATCACAGACCAGGGCCAGATGAGCCCCAGATGTAAAATATGAGTCACGGATCTGGGCCAGATCTGCACCACATGTCATGGCATTAATAACTGTACTGGGCCAGTGCTGGCCCAGATCTGTCTCTGATCCGTAATTCCAACCTGTTCCGGTATTGGGCCGTTGGAAAGAATGAGCCCGGCCCAGGTCCGTTAAGCGGATCTGCGCCAAATGCTAATGAAGACCTGGCCCAAATCTGGCCCAAATATATTTTGCTGTCTGGGTTTCCCGTCCACCCTAACCCCCTTTAAAATGCAACAGAACAGCCTGACCAGACTGGGAGCATAGGCTGGATTATGTAGGCCTAATATATTTTTTCAGATGGAATTATCTTAATATTTTGTTCCATAGTAGGAGTAAAATACCCCAAGTCACATAAACACGGAGCAGCTAATTAACAGCAGCACACTTACCTGTGCTGTAAAGCAACAAGTCCAAGTGTCAAAATCTGCGCGACCTCCAGTTGCGTTGGCCATTCCCCCGCTGCCACACAGCCGAACACCCCGCATTCCTCTCCAATGCCCGACTCCTCAAACTCCATGTCCTCCTCTCCGAATAGAGCTGGCTGGGTTTGTACTGATGGTTAGCGTGTTTTTCCACGCTGGCTGGCTGGAATCTCTCAAACCACGTGTTTGTTTCCTCACACAGCGGAACATGCGGCAGGGCAAGAGGATTTGGCAACACAAATGCTCAAATGAACAGAAACATGAGATTTGAAGTCTAAAGTTGGAGCAAATGGAAAATAAAAAGTTTAGCAAAGCAAGTTTTGTCAAATCAATAAAATGTTCAAAGTCGTAGAGATAAATTGTGAAAAAATGCGCTCAATGCCTTGCGTAACGCGCTCAAACTTCAATGTAACTTAGTTTGCAAAGATGCATCAGAACTAATGTTTGCTCCTAAACATATCAATGGATAAGTCTTTTCTTTTGTCTTTCAAAGTATGCAGGTTAAGATTGTGCCCACGTGGGGATGATGGCATTACTCTGATTGGTTTTTAAGAATCGCCAGAGTGTCGTAACGCGTTGCTCTCGTGAAAATAAATGAGTTGAGTCTCGCTCCTCTTCGACATACTTTATATCAGCCTTCCTCTGACGTCCTGGTAGTTATTAAAACGTTTGCCTGAAACCCTGCGACACAGAATAATCAAGTTTCTATTCATTTTTTGCAGGAAAAACGACGCTCAACGACAATGTCGAACACAGCAGGTAAGTTTGAAATCATTTGTCTTCTTGTATATTTCGGGTGTTCACCATGTTTTTACCGCTGTGCAGTTGCGCAGTGAATACAAATTCGCCCACATGGCATTACTCATTAGACGATGTTAAATTCTTTTGTTTTCTGATATGTTATTAATACGAATCAGTAACACTACTAGATGAGGAAATATGGTAGTATAAGTATTTTCAGCCTAAATAAATCAGAATTTGGGTCATCAATGACAAGTCTGTAGTAGAAATCTTTTAAAATCTAGTTTAAAACATGTCCATTTCTTAAAAATATAGTTTTTTTATCCAGAGAAATGATGTAATGACTGTAAAATATGATTTGTGTAACCATCAAAAAACAATTATTATCAATTCAAATACCTTACTTTAAAATTCCCAAAGCAAACTATTGTTTTAAAATAAAATATGAATTTTTGAGTCATTATAAATCAAGAAGTTTTCTTGAGGTTTATCCATTTCACCTTAACAAAAAATTGTTTTTTTAAATTAAAAGGTCAAATTTTAAATGAGGCCCTAAAGATGTCATCTGTTTTAGGTTTTCTTGTCACATGACAAAATAATGGGTTCCTTCATGTCTGTTTTGTCACACTGGTTTTGATTAGGCGTACACATTTTTTTCAATTAATATTATTTTAAAACTAAATTACTTGATTGATTTTTTTTTAAATTGTGAAACATTATTATTATTATTGCTGTTAAGAAATAGATAGACAAACTTAATTTTTTTCAAGAGCAAAAAAAGACCATTGATTATTGTCTTAAAGTCACATACATTGGAATGGAATTAATGTGTATTGTTGCCTTGGTTTTTTTAATGTTTAGAACTGAAACTAGGTCAAAAACTGAACGAGGGTAAGACCAAGCAGATCTTTGAGCTTGTGGGTGAGCCAGGTCATGTTCTGGTCCAGTCCAAAGACCAGATCACAGCGGGCAATGCGGTTCGGAAGGATCAGATGGAGGGAAAAGCCGCCATTGCCAACAAGACCACCAGCTGTGTGTTCAAACTTTTACAGGATGCTGGTGAGATTTCCTTTCTGTAGACGTGATTAAATGAAAACTAATTATAAAAAAAACATTTGGCAACCTGGTTAATTTATTTGTCACAAACAATATTCATCCAAAAAAATTAGTTAAAGATCTTCATGAGGTAGCCCCAATTTCAAAGTTGCCAGAGGTCTCTAGATATGTAGTATCTATGTCTAGTATCTTTGCTAGAAGTAATTTACTTTTAAAAAAGTTCCCACAACCTCAGCAATTTTAGTGAATTAAAGTTGGTGTACACCATGTGCAGCTTTTGATGAAGGATTTACTGTGGGGAAATGACTGCCTTGTGACAGGCATGCTTCCTTTAATTATTCTCCATTACAATATGCATGCTGTGTTTAGGCTATTAAGACTGCTGTCCCAGTTTCACAGTGTGAAAGCATGTGTCTTTTGTCAGTCATGCATCTTCTCTGCAGAGTCTTGTGTCAGTATATCACTGCACTCTGCTTGAAAATTATGTTAATGTACTAGACCAATCAGTTTGCCATTTCTAAAAGGATGCACACAGTGATGCGAATTGTGAATCACTTTCTACCAGGGCTTAAGACGGCATTTGTCAGGCAGCATTCTGAGACTGCGTTTGTGGCGTCCCGATGTGAGATGATACCCATTGAGTGGGTCTGCAGGCGCATAGCCACAGGCTCCTTCCTCAAACGCAACCCTGGGGTCAAAGAGGGCTACCGCTTCACTCCTCTAAAAATGGAAATGTTCTTTAAGGTGAGGTTCTGTTAATCAGAAATAAAGTTGAGAAGGCTTTTAATCGATCACATTTAAATGTAACGTCATGTTATTTTCAATTTTTTCCACATATTGATCACCCATTTACTTCCACTATTCTTCATTCAGGATGATGCCAATAATGACCCTCAGTGGTCAGAAGAGCAGCTGTTGGCGGCTGGGTTTGAGCTGGCAGGTCTGACTATTGGTCGCTGTGAGGTGGACATCATGAGCAAAAGCACGGTGGCCATTTTTGAAGTCCTGGAGAAGGCTTGGGCCACACAGGACTGCACGCTGGTGGATATGAAAGTAAGAAATCTCTCGTAGAGAAGTCCACACTACAACTCTAACGACTCAGAAGAACAATGTTGTTGGAATCACTCTCAGAATGATTTTTTCCATCTGATGAACGATAAGCCAATCAGAATCCATCCTATTTTAAATGGCTTTACGGTTTAAGGCAGCAAACACCATAAATCAATCGTAGCGTTAGTTCTGGCAGGTCACATTAGTCAAGCTCGCATCAGCTGACTCTCAGCTGATCCACGTCTACCTATAGGAATATGACGCCTATCACTGTATTCATATATAAGCTCCTTCAGTATTATCAGCAGCAATCATGTTTCTCAGGAGCTAATTACCCTCCTCCATGCCCAGCTCCTCCTCTCGTCAGTCAGTATGGCATTCTGATTCCCCTTGAATCAGACTAAATTCTCGAATTGTTGTACATTAAAATATTGACATTAATAAAATCTGCAATACATTCATGTTGGTTCTGTTCTGTTTACCCTAAAGGGGTTATTGCTGCTCTCCCTGCTCTTATCCATGCTAGGCTGCATGGATGCGCAGAGAGTTCTTGCCCAGAGCAGAACCATACCGCCAATCCAAACTATATGCTAATTGTCAATCGTAATAAAAATAATAAACAGAACATTATCATCCATTGAAGTGGATGCTGTTATAGTTATTGTTATAGCTATCTTTATAGTATTGTCCTTGGTTTGAACAGGCTCCTAATTATTTTTGTATTATTGTGGTAATTGCTACTTACAGTAGAGGTTTAATGCCAATAATCTCTCATTTTAGATCGAATTCGGTGTAAATGTGACCACTAAAGAGATTGTGCTGGCTGATGTGATTGACAACGACTCATGGAGGCTCTGGCCAGCTGGGGATCGCAGCCAGCAGAAAGACAAACAGGTAAATAGCCAAGCATCATGATGCGTTTAAAAACTATATACCTCAGGCATGAAATTAATTTATGCTACTTCTTTACTAGAGTAAAGCTAGAAGCCACTAAGAGTTTAGTATTAATCCGGTGAAGCAAATGTCCTTCTGCTATGATTATCATGATCTTTCCTGAGAGAACTAACTAACCTGTGGCAATACCTATATGAAAATGACGGTCAGATAAATACTGTTCTCTGTGTAGGTTTACCGTGACCTGAAAGAAGTCACTCCTGAGGCCATGCAGATGGTAAAGAGGAACTTTGAGTGGGTCGCAGAGCGAGTCAAGGTACCATTATTTACAAAAGATTTATATTTTTGATGTGTTTGTTTACCTTGTAATCTTTAAATCAAAATATAACTGGATCTAACCAAGTCCCCGCCCTAATCGTTTTCTTTTGAAGATTTGTTACGCTCAGATCAATTACGCTCAATTTCTTTTACTGCATCAAGAAGCTGAACGCTAACATTGAGCTCTGTGACCTTTGGCTATTTACTTAGTTCCCCTAGTTCAGGCTGTCATCCCTCTTAATTTCGCTCTTCCTCCAATAAAAATCTTTCACAACATCTAAATGACACCCCCCCCCTCCCCAGTCTCAATGAACCTTACCACCTTTCCTTGCTAAAACTTTAGATGGGATTTCTATTTGAGAGAGTATTTTTTGTTTTGTTTGTTCCACCATGGTTGAGTTCCCGATAATGTTTGGATTATTCTAACTGAAGCATTAGTGACTAATGGGAATCTCATTCTGTGTGTGCATCTAGCTGCTCTTGGAGTCAAAGGCGAGAGGAAGGGTAGTAGTTCTGATGGGCTCTACCTCAGATGTGGCTCACTGTGAGAAGATCCGTAAGGCTTGTGGTTCATATGGCATTCCCTGCCACCTTAGAGTCACCTCTGCCCATAAAGGCCCTGATGAGACACTCCGCATCAAAGCTGAATATGAGGGTATGACCGAATCTAACATTGTCATTTGATCTATTAAGAACAGAACAGAACAAGCATGCCCTTTCTGTAGACTTTTTTTCTCATGGCTTTTTTCATTTCCAAAATGATGTAAAATGTATATTTAAAACTATTTGAAATGGGCTGTTTAAAACATAACATGTTTTAAACCCAATATTTTAATCCATACCACTTTAGTATAGGGAGGTTATTGCTTAATATAATAACTGATTTAATTGATAAATGTTTTTCTCCTCAGGTGATGGAGTTCCCACCATCTTTGTAGCAGTGGCAGGCAGAAGTAATGGCTTGGGTCCCGTGATGTCAGGAAACACTGCGTATCCTGTTATTAACTGTCCTCCAATTACCCCTGACTGGGGTGCTCAGGACATCTGGTCATCTCTTCGCATGCCTAGCGGTACCGATTTAAATGTCATTAATTATTGTTTGTGTCACTTTATGTATGATATGATTATCTGTATTGTAATTGGTGAGTGGACACTACTACAGACATGCATGGGGGCTGAATTTTTTATTATTATTTTGTCTCTTATACTCACCAAGGTTGCTCTTATTTGATCAAGATACAGTAAAAACAGCAATATCGTAAAACATTAAAGCAATTTTTAAAATAATTTACTCCTGTGATGGCAAAGCTGAGTTTTCAGCATCATTACTCCAGTCTTCAGTGTCACATGATCCTTTAGAAGGCCTTCTCATATATGCTGATTTGCTAGTCAAGAAGCAATTCTTATTATCAATGTTGAATACAATTGTGTTGCTTAATTTTGTCGAAACCATGATATTTTTTTAAAGATTATTTGATGAAAAAAAGGTCAGAACAGCATTTATTTGAAATAGAATTCTTTTGTTACATTATAAATGTATTTACTGGCAGTAAATTTGTAAAAAAGTATTTGTTTCTTAAAAAAACTTTTTAATTTAAAGCCAACCAACTTTTTAATGGTATTTAAACAGCTGTCCAGCTGAATTGTATGCAATGCTAAACATTTTCTCCTTCTCACTCTTTCAGGTCTGGGCTGCTCCACTGTTCTTTCTCCTGAAGCTGCTGCCCAGTTCGCAGCTCAGATCCTAGGTCTAAATGACCATTTGATCTGGGCCAGACTTCGGGCATCCATGCTGAACACCTGGGTCTCCCTGAAACAAGCTGACAAGAAGCTGCAAGAGTGCAGCCTGTAATAGATCAGCATTTTCTTTCCCTCCAAACACTATGTACATTTTGCATAAATTTTTGTGTACACCCCAGTCATTGCATATAAACAAGCCTATGTGAAATGCTGACCTAGAGCTTATTTGCAATAATACCATTTAAGGAGTACATTACATCAATAAACATTCCTCTGATACATTTGACTTGGTGATTTGTTCTTCTCTCAGCAAAATATATGAATAAATGAATATATAACCCCCCCATACTTTTCAAACCCTTCCTCTCTGACAAAAGCAATCTAAATCTTTAATAATTTTAATAATAATAGCTGACTTTAATAGCTGAAAATACAAATTGCATTTTGTAAATCAGACAGTAAGCAGACTTTATATAGAAACAGGATCCCTACATAACAGTCAGGGAATTAAAAAATGATATAAAAATATTATTTGCAGGCCTGAAAAAAAGTAATACGAATGGCTATAGTGATTTGTAAATTCTTTCTAGTTTCACTGTGAATATTTTCATTTGCAAGATATTCGTGAGTTCTTCTTGACCAAACATCCGTATAAGTTGTGTGAAATGTCAGTCTGTTCATTGTTTTACTGTACATTTATGAGTACTAATCATCCGTTGATTTAAAAAATATTCGTACAAGGATTATGCAATAATTTAGTTTATAAATCTGAGGTCATTTCACTGTAAATGTCTGTTCTTCTAAACAAAAGTTTGTGTACTTTCTGATTTTAAAAAAGCATCTTTCTCCGATCGTAAAACGTAAATCTTCTCCACAGCGAATGGTTGACTAATGTGCGCTTACTACCAAATTCTTGCAAGGCTGAACTGAACAGCGCCATGAAATCTACGTGTGGCCAAATATATATTGTATCCGTAGTGCACTGCTGCCTGCAAGTTCTGCTACCACTTGCTAAACTCTGCGCCACCTAGTCTGAGTAACACTTAAAGGGCAAGTTCGGCGTTTTACAAGTAAAGCCCTGTTTTAAGATCGTTTCTGATTAAATCGAACGGTTAAGATTAAAATTTGGACAAATGCTGAGGTCCCGAGAATTTTAGTTTTTTGTGTTAGCACCCAGCCCACCCACCACCCACAATGGTTTCATAGGTGCATTCATTGGAAAAATCATTCATATAAACGCATTACACTTTAGTTTACAAAGACGTGAAACTCGCCGAGTGGTCTGGGGTGTTCACTGATATGCTCAGGCAAAAATCGCTGCAAAAGATGCCTTCCAACCGTTTCCAACTGGTGTTTTACCATTCGTTGTAAAACTGTGGACCTATTTTTCCAACGCCTCACAACCGGACATTCTTCCAAAAACTACGATAAAACCTGTTGGAAAGCATCTTTTGCAGCAATTTTTGTGTGAGCATATCAGTGAACACCCCAGACCACTCGGTGAGTTTCACGTCTTTGAAACTAAAGTTTAATGCGTTTATATGAATGATTGTTCCAAGGCACCTATGAAACCATTGTATATGTGGGGGGTGCTAACACAAAAACCTAAAATTCTCGGGACAGCAGCATATGTGTCCAAATTTTAATCTTAACCGTTCTATTTCATCAGAAACGATCTTAAAACAGGGCTTTACTTGTAAAACGCCGAAGTTACCCTTATACGTCCATTTTCGGTTTTTATTTTAACTCTTTTTATTGATGTTTTTCCGAACAGAGAGATAATAAAAGAAACAATACAGTGTTTGTTTTGACATATAGACCAAAAAGTACGGGTGAAATTAAGCAGAGGTATTTCTTGCTCTCTGATTCAATAACTTAAGCAGAGGTATTTCTTACTCTCTGATTCAATAACAAAAAACAAATGAAACAAAAAAAAACAAACAAAAAAAGGCATTATAAATGGTTGCTTCCAAACATACTAGTATATTACAAAACAATACAAGAATAATATTAATGTAGTATGCATGTACAGAGCGGTAGCAATATAGATAAAATACAGCAAAAACTGTAAACATAATTTTTTTTTACAAAAAAAAAAAAGAACACAAAAGAACAAACTTTGCCCCTTTTTTTAAACAATCACTGCCAGCTGTCAAGAACACCAAATATTTCCCTTTTTTATGTACTCTGTTTCTTAATCAGACAGGGACGAAAGAGAGGACAAAAACAGCAAGGGTCAAAAGCAGAGGAGTGGTTACACAAAGGGTTATTTATAAGAAAATGATTATTTTTTAAAGTACAAAAGAAAAGGTTGCCAAATCATGTGAAATTGTTCTCTTCTGCCAATCATTGTAAATCAAAATTTTTTCTATTTGAATAAACTGCAAAAGCCTGGTCATGCATCCAATGAAAGTAGCTTGGTGGAAAAGGATTTTTCCAGTTCAACGGTATAAGCCTTTTGGCAATTTTTAAGCAAAAAGCTAAAGCGCTTGACTGTAAAGATGATAAGGACACCTTTGCGGCATTAAGACCAAATAGTGCCACTAAAGGGCACAGTTCAACATCTTAAATAAAAACGTCAGAAATTGACTTGAAGATTGATGTCCAGAAAGAGGTCAACGCTGGTCAAAGCCAAAAAGTATGATGGAGAGTAGCCAGGGCTTGTCAACATCGGTCACAAGTAGGATCGAGATCCGGGTTTATTTGAAACAGTTTTCCATTCCGGTTTTTGTAAGTTTAACAGTAAAAAATTAATTACCATATCTGTAAAATTGTAGATTTTTTAATCTCTGAAGATTCAGTTCTAAACACCAATGACTGATTAGAATTATCTACATGTATATGTTCCTAATTTCGCAAAACATTACACTAAATTAAGTTCTGATTTAACCACGTCACACATGAGGACCCCAGTATGATGTTAACTAGAAATACACGGTAATGTCACCGTAATAGCTCAGATCACAGACAACCAGCTGTCTTACAATGAGTTACAAAAAGGTGTTATTATTCAACACTTCAAGTATTATTCATTATTTATTTACTTCTCACATTTATTGAATTAAATCATATTCTTTTGAAGTTTAATTATTCCAGTAGACCACATTGGGATTTCTTTTGTTCCGTCCCCAAATTTAAGTCCTCTTAAAATGATAATCAAAACCTTTTTTATACCATTTAAGATATTTAATACTTTTCACGACCTTAATTTTGATACAACTACATTTAGGACTATTTAAGGACCTGCAGGGACCCTGAGAAAAGTTGACATTTGATGTGCAAAGACAGAACCTTGAATTAATTGGATTTAAAATGAATTAAATGTTGTGCTTTTTTAGCGTGGCACTGCACATAATTCATATGGATGGGGACAGTGAGTGGCCCCCAGTTTAAAATCCAAACTGGGCTCCACACCCGCTGGTGAAGAGAAAGTGAAGCGCTGGAGCAAAGAAGAGAAAAACAGGAACAGCTCCATCCGTGCCAGTTGCTCACCAAGACACACTCTCTTTCCTGAAAATCAAAGAAAATGAAGGGTAATCATAAAGGGTGTCTTTTTACGGGGGAATAATTTATGGGGTTCAGCATTGTCAATGTATATATTTGGATTACTTTAGAGGAAATAGAGTTTCCTTATACCTAGAGAAAAGGGTAAAAAGGCATCTCTCCTTCTGAAATTGCCCTCAGCATCCAGGAAGTGACCTGGATTAAAAGAGTGAGGCGTCTCCCACTCGGACTCATCAAACAGAACTGATGTCAAATTCCCGATCACCATTGTGCCCTACAGAACCACAAGAGGCTTAACAAGAATAAAATTATGCACACTACTCTTATTGTGCTTTAACTAATAGGCTCTGCTTAAGTTCACATACTTATTTTAAACATCACTAGGCCCACCTTTGGGATAGAGTATTTTCCTATCTGACTATCTTCCACTGTAGCCCGGGCCAAATTTAATGGAAGAATATTTCCAATCCTCTGTATTTCATGAATGACAGCATTGGTGTAGGGCATGTTGTCCTTGTCTGATAAAGATGGCTGTTGTGACCCTCCCACAACTCGATCAATCTCCTCCTGAACTTTGGCTAAAGATACAAAAATTAGAGATAGTGTGAGTGTGTATTACTTTTTATGTGTATATGAATGCCATTTCTCACAGTAAGCTCTCACCCTGTATCTCAGGATATTTCATCATGTAAAGGAGACCCCAGTACAGAGTGGTTGAGGTGGTCTCAGTTCCCGCTACAAACAGATCCAGAGTACAGACGCACAAGTTCTCCACATCAAATCCAGCGGCCGTGTCGTCTTCAAGCTAAACAACACAAATGAAAGGCATTTCAGTTCAATAACCACATTATTATTACCATTCTCGGACCAGCTCACTCCCTCAGAAAGAGTCTTACTTTTTCCATCTCAGCAAGAAAGCAGTCAATGTAGTCCCGTGGATTTGATGGATCATAATCCGTTCTGTGTGCATTCACGTTCACTTTAACAAAGCCAATCACTTTTTTCCACAGAGTAAAAATTTTCTTGTGCAGTCCAGGCAGTCGCCGCATGAGCCATGGAAACATGTTATAAAGCTGAAGAAATCAAAACAAAAAGTAGATGAGCAGTGAACGAAAGCAAAGTTAACTTGTTAAAATTAGAAAATGTTTACTTGAGCCCAGATTCCTCCTTCCAGATAAATGGCTTCATTCAAATTCCCCAACAGAGACTGGAAGTCATGGTCACTGTACTCAAATCGATTCCCAAACACAAGGACACAGATCACATTTGAGACAGCATTGTTCAGCAGTAAGCGAGGGTCAAATGGTCTACCTGGAACAGTTGTTCATGTAAATCACACTGTGCTTAAAAATTCAAATGCAATTGTCAATTATTTTCAGTCAACAAACCGCAGTAAATACCTTGTTCATTTGAAATGGCTTCATTCAGAAAGCAACACTCAAGACTGATGGATGGCTCTAAACTTTTCTTTCCCAATCCAAAGTTTCGAAGAGTTGAGAGTGCAAATCTCCTCTGATGCTTCCATTTATAGCCATTGGCAACAATTAAACCTGCTCGCAAAAAAAAAAAACCCTTTACAGTTAATAGATTACATACAATTTATGGTGAAATGCTCAACCACCAATTTAACATTCTGATATTAAACTGACCTTTGTCTCCAATGATGTCATAAAGTATAGGTAATGTGGGACGATCAGCAAGGTTATCACCCTGCTGTGTATAGACCTCCTTTACTAGTTTATATCCATCCAACACAACAATTCTTGGTCCAAAAATTCTAAGGCTGAAAATCTTGCCGTATTTTTTTGCAAACTGTAAAATATGATTTGAAATTCAACATAAGTATCTTAGAAATAATAGGTTTCAGTAGTTTTTAATGTCATCTCCATTAATTTTAGTCCATTTACACTGACTAAAATTACATGTAATTTATGTGAACAAAAATAACATCGATTTTGAAAACTCCAACATATCAACATATATTAGAAATAATCATGTTTCAATAGTTTGAAATTCTTCGTTAATTTTAGCCTTACTCTGCCTACAATGATGTAATTTTTGTCATGAAAATAACATGAATTGAAGATTAAGCAAACATGTGACAAACTATAATAGACCAAACTTTGGTCACATTTTCCAACATTCTAACAAAAATTTAAACATTAATTAATTCAGACATGTTTATTAGTTTAATTTTCATTCATTTAAACCATGGCTAGCTGGTTTAACTAGTTTTAGCTGGACTGTTTAACATTCCCAGTCTGACCAGCTGGAACTACAAAGTTGTCAGAACTTGAGCTCCTGAAATAATAAGTATACAGTGTTATATACTATTTCGAAATACTTCAAGCATTCATACTGTTATAACTTTTTCATGTTTTATATATTCCATTACGTAGATCATTGTTATGGCTGGAGCACTCAAACCCTGACCATGCGAACAGAACCCTTTGTCATGTGTCCATTATTTGTAATGCTGCATTCCAGACAGCTTTTGGAATTTCCCCACCTCGTTCTTGAAAATAACCTCTGGAACGCCACTCAAAGTCGGATATTCGACCTGTGAACTCAGGGTACATTGATCAACCCCTCAACCCGACCTCAGCGGGATGAATCATTTGACGTCACTTCCAAGATATCAGCAAGTCCTGCTTCCAATGAGCATAAACGGGAAACAAAATACACTATTGATAATATATTTAAAATGAACTGGATCAAGCACTGTCTTTGGGGATAAAGAACCATGGAAAATTATTCTCACAATCTTTAAAAAATGTGGCTGTCTTAATTTTTTACTTGCCTGTGGTTTTAAATGCACAAAACTCCAAACTGAAAATTGGTCAACAAAAACAACATTTTATTCCCTTTCCTGTGTTATTTTAAATATAATCATAAATATAATCAATATTCAAAACCAAGACTATTATGCAATGCTTTTGATAGTTAAGTTGAAGGATTTTATGCTGTTTTTGTAAAGAGGAAACAGAAACAATCTTACATTTAGTTTTCAGTTGTAATTATACCAAACTATTTTGTTAAGTTTCTTTTTGAATTGTTTTATAAGTTTGTCACAATAACAGATGTAATGGTCTTGTTTATGGATTGTGTTTGTGATACCGGTTTATTGGAAATGTAATTTGTAATTAAAATTCTTATGTTATTTGGGAAATATCATATACATAAACCAAAGTGTATGTGACTATTTTCCACTGACTTAAAGGTTTTTTACAACTCTCTAACTTCAATACAGTACATCATAAAGCTGTTAAGACATCTCAGCTGTTGAAAAGGATAATGTTTTCATGTATGATTGATTGTTGATATAAGAATTTTGATTTTATTGTTTTAAAGATTCAAGTGCTTTTGTATTTGTATTGCCCTATTATTGTTATTTAAATAAAAACGAATAACAAAACTTTAAAAACAAACTTTAACATTAGACACTCAGTTTATGTAATAATACCTTCGTTTTTGCTATTCGTCGACTGTTTTCAAAGCGATTTTATGTTTTATTCAGTTTTTTCCATAATTGCCCAAAAAACAACAACAACAACATAGGCTACTCCTCTCGTTATGTCGTGACATCATGTGTGCAACATGTGAACGTGACGTCTGATTGCATGGAACTGAGGTCTGAAGTGGGACATTTAAATTTTGATATTCCAACGTCCAAACTCGTCTGGAACGCAGAATGAGCAGTTCAGATCACGCATTCGCCTACTATCGAAACATGTATTTACCAAACAAGAATTGTATTTACCTCTGCAAACTGAAGATGAATCTTACTAATATCTATATGATGAAGGTCTCCTATAATCGGCAAAGACCATGGTCCAGGAGGAAAGTTCTTCGGCGCTTTATTTCGGGTATAATCACTCAGCAATAAAAACACACACGAAAATATCAAAATACTTTTGATATCGATCCACTCGTGAAGCTGCAACAGGTCCATGATGAGATGACTGACACTTCCTGGATTGTTCAGTGCAAGTTTAAACGGAGCAACAACACCAACTACAAATAAAAAACTCTTCGACCGCATCGATCCATGCGCCTCGGAAGCAAAAACATGTGGGTGGGTCTTCAGAATCAGAAAGAGCTTTATTGCCAAGTGTGCTTGCACACACAAGGATCATCTCCACTGTTTTTCAAGGTTGTTATAACTGCACCAGACAGCCAGCTGTTCAAGTTTCCCATAGACTTCGCTATGAGACTTCGCCCTGCAAAAAAAGAAAAACTGAGTAGACTAGGCTACTAGATTCAATTTCCTGTATTGGCGCCTCTTAATTAAACAATAACAAATATGAAGGTCATTTGCGGGTTGAAATTCAGATTTCTTTTGGCTATAAATCCGTAGACATATCGCATGTCATTAATTCAGGTGACGCGGGTTTTAACCCTTCCTTGAATGTCAAGCCGTTTTAGCTTAAATTGTACCCACCCTTACTCGTCGTAATTGCATTTTTACTAGTAAGAATTCAATTAGAGAGCTCTCTAATTCCATTCTTAGTAGTAACAATTACAATTAGAGAGCTCTATGGCAAGCCGTTTTATCTTAAAGTGTACTCAGCCTTACTCATCATAATTGCATTGTTACTAGTAAGAATTGAATTAGAGAGCTTTACAATTCAATTCTTAGTAACAATTAAGGATTACAATTGCAGAGCTCTCTAATTCAATTCTTACAAGTAACAATTCCAATTAGAGAGCTCTACAAATTAATTTTTACTAGTCATATGTCTCCATTCACTTCCATTCATTTTTAATTACAAAGCTCTCTAATTGAATTGTTAGGCTACTAGTAAGAGTTACAATTAGAGAGCTCTCTAATCCAATTCTTAGTAAGAATGCGATTACAGAGCTCTCTAATTGAATTGTAACTAGTAAAAAAACGAATAAAAGATATGTATAATTGCAGAGCTCTGTAATTGAATTAAAGAGCTCTGCAATTGAATTAAAGAGCTCTGCAATTGCATTCTTACTAATAAAAACTGAATTAGAGAGCTCTCTAATTGGAATTCAGCGCCATCATTACGACACGGCATTGATTACGGCTTTTGTTCACACAGCACGCGTTCCGGGACTAAACACGGCAATGTTACTAGGTCCCCAACCCGCATCGATCCCGGCACCAATCCCGGGTCGTGTTTGCGTTCACACAGAAGGAGTTCTGGCAATTTCCCTGCATCAACGCGCTGTGTGAAAGGGGCTCTAGACTCATCAAACAGCACTGATTTGACTGATGTCAAACTGCCAATCAAGACTAAATATCCATGTTTAAATGTAAGTTTTCCAAAGAATGTGAAAACGAAATGTTTAATCCTCTGGTATTCCACACTTTGGGGTCACACTTGTGATCCTCTTTGGCCAAAACAGACCAAAAAGAAAATAAGCGTAACTTTTTTTTAAACAAAATAATGTAGGCTATATTTTGTTTGAATAATTGTTCTTTAATTTTTTTGTATTTTATTTGAAAAAAAAAATTTCCAATTAATATAGTGCTTTAGGTTAAAACTGAGGAAAGGTAGTTAAATTTCCAATGCAAGGAAAGCAGGTTTTGCATTTGGATACATATTTAGACATTATTAACCCCAAATATGAATATTTCCAATCCTCTGTATCTCATGAATTGGTGTAGGGCATGTTGTCCTTATCTGATAAAGATGGCTGCCGACCGTGACCCTCCCACAACATGATCAATCTCCTCCTGAACTATGGCTGTAGATACAAAATAGAGATTTTATAGGTGAGAAAAATGGCGTAGCCAGAATACGATTTTTTGGGGGTCACATCTTAAACAGAGAGAGGGGTGGGGCATTTTAAGGATGTTCATTTAATGTTTTTTTCCTGTCCAACAACCACCGCTAATCATTAACCGACAAAATTATGTTAAATTAGAATTAAGTTAGAATGGATAAGTGTCTGTGACCCATTAAAAATACCAAAATTTGTTTTGCTCAGTTTTACACGCGCAAATACAAGCATAAATAACAGAACAAGAGGATTCATACATCGTCATATCACCCACATGCAGTGCTTCTGTGAATGGAGAAAAACAGAACAGAAAGAGAATAAATATCAAAGAAATATATATGACAGATGAACAAAATAAAAGAAAAAACTATGCGACAAGTAGTACCCTAAACACTTAAGTTTCGGTAATTTTTTTATGCGCTCCAAAAACTTAGCGGAAAGGAAACCAAGATGGCTGAAAGCACATCCTGTTTGTTTTCTTAATTTTACAAAAGCAAGTTTTGTTTTTATTGTGAGTTTACGCAAATAAAAGGAAACCCTTCACTACAGTCCAGTGACGAATCTGGGTCCTGGAAATGGGAAGCCTCTGGTGCCGTCTCCTCATGGAAATGTGAAGTATATGCTCTGATGTAGATGGCACTTTTCCTCCTCCTCGCTCATCTCAGGATATTTCATCATGTAGTGGAAACCCCAGTACAGCAGCAGTATCAGTTCCCCCCACACACAGATCCAGTGTACAAAAGCAAAAGTTCTCCACATCAAAAACAGCATCTGTCTCATCTTAGAGCTATATATGATGAATTAAAGCGATTATTATTATTATGTAAAGGGAGTAACCATTTTTAAACGGGTGCCAGAGCATTTCCGTACCAGCACACTTACTGACACCCTCTTAGAAAAAGTCTTACTTTTTCCATCTCAACAAGAAAGCAATGTAGTCACATGGATTTGATTGATCATAATCCGCTCTGAGTGCGTTCACCTTTCCTTTCATAACCTTGTCAAAAATAGTTAAATAACTCTCCCTTTTCTCCCACTCATGGGTTTTGAGATGTTTCCATGTAACTTACCAAGCAATTTACTGTTCAATAGAAAATAAATTAATTAGTCTCAGTGGGAAAGCAATCCTCTTCTACAGCAACATTCACATGGTTCTAATTTGTTCTTCAAAGGGGGATTATTCCTTGTAATGCTCATATTTGTAGTGTGACTGACTGACTAGTTAACCAAATATTTGGATGGACTGACCTTTGTCTCCAAAGATCTCATAAAAGATAGGTAACATGGGCCGATCAGCAAGGTTTTCGCCTTGTTGTTTATGACTCTTCCACAGTTTTGTAGCCGATCAAAACAAAAATTCTTGGCCAGAGAATTTCGAAAGCTTAAAATACTTAGGAATTTTGCTGCAAACTGAAATGTGCAAAAATGGACATATACAAAATTTTGAAATATTTTTAATTGCCCTAAATACATGATTTCAGATAAAGTACATTTACATCATCCCAAAGCTGATGAACATTTATATTAGTAGTCGTGTTTTACTGTCTATTGACGGCTTTCCCAAATAAAAAAATAAAATAAAAATACAATTAGGCCTAGATATGACCTTTTCCAACTGAAGATGAATCTTCTTGTGAACGATATGATAAAGGTCTCCTACAATGGGGTAAAGACAATGGTCCAGAAGGAAAGTTTTTCCGCGCTTTATTTCTGAAATTATCAGACAAAAAAACACAAAAGCGAAAATAACAAAATATTCTTGATAACAATGATAGACACAAGAGGTTGCCATCTCCAGGTTGGTGACCTTTGTCAGAATTTGACCGCTTCTCAAAAACAAGACTGCATTCCCAGTATAAAGGCTGAAATACACTACACATTTGTAAAAAATCAAAACAGATTTAAAAAAAAACACCAGAGCTGATGAGGAGTCTAGTCCACAGGCTTTAGAATATATATTCATTTTATAATACTTTAAATTTTTTGTAAGTTAAATAATCATTTATTCATTTTTATTCGATTTTTTTTTTTTTACTTGCTTCTTATTGTTCAAATCTCTTGATTGACATTTTAAAAAGGTTACCAGCTTTATTGTCTCCTTGAAGCTGCAGTTTCATTTGGTTAAAGATCATTTTAAACAATCTCAGATGAAGAAACCATATAATTCTACTTTGGGAAAAAATAATAATGTAATGTAAAATGTATATCAATCAACGAGGAGTGAAACTTAGTCTAAATGGCTTTGGGGAAAGTGTCATTCCAAATTTAAAGTCCAAGCTTGTTTGAGTTCCCTCTGGAGGAGATAGAGTAAAGGATTGTAGAAAGGATGTGAAGAAGAGAAAGAGCTCCATACGTGCAAGCGATTCTCCTGGACACGATCGTTTTCCTTGAAAGGATGAAATAAAGACAGATATGTGTTTATACTGTACAGACAGTGGGTTGCTATTGTGAAAAAATACATCTCAAATCAATGAATTAACATGTGTATGCAAAATTGTGAAATATTCTATGTACAAAAACCTGCTTACCTATTGAGAAGGGAATAAAGGCTTCAGGTTTTTCAAACTCGCCTTGAGTGTTCAGAAAATTCTGTGGATCAAATGAACGTGGAGTCTTCCACTTGGTATGATCAAACAGTACTGTCGTCAGGTTAGGAATTATTTGTGTACCCTTAATGTAGAATAAAAAAAGACAAATTAACATCATCTAAGAACCAACATGAACTATTCCATGATGCATATGAATCAAACTGTCTGATTTGCTAGGTAGGTAGTTAAAATTTGAATGCCTATTCTCTATTAAAAGACTATTCTCATAGGCAAGAACTAACTTACAAAAAAAAAATTGGTGTCAATGTTATAAAGGTTTACTTAGTTTGTCATTCATCTCACCTTTGGAATGAAATATCCTCCCAATATTGTGTCTTCGTTAGTCATTCTTGGCACACTAAGGGGCACAACATTGCTCATTCTCTGGATCTCATGGATGACAGCATCAGTGTACGGCATGCTGGGTCGGTCATCTAAGTTGGGTCGGCGCGACTGTCCAACTACTCTGTCTATTTCAGCCTGGACCTTTTCTGAACGTATGAATATCACATTTGATGCCAACATTCCATAACATGCATCTAACATTTAACTAAAGAGGTCAATTATTTTAGTCTAATTAGCATATGATCCTTATCAGCCTAATGATGTTTTTGTATTTTGTAATTTTTTCTCAAGCATGGACAAAACTGAATTTACATATGACTTGTAATCTGGAGCATTTTACCTTGGACTTCTGGGTATTTCATCATGTATACAAAGGCCCACAGTAAAGTGGTAGATGTGGTCTCAGTTCCAGCCACAAACAAATCAAGTACAGTGTATTGCAGACCCTCTTCATGAAATCCTGCTTCCAGATCATCTTTCCTCTATGAAGAACAGATACATTACAACCAGCACAGGGTAGAAATGACGATTAATGCAAACTCGAACAAAAAAAGTGGAATATTTCTGAGCGTTCTCCAAATATGCTGTTTGTTAACAAACATAATAGGCTTACAAAGTCATATTTTCGTAGTACCTTCTGGATCTCAGTAAGATAGCAGTCTATGAAATCTCTGGGTGAAGAGGGGTCCCAGTCTTCATAATGCGTGTCCACCTCTTCTCTAATAAAAGCACAAACTTGATGGAAGCAGGAAAACAGGTCTTTATGAGGTCCTGGGATGAGGTCCATAACAGAAGGGAAAACACTGTAAAGCTATAATAGACAAGCGGCAGGTCAACTTGGGTGGGCACCTTTATTTCATTCATTTAGTTTTCTACTAGTGCACTTTACTGTCACATTTAGTGGCAATTCAGGAATGCCAATGACAGACCCCCCATATCTCCACACATCTTTATATCTCATCGTCGGAATGATCATTGTAGTACCTGTATCCAGACAGAAGTTTGTAGCTTAAGGGCTTTAGACATCAGACTAAGCAGGTTCAGAAACCTCTGGTCAGTGTACTCAAACCTCCTGCCAAAAACCATGGAGCAGATGATGTTGGAGACAGCATTGTTAATAAAGTAATGAGGATCGAATGGCAGTCCTAAGAAAATACAATGACAGGTTTCAGTTTCAAACTAGTTATTAAAAAACTTTTTTAACTTAAGTTTTTAGTGTGTTGCTATGCAAATACTAAGTTGTTGCTTGCTTGTCAAAGGAGTCCACCTGGAAGTCTCTATGATATTTTGGTATTCCTTAAATATTGTGTCCTTTACCCTCTAGTATTCTTCACTTAGGGGTCAAACTTGTGAACTTCAGCAGTCACAACAGACCAAAGAAAACATTTTAAATGAATGTACTATATATTTTTTCAATAATATTTATTCTCTAATATTTTGTATTTTGAGGGGGTTTCATGGTATGATTCAATATTCACCTCAAAATAATTCAGCATTTTTTCTATATAAAAATAAATAAATGATGACTAGACTATAGTGGATTTAAATTTGCATTTGGCTATAAACATTTACACATCAGTCAAAGGCTACTTCTCCATGGTTGATTTGTAGATTGTGCCCCAAAACTTGTTTACCAATCATTTTCTATGGCGGTAATTTTTGACCAGGAACATCACAAGTGCATTTTTTTTGCCTATACGAATCCTATCCACATTTTTTTGTGATCATATAGCAAGTGCCATAAAGTCACCTTCATGGGCTATGTGTAAACCTCATGGTCAGAGGTTTACAATACAAAGGGCTTAGAAATACTTAACAGAGGCTTAGTTCATAAATATAATCACTACAAATGTAATGCAAAATTTTGATCATTGTAAACATGCATGGTAAACCTAAATATAAGCCATGTTATGACTCTTATTATCTCAGCAATGTTGCTACTGTTCTTTACCATTGTTATCCATGATGGTCTTGTGCAGAAATGTGTACTCTTCCATGATGATGAATTCCAGGCTCCTCTTTCCCACACCGAAGTATTTAAGAGTACTGAGAGTGAAACGCCTCTGTTGCTTCCAGCTGTAGCCATTATTGAAGGTTACACCTGTTCACATTACACAATAAAAGATGTGATATTATTTAGAGAGAGTTAGAATGTCATTTAATGTCTTCTCCCCAACATTTATATATACCTTGGCTCTTGATTATTTTTTTGAGCACATCACTGGTTGGGCGGCCTGTAAAAATGTTTGCTTGATCAATAAGAGCTTTCTTGACCATGCTGTAGGTATTCACTACAACAGTGTTTAGGTTTCCCAGACGCAAGCTGAAAATGTTGCCATAGTGGTGTGACAACTGTAGGGAAACAGTTAATATAATAAACGAAATTGGAAGAATATACAATATAAAAAGGGTTACAAGTCTTAAAACATCAGGCCTTATTTGAAATAGACATTATACAGTCAGACTTCGAAATCACAACATTAAGGGGCCATAAATTACCTTAGTTAAATGAATATGAGGTTGTGTAGCATCCAGGTGGAAAACATTCCCAACAAATGGAAGAGGTGTGGGTCCTGGGGGATAGTTTCTTGGCTTCCTGTTTCTCAGCTGGTCTAAGATCAGAAGGAAAAGGATGAACAACAGTAGCACAGTCCCTGCATCTGTCCAACGCACTGCGGCTAAAGAAACCAAAATGTTCTCCAAAACCATTTTAACGCTTTTATCTCCTTTATCCTACACTGTGAAATGTGACTGCACTGTTTTACGCTTAAAGTTGTTTACTTCCTGGTTTACTTTCGTTTGGACTTTCGTACAAAAACATGGTGGTGAACGAATCTTAAATTTGATTTAAAAATGATTTGCACATCCACGCAATTCTTCCACGCACATAAGTCATTTTCTCTCTTTAGAAGACTGTTGTTTTTCTGTATTGACTGACACTAGCGCGAGCGAATAGCATTCTAGCGCGAGCGAGCTGCAAATGAGCAATTTTATTGGCTCGATCTACTGAACTAACACACGCCCTCTTCACCAAACGGACGGTGTTTGAATCTGCAAGCCAAGAGACATGAAATTAATCTCGATAGAAGTCATGCCTAGAAAGACAAAATAATAATAATAATTAAAACGAAAATAGATATCATCATTCTGATAGGTAATGGTGAGGTATATAAAATACAAGTCATGACAATGTATGTTATTAATCTCGTAATCTGTATCACATGTTGTTCAGATTCTCTTGGCAAATCTATGTGTTCAGAGAAATGATAGTAAACAGTTGCCCAGCTTTCTGGAATCTGGAGGGATTTTTATAATCTCTCTCCACTGCCTTTCTCACATGGCTTTCTCATCAGGGCCGCCCCAAGCATCAACAGGGGTGTGAAATGGCCGTCTAAAGGGAGGGGCTTGGTGCGGTCGCACCACCAGTTGTATTGCCCTGTTAATAGCATTTGCATTTACAGGCTGCTACTGACAACTCCAATGCTTTGATATTCTCTGACAAAGGGAACGTGCCATTTTTTAACATCATGATCCTGAACTTTGTATATCAGTGCTTTGATTTTAAAAGCTGGATCATATTAAGTTTTGTTTTACTGCTTCTTGCAGATATTATCAAATATAGGAATCCTTCCAGGTTCCCCCCAGGACCCTGGCCTTTACCATTCCTTGGAAATGTCTTCACTGAGATGGATTTTAAGAACATGGATAAGGTAGGAGCAAATTATGTTACATTTAATGCATAAATGTTTATTTGCATTTCTGTCGATTAACCTTCATTTTAGACAGGATTTATTTTATATTGCCCTATTTCTTGATTAAAAGAATGGTGGATGTTAGCAAGTTGACTGTACTATATATAAGCTACTGTATATATAATTGTTATTATTATGATACTTTTATTTTAGTTGGCTGATGTCTACGGGAAGGTGTTCAGTCTAAGAGTGGGCAGTGATAAAATGATAATCGTGTCTGGATATAAAATGGTAAAGGAGGCCCTCATTACTCAGATTGACAGTTTCGTTGACCGTCCAAATGTCCCACTCTTTCATAAAACTTTTAAGGCAATAGGTAATTACACCGATCATTATGATTTTTTGCTTAAAAAGGCAACACTGGTTAACTAGACAATATTCATAACATTATTTGCTAATAAACAGTACCTGTTTAGTTATTGAAATTCTTTCATTCATTCATATTATGAAGGTACAATACTGAGTAATGGATACCTGTGGAGGATGCATAGGAAGTTTGCTGTCTCGCATTTGCGGACCTTTGGAGAGGGGAAGAAAAGTCTTGAGCTCAGGATCCAACAAGAGTGTGTCTACCTTTGTGATGCTTTTAGGGCAGAAAAAGGTATCATTTGAATTCTAAATGAATTTGGAAGAACTTTCCAAATAATGACATATCCTTATGTATACATATACATAACTGTGTTTTCTCTTAAATAGCTCCTTTCAACCCCATGGTCACCTTAAACAGTGCTGTTTCAAATATCATCTCGTGCTTGATATTTGGACAACGTTTTGATTATCATGATGAATGTTACCAAAGAATTCTGCGTCTTGACACCGAATGCATTCAGTTAGCAGGCTCTCCTAGAGCACAGGTACTGATTCATGACAGCATCCACTTTAATATTCTCACTTCCTTTGAATTAATTATAATTAAAAATATATATTCATCACCCACTATTTCATCTCTTACAGCTGTATAATGTGTGTCCTTGGCTCTTGGAATATTTACCTGGCCCCCACCAGACCATTTTTTCCAACTATAAGAAGATCACAGACTTCCTGAGAGGAGAGATCATCAAACACAGAGAGGACTGGGACCCTTCAAACCCACGTGACTTTATAGACAACTACCTGACTGAGATGGAAAAGGTACAGAAACTAAAGTAGGATTTCCTTTTATCATGCTTTTTAAATACTTTGAGTAAAGATTGTAAATTTGCAAGCATTTGTTTTGATATTGCCATTTGATCAGCGCATCAGCCTGAGACACTATTTTAAAAAGAGAGTGCCGTGCCTGTGAATAACTAATGTGTATGCATATTTTCTTGCACATTTTTTGTGTTGATTCCTTCTCTTTTCAGAAAAAGAGTGACCCTGAGGCTGGTTTTAACATAGAAGGGTTAGTGGTGACTTGTCTAGACCTAATTGAAGCCGGGACAGAAACCGCAACTACAACATTGCGCTGGGGTCTGCTTTTTATGATCAAGTTCCCAGAAATACAAGGTGAGTGTACTTTTCTGATTTTCAGAGCGGGAGTAATTAGCTTTGGAATGCATCAGGTCCAGAAGCTTTCCATGAATAAGTTTGTCTGAAAACACACAATATACAAGTAATACTTGTATTTCCCATTCAGAAAAGGTCCAGGCAGAGATCGACAGGGAGATTGGACAGTCGCGTCAACCTTGCGTGGCTGACAGAGATAATATGCCATTCACTGATGCTGTTATTCATGAGATTCAAAGATTTGGGAATGTTGTTCCCCTGGGATTCCCTAAACAAGCTGTTAAAGACACAATACTAGGAGGGTACTTCATTCCTAAGGTATTTATTCTATTCTATTTTGGGGTCTAGTCGTGTCAAGAATAGTAAAGTTTTTATTCTCTCTTTATTAGGGCACCTCTATAACAACAAACCTGTCTTCAGTCCTGCATGATCCAAATGAATGGGAAACACCGGACACCTTTAACCCAGGACACTTCCTGGATGAAAATGGCCAGTTTCGGAAGAGAGATGCCTTCATACCATTTTCAGCAGGTAATATTTTGTAAACACACCACCTGATATGACTTCTCAAAAAGTGGTATGCTTGTATTTAGTCCTTAGTCATTGACTTTGGGTCAATATTAAATATTTTTTGTCCCTGTTACGTTATGAATTTTAACTTTAGCTGATGACATTTGCTTACAGGAAAGAGAGCGTGTTTGGGAGAGCAACTGGCTCGTCAGGAGCTCTTCTTATACTTCACCTCCCTGTTGCAGCAATTCACCATCTCCAAATGTCCAGGAGAGGAACCCAGTTTGGAGGGGGAGATATGGTTCACATATGCTCCTGCTCCCTTCCGCATTTGTGTGTCCTCACGTTAGAGTGTATATATGTTTCTTATATGTCTAATCTTTCTTTTCTACTTTTTTACCAATATATCGGTTTCAATGCATTGATGAATAGAAAGCAATGTATCAAATAATACTCTATTTTTATATTTGCATTATGACTTGAGGACAGGTTCGTTTTTTGAGTGTTTTCCCACCCTGATTTATTTTCCAAGCACAGCCTACATATGCTATTATATGAACAAAGAAACAACGAATCATGTTTACAAGTATCTGCTATAGTAGAATATCTACTCACTTGCATGATAATTACATAAATGCTACATACTCAAGAAAATTTGTTTCTTCAGAGAAGAATTTTAACACAAGCATATATTGAATACAAAAAAAAAATTGTGTTAAAAAAAATGTAGACACCTGTATCTACCAACATGTAAGTTATTCTTTGTTACTTTGTAACAGTTACCAAGATATTACCAATGTAATATCTTACCAATATATTCGCAATGTTTTAATGCTAATAGCTATTTGTTCTGATGTACAGTAATCAACATTTGAAGTGGATCAAAACCTTTCATCAAAGTTATGCATGAATTTTGAAATATACCCGTTCTTGTCTTAGGACAACTTTATTGATTAACTAGTTTGATCCACTTTAAATGTTGACTACTGAATACATTTATGTAATAGATCAACATATGTATTAATAAAATTATATTATAGACACCTGTGTAAATTATTTAGTGTTATTTTGATGTTTATATATAACACATGTTTATATCACAATTAACCATTTCTCATTTGGCAAATCATTTGTCACAAATATCTCTGCTACATGCAGAACAGATAGACAGGCCCACTGGGCCCAGACTGGCTCATAAGCATGCACATGCATGTGACCAGATTCAGGTTAACAATTGTGCAGATTTCCCTTTGAACTCTGCAATGAACTTGTGATGATTGTACATACTAAAATGTACCAAAGAATATGAAAGAGTGGGAAAAGATAAAGAATAGCCAAATTATATTACTATGCATGTTGCAGAAAAAAACATTTACATATAAGGTTATATGTATATATATATATATATATATATATATATATATATATAAAACCTTATATGTAAAAAAAAAATCTTCAACATGCATAGTAATATAATTATATATATATATTGCCCGTGTGTTCATATTATCTCATGTTCATATCTTTACATTTTTAACTTTTACTCTTGATAAATTTGTGTTCATAGGGGTCTCATTGTCAGTCTTTCCTGGAATCTGGAGTATCCCTTCAGATGTTGTGTAATATCCCTCTACTCCTCCCCTCCAGTGTTTACATTTCCCAGTCCTGTACATAAGTACTTTACCACAGATCTCAAACAAAAAAAAGGGAACCTGCCATTTCCCCTACCACCATGTTCTTACACTTCTTATTTGACAGCTTTGATTTTAAAAGCTGGATCATTTTATTTTTTGTTTTTCTGCTCATTGCTGATATTATCAAAAATAAGAATCCTTCCAATTTCCCCCCAGGACCCTGGCCTCTGCCATTTCTGGGAACTGTCTTCACTAAGATGGATTTTAGGACCATGCATAAGGTAGTAGCTAAATTCATAAGTTTAGAATTTGCATGTCTGTCAATTTACATTTGTTTTTAGGAATAATTTCATTTACTTTCTTGTTTCTGTACTTAAAACATGTTTTGACTATATTAATGTGCCTGGGGCCGTATTCACAAACAAATTTTAAAGCTAAAAGTAGCTCCTAACTTTTTTCCCCAAAAGTTTTTCAAAAGGAGGTTAAGCCAGACCATGGTCTTGCAATTCATGGATCTTCTGAGACATTAAACACTCTTCCGAACTCTCAGCAACGACCTCTATTGATGAGCATGACTCTTGCGAAAAAAACAATACTTTTAAACTGGAAATCTTTAGAACCTTTCAAAGCTTGGTTGGATGAACTGTTTCATGTCATACAACGGGAGAGGATACGTTCCTTGGAGTCAAAATCTCATCGCCAATTCCAAACCATATGGCAACCCTTCGTGGATTTCCTCAAGTCTAAATAGTGTATTTCTAAATAATTCATTGTATCTCTGATTATGTTTTCTTTTAGCAATGTTTTTTTTTATTTTTTTGTTTTTTGTAAGGGTTGTTATGGTGGTATTCTTTGGTTTTCTTTGTATTCCTAAGTTGAAACGCTATGTAAAAAAATTTAATCAAAAAATTAAAAAAGTAGCTCCAAACTTGCCGATTTAGGAGAAACGTGTTGGTCCTAAACTTTTGGTCTAAGAGTATTTCACAAAGCATTCACCTAAATCTGTGAAAAGTTAGGAGTCAAGAGGACTCCTAAGTCACTAAGAACCAATCACAAACAATCCTAAAATGGCTATTACCTCAGCAAGCCGCCCAAAGACAGTGTACACCATCGAGGCAACGGTGATAGCGCTTTATGCTTCTTTTATTTTATTTTTTGAATTTCAGTTGGCTGATGTCTACGGGAAGGTGTTCAGCCTAAGAGTGGGCAGTGATAAAATGATAATCGTGTCTGGATATAAAATGGTAAAGGAGGCCCTCATTACTCAGATTGACAGTTTCGTTGACCGCCCAATTGTCCCACTGTTTCATAAAACTTATAAGGGACTTGGTAAGTAAACTGACTATAATGATTAAAATGAAACCAATTTTTATTTTCAAATGGAGTTGGTGATTTCTTAATGATAATCAAACTTTATGTAGGTTTAACAATGAGTAATGGATACCTGTGGCGGATGCATAGGAAGTTTGCTGCCTTCCATTTGCGGACTTTCGGAGAGGGGAAGAAAGTCCTTGAGCTCAGCATCCAGCAAGAGTGTGTCTACCTTTGTGATGCTTTTAGGGCAGAAAAAGGTAGACTAAATGTTATCAATTGGAGTATTTTTGTCCATTGGGGCAAAGAAGGATGAAAACAATTAACCAGTTTGATAAATATTCATGCTTTCTCCCAAACAGGGCCTTTCAATCCTATGGCCACCTTAAACAGTTCTGTCTCAAATATCGTTGCCTGTTTGACATTTGGACAACGCTTCGACTATCATGATGAATATTACCAAAGAATTCTGCGTCTTGACAATGAATGCGTTCAGTTAGCAGGCACTTTTAGAGCGCAGGTACTGATTCATGACAGCATCTTTAGACACTACTTTAATATTCTAACTTCCTAGTTAATTATAATTAAAAAACTAATTTTCATCACCCACTATATCATCTCTTACAGCTGTATAATGTGTGTCCTCGGCTCTTGGAATATTTACCTGGCCCCCACCAGACCATTTTTTCCAACTATAAGAAGATCACAGACTTCCTGAGAGGAGAGATCATCAAACACAGAGAGGACTGGGACCCTTCAAACCCACGGGACTTTATAGACAACTACCTGGTCGAGATGGAAAAGGTAACGAAAGTGTGATTTTTTTTATTGAAAGTTTGAATAAATCAATACCCCCCCCCCTTGAATAATTCAATACTCAACCCCCTCCCCCTCAAGAAAAAGAGTGATCCTGAGGCTGGTTTTAACATAGAAGGGTTAGTGATATCTTGCCTAGACGTGATTGAGGCCGGGACAGAGACCTCTGCTACTACATTACGCTGGGGTCTACTTTTTATGATCAAATTTCCAGAAATACAGGGTTAGTGTGGTTTCAGTTTTTATTTACTGGTTACAGAAAATGGCACATAAATGTCCCCACTTTAAGACTAACTTGAATTCCCCATTCAGAAAAAGTCCAGGCAGAGATCGACAGGGAGATTGGACAGTCACGTCAACTTTGCTTGGCTGACAGAGATAATATGCCATTCACTGATGCTGTTATCCATGAGATTCAAAGATTCGGGGATATTGTTCCACTGGGATTCCCTAAACAAGTTGCTAAAGACACAACACTAGGGGGGTACTTCATTCCTAAGGTATTTATTCTATTCTATTCTATTCTTGGTTGAAATAAAGGTATTTTAATAGAAAACAATCTAATGTTGGCATAGAATTCTTAAGGCAGCCAGTCATTGTCTCTGTACTGGATGCTGCATAAATGCAAAAGGTTTTCATTCTATCTTTATTAGGGCACCTCTATGACAACAAACATGTCTTCAGTCCTGCATGATCCAAATGAATGGGAAACCCCAGACACCTTTAACCCAGAACACTTCCTGGATGAAAATGGCCAGTTTCGGAAGAGAGATGCTTTCATACCATTTTCAGCAGGTAATATTTTGTAAACAGACCACCTGATATGACTTCTCAAAAAGTGATATGCTTGTATTTATTTTTTTAACATCTGGTATTAAATACACAAGAGCAAGACAAGCACACACTAATTAAACTCGATGTACCTAAATGAAGTGAATTAAGAGGGCAATATGCTTTTATAAACTAACTGATGTTATGATGCATTATTTAGTAGCCAAAGTAGTTTTTTCTGGCACAATGAATGAATTAACTCTCAAGCTGTTATCCAACAAACACTCTTGTGACCATAGTGAAAATTTGTCCTAGGATAGTAGCAATGCCATACTTCTAGTTTTTCTTTTCTTGTCAATGCCACAATATGAGGTGTAATTTTGCCGTATGGCATTTGCTTACAGGTAAGAGAGTGTGTTTGGGAGAGCAGCTGGCTCGAAATGTGCTCTTCCTGTTCTTCACCTCCCTGCTGCAGCAATTCACCATCTCTAAATGTCCAGGAGAGGAACCCAGTTTGGAGGGCGAGATATGGTTCACAAATGCTCCTTCTCCCTTCCGCATTTGTGTGTCCTCACGTTAGAACAAAACAAAAGCATTAAAATCAGACATAAAGCATGTTTTCTGATATGTGTTTCTGGCTGAACATCAACCGTAACTACACCACAAGTTATAGTTTAACTTTTAGTTTATAGTTTATTTTACTATAATCTTCACATTTTTCAAAATGCAATATCATTATAATCTTCATTATTACAAGCTAGAATTCCTGTAGAGCAAACAGCAAAGCATGGCACTAGCAATGGTCATGGGTTCAATTCCCAGGGAATGTATGAACTGATAAAGTGTATAAACCTTAAGTGCTCAGCCATCTTTAGAATTTTGTGTTTGAACTTACGTTTTTGCGGTATAGGCTAGCTCTGTATTTTTCTATGGCATCGCTGTCAAAGTAAATTTACTTGTTGTAGAGTTGATGAAACTTATCATCAGCATTGTGATGTTTGAAGCGGATCCATAACAAATGTAAGTAGACTGGGAAGATTTTAAAACATTCATAAATCTAAAAGATCTTAGAACACAAGGAACACAACGAGCGCAGCAATGAAAAGGGGCGGGGCTAGTCTTAATCGCTTTAGATAAAAGCATCTGCCAAATACATGAATACATAAATGTCAACTGTTGTATTGCAGACTTGTTTTTTTATGTATAAATGTCCATGTATCCATATGTGTTAATTCACTTTGTAAATGGTTTACTGAAGTGCTATTTGTCATGTAAATAAATTACACCTGAGTTGAACGTACATAAAAATATATCTCTGTTTCATACAAAAAAGATATACATGATTCGATTGGTTGCACACAAAAAATATTCTTTTAGTTACTTTAACTATAACCAAGTGAAGGAATGTTTCAGTCACAGGCTCATTACTAAACAACAGCTAAGGTATTACGTAACATTGGGGCTCCAGACCCATGAGAGGCCTCCTCCTCTTGAACACTGAAACATTTTGACTTTAGGCCTACAGACTGCACATAGCAGGGACAAACTCCCTTTTAGATTCAGTGTGTGTGCTTGTTTATTTAGGTTGGATAAATGTCCCTCCATAGTGTGCAGGATGTCCACATTCTTTTGTCCCATTTTAGTGGGTTTGTTTGTTCAGTCTAATGGATTGTATTAATTTTATGCAATTTAAAAAAAGTAAAGTTTACATTTAAAAACCTCTTCGATTTTGAAAATGGAGCAGCACATATTAGGCCTACAGTACATCTCACAACGTTTCTGCAGAGAATAAGAGGGAAAGAGCAAAACAAGGGTGTCTTATTACCTCTCCCAACCCTCTCGACTACTTAATCGTTCAGAAACAAAGGCTCCAGATGCAAGTACTCATGAGCATTCATATGGTGCATTAAACATATTACGTTTTAGTTGTAATTTTATGTACGTAGACTGCTATTATATGCATCAAGAACAATTCTGTATAACTAAAACACTTTAACACTGTTCAGAACACAGATGTTCATATCTGCTGTCAGCATGCATGTGTGGCTTATCTCTTCAGTCTGCAGTTTTAATGCAACTGTATTAATTCAGTCATTATTCATGACTTGTTCCTGGTAAAGATTATTTTGGAATGCAGAGTACTAGTTCATACAGAGGTTGAATTGGGGGGAGTGGGGGGGGGGGGGGGGGGGAGGGGTGCGTGGGCGTGTTATTGTTGGAAACTATAGTATAAACTTAGGCATACATTACATAACATAGTTACATACTGGCTCCCAACCCGTTTGTATGCCCCCTTGCTGCTGACTGAGACCCACATTAACGCTTTTTTTTCCAGATAAAAAGTGCTTGTGAACTCTCTCTCTCTCACACCCTTTTACAACAGTCAGGCTGAAATAAGTTTACTTCAGAAGAGTTTGTTGTCCATGGACTCAGCCATGATTTTATATTCCTTATACGAGAGCCTGGATTTTAAAAGCTGCTTGTTTTTGATTTGTTTACTGCTGCTGCTTATAGATATGATCAGAAATAAAAATCCAGCAAATTTTCCACCAGGACCATGGCCACTACCCATCCTAGGAAATGTCTTCACTGATGTTAACTATAAAACTGTGGACCAGGTAAGGCACTCTTGAATTAAGACACTGAAATAATCGAATAACATTTAGATTTAATAATGTAAAAATGATATTTGTATTTTCACATGTGCTACTTGTTTAAATTAATCCAATTACTTTTCCAGCTGATTGAGAAGTATGGGAACATCTTCAGCCTCAGAAATGGAAATGATAAAATAGTGTATGTTTCTGGGTTTAAAATAGTCAAGGAGGTTTTGATCACTCAAGGGGAAAACTTCATTGACCGCCCTATTTCACCTTTATTTGACACACTTTATAAAGGCAGAGGTAGGTGTATGCATCAGCTACTATATATATAAATATAAAAATATATATACTTAGTAACTTAATACCAACTAGAATGTACATTTCCTGAAGAAAATGTGAGTGGGTGCTTGCAGTGGAAAAACTCACCACTCGGTTAGCATGTTTTTAGCATTATGCTAGCATAATTAGCATTATGCTAGCATGATTAACATGTTTGCTAGCATGATTAGCATGTTGATAGCATGTTTTAGCAAGATGTTAGGGTGATTAACATGTTGCTAGCATCATGCTAGCATTTTTTAGCAAGATGCTAGAGTGAGTAACATGTTGCTAGCATCATACTAGCATGTTGTAGCAAGATGCTAGCATGATTAGCATGTTGCTAGCATTATTACTATATTGCTAGCATGATGCTAACACGATTTACCACATTGATAGCATGGTTTACCATGATTTACAATAGTTTACCATGATTTATCATTGTTTACAAAGATTTACTATAGTAACCATAATTTACTGTGATTTACCCTATCCTAGTATGATTTACTATGATATACCACATTCTAGTATGATTTACCATGATTTACCACATTGTAGTAAAATACAACCCCAGGGGTACAACTTTTACCCCATTGTGAGGCATGTTCTTACAGAGCCTGTCAGCCTCTTCCAATGTGGTAAATTAGGCCTACATGTTTGGCAAGCACCCACTAATAAGCTGACCAATGTTTTTTTTTTTTTAAAGAAAGAAAACACAAAGTGCTTGTTTATAATACATCTACAGTATGGAATCAAAGTAGCAAGATAGATGATTATTGTCATTCAGTTATACAGTTTTTATTGCAGATTAGCAAAGTGTTTAAATACAAACTATTTTTGTTTGAAAACTACTCGGTTACTATCGTAACCTCAGTTCGCTGAGAGAGGGAACGAGTATTGCGTAGCTATACGCAGTGGGGAAACTCATTTTCCTCGATTTACTGAAGCCTATATGTAAAACGCATTTGCAGCTGCACAGCTAGCACACTGAGCGTCTGGCACTCTCATAGGCTGTGCTGCAGCAACTGGACATCCAATGGCGCGGGCGACTCTGACGTGCGACCAATGAGCTAGCCCAACGTCAGAGCCCACCGAGGGGGCGTGGCCTAGCCTATATAGACCCCCGAATTAGCCATTATAGCAGGTTTATACGACTGAAGCGACAACTTAACCAGTTACTATAGTGCGGCCGGCTACGCAATACTCGTTCCCTCTCTCAGGGAACTGAGGTTACGATAGTAACCGAGTAGTTCCCTTACGAACGGTCACTTCGTATTGCGTAGCTATACGCAGTGGGGACGCCATGCAAAACGCCGCACCCTAAGTAACTGGTTGCCCTGCAACTCAGGACCCCTGAGCTAACAGAATAAGCCAGAACCCAACAAATATATTTATATACATAACAGACCAGACACTGTCGGGCCTGAAAAATATATATGAGTCAGTACAACCGACAGAATATACTAACAAAACCAGACACTGTCGGGATTATTAGCACAATTTTATAACCGGCCTAAGCGGGTTTTATATATATATGTATATGATTATGCACAGTAATCTTTGTAGACAAGACCAGACACCGTCGGGTCTTAATCATACCGAAAGTACCTTCGCCTGCAGGGAAGGCACCTCCATATTATAGAACTTCATAAATGTGGAAGGCGAGGACCAGCCGGCCGCCTCACAAATATCTTGAATGGGAAAACCCATGACCAAGCCCATGACGAGGCCATGCCTCTAGTCGAGTGGGCCTTGACACCTATAGGGCAAACCTGACCCACTGATGTATAGGCCATAGAAATGGCATCCACTATCCATCTAGACAGTCTTTGCTTCGTGACTGGATCACCCTTAGATCGGCCACCAAAGCAGACAAACAGCTGTTCTGACTGTCTAAAAGACGCAGAACGCTCCAGATAGATTCTCAGCGCCCTAACAGGGCAGAGAAGATTAACCTCCCCATCCTCAGCCGAAGGGGGAAGGGCTGATAGCGTACTAACTTGTGCTCTAAACGGCGTTGAGAGCACCTTGGGTACGTACCCATGCCTAGGTTTGAGAATGACTCTGGAGTCATCCTTCCCAAACTCCAAACATGCAGGACTCACAGAGAGAGCCTGCAGATCTCCCACTCGCTTGATAGATGCCAATGCCAACAGGAGAGCAGTCTTTAGCGAGAGTGGTTTTAGATCAACCGACTGGAGTGGCTCGAAAGGCGGTCCCTTCAGGGCCCTAAGGACCGTGGAGAGGTCCCAAGGCGGCACCGAAGGGGGCCTGGAGGGGTTAATCCTCCTAGCGCCTTTAAGAAACCTTACCTCCAGGTCATTTCTTCCCAGTGAGTGGCCAGCCACCAAAGCATGATGCGCTGCGATGGCTGCCACATAAACTTTGAGCGTGGACGGGGTGCGGCCTGCGTCCAGTAGCTCCTGCAGAAAGGAGAGTACCACAGATACCTCACATGACTCTGGGTCAACTTGATTTTTCGAGTACCAGCTGGAAAAACCCGACCACTTCAAAGCATACAGGCGCCGAGTAGACGGGACCCTTGCTTCAGAGATAGTGCTCAAGATTCTGTCAGGAAGGACCCCGGGTACCAGTTTAGGGGCCACACATGGAGGGCCCATAAATCGGGTCGGGATGCCATATCGTTCCGTTGGCCTGTGTGAGGAGATCCTTCCTCATTGGAACAGGCCAGGGGATCGTGTCTGACAACTGAACCAGCTCCGGAAACCACGGTCTGGATTTCCAGAGAGGAGCCACCAGAAGGACTGGGCATCAACTCTCCCTGACTCGTTCGATGACCTGTGGGATCATCGAAACGGGGGGAAAAGCATAAAGGAGGCGGCTGGGCCAGGGATGAGCCAGTGCGTCCCTTTTCTTCGAGAAGAACACCCTGCAGTGGGTTTTTTCTCTCCAGGCGAAAAGGTCGACTTCGGCCTCACCAAACATCTCCCATATTAGACTGACCGTCTGAGGGTTCAGGGACCACTCGCTTAGGGGAGCGTTGCCCCATGAGAGCATATCCGCGCCCAGATTTTGGACGTCCGGGATGTGCGCTGCTCTCAGAGAGCTCAGACTGGCTTGTGCCCACAGGAGGAGTTCCCTCGCCATAGCTGTGGGTTGCCTGACCTGATGCCACCCTGGCGATTTATGTAGGCCACCACTGACATGTTGTCCGTACGGACTAGGACGTGGTCACATTGATTGTGAGCCCCAGGTATTTTAGATGGCTGAGAATCAAATCCCTGTGAACTATCAGTTCGTCTCTCGACTGCGCCAGCACCAGCCAGTCGTCGAGATAATTCAGCACGCGCACTCCCTGACTTTTCAGTGGGGAGAGCGCTGCAACCATACATTTTGTGAATGTGCGGGGTGCCAGGGACAGACCGAATGGCAGAACGGTGTATTGATATGCCCTCCCCTCGAAGGCGAATCTCAAGAATGGCCTGTGACGAGGCCGAAATTTTTGTATTTATATTTCTGAATATGAAAATATGCATCTTTCAGATCCATTGTAACAAACCAATCGCCCGGACGAACTTGCACGAGAATTTGTTTGAGTGTTAACATTTTGAAAGGCCGTCTCGTGAGAGCCTTGTTCAAATGTCTCAGATCTAGTATGGGTTTGAGTCCGCCGTCTTTCTTTGGAATTAGAAAATAGCGGCTATAAAACCCCGAATACATTAGCGCGGGAGAGACTGACTCTATCGCTCCTTTTGCTAATAAATTCTGAACTTCGGTGCGTAGCACGTGACCCACGCTGCTTCTCACCGACGTCTCGATAACCGCCTGGAATTTCGGGGGTCTGCGAGCGAATTGGAGCGAGTAGCCTCGCTTTATAGTGTTTATAACCCAACTCGACACACCGGGGATGGCTTGCCAGGCCATAGCCCGTGTGGCTAGGGCATGACACACTGAATGGGACGGGCCGCCTAACATTGGGGGACCTGATACCCTTATTATGTGATTTGTGCACATACTGAGTGGGTATTTGTGCACATATTTCGCGGGCCTTGACTGGCTATCAGCGGCCGCGGGGCGGGGCTGAGAGGCCTGCTTCACCGGTTTGGCTGGATGAGGCGAAGGCGGTGGCTTGGGCTTGCTGGTCGTGGAGCTCGAGCGTTTCGATAAGAAGTGTCGCATAGCCTGGGACGCTTTCTGTGCCTCTGTGTACCTCTCCGAGAATCCCTTCACGGCCGGGCCGAAGAGACCGGAGCTGGAAACCGGGGCGTCGAGAAATCTAGTCCTGTCGGTTTCTTTGATCTCGGTGAGGTTAAGCCAAAGATGGCGCTCGAGCACGACCAAGCTCGCCATGTTCCTTCCGATGGCCTGTGCTGTAGCCTTAGTAGCATGCAGCGCTAGGTATGTAGCACTTCTCAGGTCTCGAAAGGCCTCCGGGTCCGGGCCAGCCTCGTCCATAGACTGGAGGAGTTTGGCCTGGTAGACCTGCAACACGGCCATCGCGTGCAGGGCCGATGCAGCCTGACCGGAGGCGGAATAAGCGCGTCCAGCTAGGGCTGAGGTGTTTCGGCAGGGTTTGTTGGGATGAGAGGCTCTAGCTCGCCAGCTAGCTGCAGTGCTCGGGCAAAGATGAGCAGCCACGGCCTCTTCGAGGGGCGGCAAAGACTCATAACCCTTTTCCGCTGCGCCATCCACAGAGGAGAGTGTCGCGGAAACTGCAGATCCCACACGTGCTGAGTACGGAGCGCACCAGGACTTGGTGAGCTCCTCGTGGACCTCGGGGAAAAATGGCGCTGGTTTGTGACGAGGGGCCTGCTGGCGCCCCGACAGGAACCATCCATCCAGCCGACTACGCGGCGGCTCCTCGTGCGTGGCCCACTCTAGCTGGAGGTCCGCGACGGTCTTCGTCAGGATCCGAAGCATTTCGGCGTCGGAATTTGTCCTGGTCGCTGAACCACTAGCCACAGACTGAGAAGCGGTGACAGGGTCGAGAGAGCCCGGCCACTCATCCTCCGAAGCGGCGATGCTGTCGCCGCGCTCGAGAGATCCGCCGAAGGAGACGAGGCCCTCCACGTGGGTGGGAGGGCGCTGGTCTCTTACAAACAGGACCGGTGATGTCGTCAGAGTAGGTGAAAGTGAAGCACAAGGGGACGTGCATTCACCAACTTCCATATCCTCCGGTTGCCGTTGGCTGCGACGCTTCTTCTTCCTTGGAATAGACAGCGTGGCTGCAGCGGCATCGCCATCTCGAGAGAGAGCCAGCCGATTGCGCAGCACGGAGATAGGCATGCTTTCGCAGGCCGCACATCCGCCGGCAGAGAGTGCATTCTCCGCGTGGTCGATCCCCAGGGAGGAAATGCAGCTCGAGTGTTGGTCTGCCTCGTGCAGATGGCCTCCGCACGTGGCGCAGGCTTAACGAGGCATCTGAAATAAAACACAAAGCTTTCGAACAAAGGATATAGGCTGTTGCCGGATAGCCACAGGTGAGACGGCGTCAGGAGACAACAGCGTGCAGGCGAAGTCTGCTGAAGAGAAGCTCGCTCAGGCTGAAAAGGCTTGTTCGACGGTGAATAACAGTAGAAAGCTCAGGGACATGTGTACTGTCGCTGAAGGAGTAAAATTCTGCTATAATGGCTAATTCGGGGGTCTATATAGGCTAGGCCACGCCCCCTCGGTGGGCTCTGACGTTGGGCTAGCTCATTGGTCGCACGTCAGAGTCGCCCGCGCCATTGGATGTGCAGTTGCTGCAGCACAGCCTATGAGAGTGCCAGACGCTCAGTGTGCTAGCTGTGCAGCTGGAAATGCGTTTTACATATAGGCTTCAGTAAATCGAGGAAAAGGAGTTTCCCCACTGCGTATAGCTACGCAATACGAAGTGACCGTTCGAAAGGGAACTAGCTTGTACACCAGGCCTAAACACAATTTCCCTCTCTTATCTTTGACGCTGACTCCTGACTGAGAAAGGGATCTCTTTTAACAATGGCTACTCATGGAGGAAACAACAGCAGTTTGCCATGAGTCACCTGAAAAACTTTGGAGAGGGGAGGAAGACTCTAGAAGAACATATTCAACGAGAGTGCTACTTCCTGTGTGGAGCCTTTAAAGAAGAGCAGGGTAAGTGCTCATAAACACTCTTAAATATAAAGGTAACTTATTGGCATCCATGGCTTCATGAAGAACCTTTAACATCCTTGGAATTTTTCCATTGCACAAAAGATGGAAAAATGTTCTTTTGACTATTAAAATGTTTGTTTTTTTACGCTAAGAAAAACATGGTTCTTCTAATAACTGTCCACCTAAAGGTTCTTTGGGGAATCCTAAATGGTTCTTCTATGGCATCACTATAAATACCCCTTCTGGAAACAGTTTTCAGGGCAATTAGAGTTGCACTGACATGCATTTCATTTATTAAGAACAAAAATTATCTCAGGTGACTTTCAAATCTTAGGCCTTGCATATGAAAGCGAAATTTTAAAAGAGTTTTCTGTAGTGTCTTATACCTAAATATTTAATACATATGTATCATTCTATCAATGTCTTTACTCTGACACACAGGCTGCCCTTTTGACCCCCTGGTTAAAATAAACAATGCAGTGGCCAATGTTATCGGTTACCTGGTGTTCGGACATCGATATGAGTATGATGATGTTGATTTCCAGAAGCGTCTACAAACGAGTGCAGAGTCAGTGTTTCTTACAGGATCTGTGTGGAACCAGGTAGAGTCTGTTGAAAATATAGCTTATCTATAAAAAAAACTAAAAACTTTTTGATACTGTTTGCATTTAAAAGAGCACTTAAAGGATATTAAAGCACTCATATTTAGGAAAATATTTAGTTGAAATATAGGAGTACAAAACATCAAAGCTTAAAATACATTATCACCATGAAAATTACTCATCATTTTAACAAGATGTCATGTTTTTTTGTAGCTGTATGATGCCTTCCCGGGTATAATGAAGTGGTTGCCAGGACCTCATCAGACAATAATCTCAAACTATCAGGAGTTATCAAACTTCCTGAAAGAAAAGGTCGAGCAACACAAAGCAGACTGGGACAGTGACAATCCTAGAGATTATATTGATACCTACCTGACAGAAACTGAGAAGGTAAAAACATGGCAAGATAAAATAAGAGTTCTTCAGCAATAATGGGTGATGTACCCAAGTATGTTCTTGAACTAATTTCATTACTAAGCAAATTACTGCTTATTCATGTTCTTGTGCTTCATTTATGCCATAGAGGAAGAATGACAGCGAGGCAGGGTTTAATATTGGCAGTCTGGTGTGGAGCATGGTGGACTTGTTTGAGGGTGGAACTGAAACAACAACCAACACACTCCGATGGGTTCTGCTTTTCCTGATAAAGTACCCGGAAATTCAAAGTACAATAATATAATATTCTTATCATGAACAGTAATAATGGACAGAAACAGCCTTGCTACTTGATGCACCTTGCTGTTTCTCAACAATGTTCTTAAAATGTTTCCTTAACTAGAGAAGGTCAGAGCAGAGATCGAGCAGGTGATTGGCTCCCGTCCACCTACTATGTCCGATAAGGCAAACATGCCTTACACCAATGCTTTCATTCATGAAGTTCTCAGGAAATCAAACCTTGTGCCTCTTAATATGGCTAGAACTGCGAGAAAGGACACAACTCTTGGTGGCTACTTAATACCAAAGGTAAAAGCGGATTATTGTGTTATTTTTAATGTTTAAATATTTATATCCTATATATTTAACATTTCTTTGCTGAATTAAGGGGACTGTGGTGATCACTAATCTGACATCAGTGCTGTATGACAAACATGAATGGGAAACACCAGACACCTTTAAACCTGGACACTTTCTAGACTCCGAGGGGCAGTTCTGCAGAAGAAATGCCTTTTTCGCCTTCTCAGCAGGTGCAGTTCATCTATTGGTTATTTCTGCTGTATCTTAGTCAACCGCAACTGTCTGTTAAAACATATTTTTGGACTGCAAAAAATGTAACAAGACTGTAAAAAGTGTAATTCAGCCAAGTGACCTTGATGCATTAGTTCAACTGTGATAAACATTGACAGGCAAAAGGCAGTGTCCAGGAGAGTACCTAGCACACATGGAGCTGTTCATCTTCCTCACTATCCTCCTTCAGACCTTCAGTTTCAGCCCTCCTTCTGGTGAGGAGCCCAGTCTGGAGAGCCAGGTGGGCTTCACACAAGCACCTCTGCCATACAAGCTCTGCGCTCACACGAAATAAAGGAGTGGGGGTGGAGTGTATGCAGTATGGCATCTTATCTGCAAGAAATATTACCCACAGCTTCCTTTTATTAATGGTTACACTCTGGGACTTTTACATGTATAAACTAATGAATGTACAAGGTCATTTAAAGTATAGTATGATGCCTATCACCGATTATAATCTGCATAAACGCAAGAAATGTGCTCCGGCCTTAAAAACTTACCTCCAGTCTACATGGAAAGAATTGGTTCTGACTGAAAACAGCCACATTTGTTAAAATCTTTACTTTACGCATTATTAACTCCTACAGCAACTCTTGTAATGTATTGTAAGGTTGATACAGTCAAAGACCCAGAACCAGATATGAAGAATGAAGACCCAGAGTCAGAATTATAAAAAAATAAAGTTTTACTTAAGATAGTTTGCAGTTTCATCAGCAGAAGTCAGCTTCAAGACTCACACACTGTAAACCCAGATTTTGTTTCTAATTAAACTTACGAGTGATCATTACTTATTCTTTTATGTTTTGTAAAAACCTGCTATCATTACTAAACAACATTAGTTGTTTGTACTATTTAGCTGAAAGATGAATTGCACTAATCAAGTTTAGCAGAGATTACTTGGTATGTTTAGTTTCATAAGGAAGGGGAGGGGTTCAAACACCACATCACAAATCAAAAGGCAGAAACCACTGGTATTCAAAAACCTGCCTGGTCACGTGAAAAGACCCGCGTCTAACGTGCTTCCTAGGGGCTCTACACCTGGCTGGACGAGCACAGGCCTCGGCAACAGACGGTATTGAGAATTAACAGAGGTTTAGACTTTGATGAATTATTGTTTAATTTAATTTAAAAATATTCACCATAATGGTGATAAGTGTTGGCTTTAGTTGGGCTCTTGCCCTTGACATTTGAAAATTAGTTAATATCTGGCTGCTTTACCTGTGTGTCTAAAAAGGCACAATTATAGCTAAAAACCTAAAGTGATCCAGTGATGACTGCACATTGATGTTGTCACCAATAGAGATTAAAAGTCATGAAAAATGAAAAGCTTCATGATGCAATGTATGCTGGGTACCTAATAGTACACCTAAACTCAAAAAGTTTAAGAATGTGAACTCATGATTTTCAGTAAAAACTACTATTGTAAACTTGTTTTGTCTACTGCACCTACATAAGATTATATGTTAATACAACTCAACATGTTTAGTTTCAGCTTGTGTAAAAAGTTAGGGTTCCCTGTCAACTAATCTAGTCAACTAATTCGGGTTAAGAGTGCACAGGAGTTCGTAGGCCGCCCCGCTTACAGTTACAAAGATCACAGCAGTTATACGATTTCCAAGGTCTAAGCTACGTCATTGCTTACAGGATGAATGATTCTCATTGGCTAAGAAATAGATAAACACAGTAATTTTCCACACATATACAGATAGACTGAAGCATATCTCCATCGATTATGCAGCTGAAGTTAGGCACGTCATGACCTTCCAGGTCGCAGATTTGGGTTGCTGGCCGCCAGCATGTCCAGAACAACAACTCAGTCAATCTCCAATAATGCCAGTGGTTCTTTAACCTGTAACCAAGAAGACTAACAAACACACCAACACACAGCTTTTCCAAGGTTGGATTTGGCCAGGCTCTGACTATAAACATCAAGATAATGCATTCTTTCCCTCAAGGATAGCTAAACTTTAGTCTAACTGGAAAGTAAGGCTTTAACAAAGAAATGGTCCCTTAAACTATTGGCTTCAATGACCCCTATATGTTTTAACACGTTGAAGACCTTTCTCAAACACAAAACAAGTCCCTATTTCATTTCTGGAAGCTGGAGTACTGTTACTGCATTCAGATATCAAATACAGACATTAAAGAATACATGAAAAGAACATTTCAGTAATCACACTGCTAACTTTTATAACAAAGTAAAATCTCTAGAGAAGTCATTCAACTCATTTGATATTTAGAAGGAAAAATATTGATTAATGCCTTCATTATAATCAATCATTACATATACATTGAAGCAGCAGTGGATTACAATCCACCCCATTCAGTATACATTTTAAATCAATAAATCCATATGAATATGTTCTTGCCATCCTTCTCATTATTTATGCATGCCATTTTAAAATTGTAAAAAAAAATGTTTTATATATTATAAAATAATTAATACTTTTATTCAGTAAGGATGCATTAAATTGAAATGGTTCAGAAGAATTAATAAATGCCTTTCTTTATTTGATTTGAAATAAATTTGTTTATAAGGAAAATTAGCAAAAAGGTCCCGGGAGTCTGTAGCTTGACTACCCACACAACCACTGTGTGTAATTCTCGTTGCCAAGTAATAGTTTCTACAAATTCCTCGATTTCTGAATTGTTGTTATGATATGATTAACTGATGATTTTATTCTCATGAATTTGATTTTGAATTATTGCTTCATTACCTGGTCAATAAATTGTAAATGTTTGATTTTATTCTGACTGACTCTTAATTTGTTCTCCCAAGTAGATTAACTGGATTCGTATGCTCCCGCAAGTTTGCGTCAGAATAGCGACGGCTAATACTTTTGCACTAGTTCAAGTGTACTTGTATTGCAGAGATGGGTTTTTCCGTTTAGGGCAGCAAACGCGTTGCTTGACCAACTTAAATTTGGGTATGTCTATTCTACCTCTGTCTTAATTTAATGTTACCTTAGATAAATGTACGTGAAAAATCACGGGTTTGGCCAATCCAAACTATTATAAGGGAAGTATAGTTGGTCAACTCATGCCCGATAGGGCCAAAACCTCTACTAAAGTAAAACAAATGAACTAAGTTCGAGTGTATGCAATTCAAGGGGACTAAAAAAAATGTATCTTTGATCGTGTTAGGGTGAATCCGACCATTTGAGATATTAGTCAAAAACCTCTGTTTGGTGACCAAAAACTGGCGAGATTGTGAACGTGAGACCCGCAGAAGATGCGCATAGCTTCTCCTAATCTGAATGGGTAAAGGTGAGGACTCAATCATTAGCAATATATGGCAAAAGTCAATCTTGGTTAGAAATTAACCTGCAAGGCATACCCTTCAATAGTCCACCTCATTGCTATAGTTTCACTCATGCTGTAGATAATAACTCAATCTGAGGAAGACTTATCATTAAAATGTATAGCCGACATACATTTGACATTCACACATCTTTCGCACAACAGGTGTGGTCTAATCCATCAAGATCTTGTGTAACTTTGAGTCCGCTCTTTGTTCAAAACATTAGGCCAAATCTGAGGGGAGTGGCAGGCTGAACAGATGGACAAAGACTGCCTGTTCAAAATATTCTGCTAACCTCACATTTTCCTTCTTTCCCTGTCATGGCGTTAACTGCAATTCTCGAGTATCTTGATTTTAAGGGACTCTTGCTCTTCGTAGTGGCTTTTCTTTTTGTGGCAGACTACCTGAAGAACAGAAACCCACCGAATTACCCACCAAGCCCTTTCTCTCTTCCACTCCTAGGAAACGTCTTCAACGTTGACTCCAAAGAGTCACATATATATCTGACAAAGGTGAGCAGACAATATTGCCAATTCTGGGTTGATAGCACAGGAAAAAGAGTTTATTATATTTTATATTTAGAAAAGCATAACAAATTGTTTACTGATACTTTGCATTATGGACTATGACCTGGAGGAAATTATTTGATAGTGGATATTACATTTACTGATAGTAGATAAGCAATAATATTTGATAAGAAATTATAAAAATTAACCCATGCAAACAAGCCTCAGCAACATAACAAAACTCAAATAGCTGTAAATAAAATAAATGGATTTATAAAAAAAGATGTAATTATAATCCTATAACATTGATTGGTTCATGTATTCTAGCCCATATTTGCAGTTTGCTGAAAAAAAACCTTTTATGAACAAAATGATTTGCATTAAGCCCTATTCGGACGAGACTAGTTTAACTAGAGGTGGGGTAAAGTAATAACTAGCCTACCAGAGATTCTGTGATTTTAGTTGTCCGAATGTGCATTCTCAGTAATCATTACATATATATATATATTTTTTTTTTTTTTAATAATTATGTCCGGTCGAACAATGTACACATATATCCTATATTTTATATATATATAAGGAAACAACGTAGCCTACGCACATGAAGACTGGAGGTTGACGGCGATGCGCAAATTGAGTTACCCCTCCCACTTCTGCTAGTTTTACTAAGATATCTTATCCCGTGCAAATTGGCCATTATACAGACGTCCTGTGGTAAAATTACATTACTCCATCTACCCTTGTAAAGTTAACCCTGTCTGAATATAGGGCTTAAGTTCTAGACTAGTCACATGACTCAAGCTTCTGAAACATTGTTTTCCTAACAGCTAGGCCATGCCTACAACAATATCTTCAGTCTGCGATTAGGAAGAGACAAAGTGGTATTCATTACTGGTTATAAAATGGCGAAGGAGGCCCTGGTGACTCAAGCTGAAAACTTTGTGGACCGGCCCTACAGTCCAGTGCTAAAACGTGTCTATTCGGGCAATGGTAGGTTAAATGGTTGTGACCTATAACAAGAGTTCAGGAAAAAGCATTGTTGATTGGTATATTGGACAACTCTAATTGTTGTCTCGTCATTCAAGACAGACGGATTATTTTTCAATCCCACTATAAAAAAAAGTTACATCATTTGGAACCATTTTGTAGTACAGTTCCACCCTAAATTGTTGGATTGCCTGCATTCATTAAGCTCAACCACTCAACCCTGTTACTCAGATTATTCAACATTTTCTTTAATTTATAGGAAATAAAAGCTTTGCATTAACTAAAACCCAAAATATGGTCCCAAACTAGCTAGCTCCTAAATTTGCACCTCTGTAACCCATTCTAGTGTAACTATTTAGTTTAATTTGATAATTTTATCTATTTAATTGTGATGTTATTCAATGTTTATTTATATTATTACAATAAGTATTTTAAACAGTTTCTGAACATATCCCAAAGCTTGGTAACAGGGTAGAAAAAATATGCTCATAAAGTCTCACACAAAATGAATAGAAAACAACACAGCCTAAACAATATTTAGACTGACCCCCGGGGCTGACAATCTATATTTTCTGAATTTTACATTCCTACTTTCACTGATCATTTGTTAAAAAAAAAAAGGTTTAGGCCCAATATTGTACTCTATGGAATATAATTAAATGCTGATTATTCGTGTCCCTAAAGCTGGACTCTTCTTCAGTAATGGTGAGATGTGGAAGAAGCAACGACGTTTTGCTCTGTCAACACTGAGGAACTTTGGTTTGGGAAAGAAAACAATGGAGCTGGCCATCTGCGAAGAGAGCCGCTTCCTGCTGGACGAGATGGACAGACAGAAAGGTACACAATACCTAATATGCTTGCATACGAATGTAAACATAAAGGAAGGTATACTTGAATAAAGGAAGGTATACTTGAATAAAGGAAGGTATACTATGGCGAGTACAAGTTTGCATATCAGCGTCTGTTCAAGGTAAATAATGAGAACTCATTTCATTTTTGTTATTCTCAGGAGCTGCCTTTGACCCAACAATTCTGTTCAACAATGCTGTTTCCAATATCATCTGCCAAATGGTGTTTGGTCAGAGATTTGATTATACTGATCACCAGTTCAGGACAATGCTAAAATATATTTCTAAAAGCATTCAATTAGAGGGCTCCATTTGGGGGCAGGTAAATTAATTATTTTTCTTTCTGATGTTTGTCCTTTATGTATGGAAGCTTGTTTCTCACTATTGTTTCTTGCTATTCACAATTCCGAATTTATATCTCACAATTTTGACTCTTTTCATGCAATTTTGAGTTTAGATGTAAATTCTATGGAGGCCCTGAAGGGACATGCTGATGGAAAAAATATGAAATGGGAGGGAGAAAAAACATTGTACCTTTTTTCCCCCCAAAGTTTCGCAAGTTTTCTTTTTTGCGGGGGAATGCAAAAAATTGAGAGGGAACAGAAGTTTTGCGAGCGAATGCAAAGTTTCTAATGAAAAAGCTAAACTTTCCATCACTATGTCCCTTTAGGGGCTCAGTAAAATTTTGAATTGAATATAAAGTCAGAATAAAATAATTCCCATAACTAAATAAAAAACATTTTTAAAAATAAAATAAAATAAAAATAAAACAGTTTTTCTTTCTTTCAGCTCTATGAAGCATTTCCAGGCATTATGAAGCACCTTCCAGGGAAGCACAACGAAATGTTCAGTAACTACAAATTATTATATGCCTTTGTAAGAGAGGTTGTTATCAAACACAAGGCCGAACTAGACCCCTCAGAGCCTCGGGACTACATCGACAGCTTCCTTATAGAGATGATGGAGGTATACAACTATTAAAATGACAGGATGACTACAAACTAGCCTGTTTAACTTAAATGTATTTGTATGAATACAGCAACTTATTTTACTTCCATCACTGACCAGAAGCCACATGAAACAGCAGACGGTTTTGATGAAGAGAACCTCGTTCCATGTGTTCTAGACCTGTTTCTGGCCGGGACTGAAACTACATCCACCACATTATGTTGGGGTCTCATATACCTCATCACTTACCCAGAAGTACAAGGTAAAAAAAATCCGTTCTTTAAACAATCTATTCAAATTAGTAATAATACATACGGAACTGACATTTAAATATATGGTGTTATTTGTAGAAAAAGTCCAGGAGGAGATAGACAGAGTGATTGGACACTCGCGTGAACCTAGTATAGCCGATAAGGCCAACATGCCCTTCACTGAAGCTGTCATCCATGAGATTCTGAGATTTGGAGATATTATACCAATGAATGGCTTACGTGTGGCTGATAAAGACACAACCCTTGGAGAGTGCTTCATCCCAAAGGTGAGCGATATTTTATTCAGCTAACATTAAAGTCATGCATATCTTCTTTTTGAAAATATTTAAGTTTAATGTGGCTGTTTAACAATGTTTCGCTTTGAAATGTCAATTTAACCATTTGTCAAAACATGAAGTCTGACTCTTTCTGATTCATCGTTTCAACCAGGGTACAGCAATTTTACCCATACTGCACTCTGTTCTCTTTGATGAGAATGAATGGGAGACACCTTACAAGTTCAATCCTGGGCACTTTTTAGACAAAGAGGGCAAGTTTGTGAGGCGGGATGCGTTCATGCCCTTTTCTGCAGGTAAAGTGAGAGAAGAAACACCTTCAGAAAAAGACTTCAGTAGGAATAATTCACAATACTGATCAAAAGTTTGGGGTCAGAAAGAATTTTTTTAAAGGACATGAGAGCAATTGATCAAAAGTGACTGTAAAAACATAATGTTACAAAAAGTAACTTTTTCAAATAAATTCTGTTCTTTCTATTCTAGTTTCTATTCATCAAACATTCCTAAAAAATAGCACTGAAGGATCATGTGACTGAAGACTGGAATAATAAAAATTCAGCTTTCATTAGTGCCATCACAGGAATAAATTATATTTTAAAATATATTCGAATAGAAAACAGATATTCCATATTCTAATGATATTTCACAATATTACTGATAAAGTCAAACCGACAGTCTGTGCATTATTAACTTATTTCGAATCAATGCATTAACGTCTCCCCACTCTGTCTCTATCTCTCACAGGAAAGAGGGTCTGTTTGGGGGAGCAGCTTGCTAGACTGGAACTCTTCTTATTCTTTGTCAGTTTGTTCCGAAAATTTCGATTTTCAGCCACAGAGGGTGAGAAACTCAACCTCGATGGATTGATAGGAGTAACACGCACCCCGCACCCCTTCAAGATCCATGCAACGGCACGCTGAACAAATCATATTATAAACAATTATATTATACATGTTTCACTTAACATTTTAAATCTTTGAGAAAACAAATCTGGAGGTTATGGCCCTTTTTGCTAACTTGCTTAAATGTAAAAGTTCAGCTGTTCTTGTAGCTCCCACATAATAAACATGCATAAATATGCATAGTAATGCCTAGTCTACAAAAAGTACTTGAGTAAATAGCTGGATGAACATTGTCCTAGTTCCAGGTGAAAAAAGAGAGAGAAAAGTTCAAGTTACAGATTCATCTACCCAAAGGGTGTGAGAGAAAACGGCTTTAGCTCCCACATAATAAACATGCATAAATTGGCTTAGTAATGCCTAGTCTACAAAAACTACTTGAGTAAATAGCTGGATGAACATTGTCCTAGTTCTAGGTGAAAAAAGAGAAAAGGTCAAGTTACGCATTGCAGAATCATCTACCCGTTGGCACAGATTTCAGATTGTGGGGTGAGGGTATGAAGTTCAAGTTTTTAAACAGATAATATATAGAGATAGGTATTAGTCAGCAAATAAGCAACGTTTTGTCATGATAATAAATAATCTGATATCCATAATCTCATGTCATGTTTATGTGCTGAACTGTTTGTGTGCCATCTTAAGACTGAGGAACTATTTCTTTGTATATTTCCTTGAATAGGCTGTATTTCACATAATTAAAAGCAAGCACTTCAATGTGTGTTCACATTTTTTATTTTCATATTCAAGTTAAATTAGATCTGCAGATTTTTAAGAATTGCCTGTACTTTTAGCACTACAAGTGTCACAGTGGGATTGCAAAAATAACTAGAATGTACATTTCCTGAAGAAAATGTGAGTAAGTGCTTGCAGTGGCAAAACTCGCCTCTCGGTTAGCATGTTTTTAACAAGATGCTAACACAATAAGCATGTTGCAATGATGCTAACAGCATGATGTTAACATCATTAGCATGTTGCTAACTTCATGTTTACCTAATTAGCATGATGCAGTCATGTATTTAACAAGATGAGTAGCATAATGCTAACATTTTTAAAATGATGCTAGCATGAATAGCATGTTTGCTAGAATGATTAACATGATGCTAGCATAATTAGCATGCTGTTAAAATGATACTAGCATGATTAGCATGTTTGCTAGAATGATTAACATGATGCTAGCATGTTTTAAATGGTAAATGGACTGCATTTATATAGCGCTTTAACAGACCCAATGGCCACCAAAGCGCTTTACATATTGCCTCACATTCACCCATGCACGCACTCATTCACACACCGACGGCGGTGTCAGCCATGTTTTAACAAGATGTTAGCATAATTAACCTGCTGTTAGCATCATGGTAACATTATTAATATTATATTAGCATGATTTACCATGATTTACTATAGTTACCATGTTCTAGAATGATTTACTGTAAAAAGAATAAGTATGAGCAATAACAATAGTGAGTGCCTTGCCTTTGGCAAGCACCCACTAATAATTAGGAAATATTTTATTAAGGCACCATCTAGGGGTGAGAGTAGGGTTGCCACCTATCCCTGTTTTACCGGGATTGTCCTTCTTTTTAATAACCTGTCCCGGGAAATTTATCCACTCTCCCGGGACACTGAATGTCCCGGTTTTCGAAAAGGCTACGTGAATATATATGTTCAATTTACTATTTTCTCTCCACTTGAAATAGCCTATGTGTTGTGCACAGAGTGGTCGGTGTCTCTTGTGTGTAGAATGTGGTATCATTGGCTCTGGGACGTGTGACGTGACGTAGGCTACGTCATCTAGCGCATCTGTCTTGGCAGCTAGCCAGTTACTACAGGTGGTAATTAGAGAAGCAGTGAAGAAGATTGTACATCCACGTCGTTTGTTAGCGTTAACATGGGTGGCGAGACGGAGGGCCAAGATAAAAAAGGCCAGTAAAAAAGAAAATGAAACATACTTTAATAATGACTGGATGAAAAATGGCAATTACTCCACATGGCTAAAACCAACACCAGTTTATTCATAACGTGTAAATGAAGGCTGCCAGTGCTCTTTTTTCATGCATCAATCACATCACGTCTGGATTATTGCAATGCTTTATTTCTTGGCCTTCCCAAAAAACTTATTGCAAGATTGCAGTACGTCCAAAACTCAGCAGCAAGAGTTCTCACCTCCACCAGGCGTTCTGCTCACATTACTCCGGTGCTTCATGACCTTCACTGGTTACCTGTTTCATCACGTATCCACTTTAAGGTATTGCTTTTAACATATAAGGCATTAAACGGTCTTGCACCCCCATATTTGTCTGATCTACTTTTCACCTACCGTCCTGCACGCTCTCTCAGATCAACTGAACTTGGTTTACTGTCCATCCCTCGTTCTCGATTATCTACAGTAGGTGGAAGGTCATTCAGTGTTAATGCGCCAACATTATGGAATTCACTGCCCCTTTCACTTCGAAATATCTCATCAGTGACTGCTTTCAAGACACAGTTAAAAACATATCTGTTTAACATGTACTTCGCCTAATTGTGATAATATGTGTCCTTTGTGATTGTAAAGTTGTGCGTCAGTGTTAAATGTATTATAAAGGTACCATGTAAAGCGACCTTGAGCTTTGGAAAGGCGCTATATAAATAAAACTTCTTCTTCTTCTTCTTCTTCTTCTTTAACTCCAAATATTACTTTAATACCATATGAGTCCAAACTTTTTATTCAAAATCTCTCACAAACAATGACAGTGCTCATAAAATTGATTCACAAATTTAAGATTTCTTCCTTGGAACACATCATACATAAATATTAGCATTTCAAAATACATATGCATTTTCCCATCACAGGCCAAAAAGCCTAGCTGTCTATAGAATAGTCCTAGAATAGTCTATTAGCAGCTAGTCTATTAGCAGATAGCTCAGTCAAATCAACCTAAGCAGGGGCAGATTTTCACAATACAGCAAAAGCCATTTAACAATGCAACTATGTTTCACAGGTCACGCATGTATTCTTTGATAGTGGCGTACAACACATTCAAAGCCGTCACAGCAGTTTTCTATGGCCTGTTATAATTCTGTGCTGGTGTTCAAATCCTGATAATTGAGGTCTTCACACAGACAGGAAACGTTAAGTGGATAAAAAGGCCCTTCTGCTTGTTAAAAGAGCATGCAAGAGTCCTATCACAGTCAACTGAATATAAAATACTATAACTGGCTGAATAAAGCACCTGGATTTAAGATTTAATCAATTAGAGTGATTATATGTCTTTTTTAATGTAGCTTTGTTGTCTGAGAAAATCATTGTAATAGGAAGAAACAAACTAAGGAATCTGGTGTCCAGCACCAAATAGATCTTCCTCCTGATCTAAGCATTTTGATTAGTTAGGGAAAAATGTGAAGTGTGCATATACTTTCAATGTTTTATATGTTGTACTTGCGCAATTACAAATATATTCCACGGCTGCATAGTGTATCATTGGAAGTCATTCCTAGCAAAAGCATGCATGCTCCTACCATTACAGGACCTGTTGATGCATTGAATGCATTTCTTCCCACACAATCTGAGTGAGCATGACAAAAGATTGACCTGTGACCTTTAGTATCGATGCTGGTTCAGTGACCCTGCTGCAGACTGTTAGGTGTTTGTTTAGTACTGAAAGTGAAAAAGACTGCTACTGTATATCATTGTGTGCTGATTCAGTAACCTTCTTCAGGATTCAACCCCTTATGTACATTATTATACATACATGTGTAACTGTAGAGAGTGAGGGGACATGCTATTGTTCATCATGGCATGCTTGTCCCCTTGTTCAGAAGTGTACTAAGGTCACTTGAGTGTGCACGTGAGAGAAAGGAGGAGAAGAGCAGGAAGCTGGGGAAGTACTGAGGACAAGGTTACTTGGAAGAAGTGGCAGGCACGTTGATGGGCATGGTGTGCCGTGCGTTGGTCACCTGACGTTGCTGAGCCAGGAAGGACTGGCCAGGCTGCAATAGAGAGCTGGATCGCCCACTAAGACGTGACTCGATTGCCATCTTCTGGAAGTTCAAACTCTGTATGTTTTGCACAACAAGACACAACAACAACATCAAAAAAACACTGAACACAAGGCAAATCATTGCTGATTTTTCAAAAAAAAACAATAAAATGCTTAAATGTGTTGTGTGAATGAACAAAATGTCGAAAAGCCGGGTACACACTGTACGATATGTATAGTCCTTTACGATTGTTACTTGTCAGACTTTACAAACATGATCACAGATTAAAGCCATGTCACACTATAAGATCTCAGATGTCAGTAATGTCAGACTGTACGACAGTCAAGACTCTTTAAAAACAGACGCATGCATTTCAGTTTTAAATATCAGGTAATAGAGATATTTTTTCAGTGATTTTCCTAATATATATATATATATATATATATATATATATATATATATATATTAGTGCTGTCAATCAATATTTTTTAAAAAATAATTAATGCACATTTTTCTGTAATTAATCGCGATTAATCGCACATAGCATTAAAGTTTTTAATATATTTTTATGTTGTTATACTTTCACATCTAATCTCCAAAATAATGTAGAAACAACATAAAGACAGTATATTTTAAATATTTGTTTAATTTACTAAGCACTATGAATGAAGGCCATTATCACTGTCTCTGTTATATGGATTTTTTTCTCACTATTAGAAATGAATTGGGCTATAGCCACTCAACATTACAGTATAATTGAAAGCTATCAACTTTAACATTTAATAGGCTTAAAAATATATAACAAAATTTAATTTAAGTGACCTTAAAACAATCTTCACATAAACCCATTGTAATAATAATAAATGTCACATTTAGATGTGCCTTTAATATATCAGGGTTCAACACTAAGGTTTTTTTCCCCAGGGGGGATGGTTCAGAGTTTTACCTTCCCTGCTAAAATGCACAAAAAAGTTATTGTTTTTGACTCATGTAACACCGCTTTAAGATTTTCAGGTAGGTCTAACGGGTAGGATTCATACAGAAATGTAATAAAGTTATTGAACACTTCAGTCTTCACTGCAGAAATTATAAATGAAATATAGATTAATTATTATTAAAGCACAGTGAGTGATTTTGATTGATAAATCTTTGATTAACATTAATCACATACAGCAGGTTTATTAGGCTCCTGTCACTTTAAAACCTGTTGCACATGACACGGATCTGACACATCCTATTTTCTCACAACTCTTTATGTTCATTTAACACTCTTTAACTCATTTAAGACTGTGCTTACGAGGATACTTGACAAAACTGGAATTTTGGCATAATTTTGTGTGTTTTTGTCCGTTCAAGCGTGAAAGAGAACTCAATGCTGCTTTCTGTGCGCCAGTAAGGATTTGATTTTCTTTCGCATCTTATGGCACTTGAATGGTTTTATATCACTTGAATGAATGATAGCATGATCATATACTGTAGCACAGCCAAAGGATGTCAGAAAAAAACAACAATGCAGCATTAATTGCGTTAAATGTTTTTAACAGGTTAAACTGGGGAAAAATAATAATAATAAAAAATCGCATATTTAATTGAAATAAATAGCTTACAGCATTGCTAGTTAGTACATTATAAACATACCTTATTATACCAAGCTGTTACAACTAACTTCTCCTCATATTCCCTCAGTTTGGCCTGTTCACACTCCCGCTGAGTAAATATTGCACAAAAACAAACATGAGTAAAGGAACAACAAACTGGAAAGAATGACATTGCGAGGGATAAACTAAATCTGAAATTGCTAGACATGAATAACAAAGCATTTTGTAAGAAGAGATGGCTGCTCTACCTCCAGAGCATTCATCCTCTTGTCTTTCTCAGAGAGCTGCGCTTTCAGTAACTGGATCTCAGCTGAGGCTGGGTTTAGCTTGGGATCCAGAGCTCGAATCACCTTAAAAAAAAAGCACAATATGATGTATTTAACCACTGGAAAATGTAAAACCACTCTTTTTTTTTTTTTTAAAATCAAAAAAGCTGAAAATGAGGCAAGAAAACATACTATATTGTCTGATTAAAATTGTAGTTAATTAATATGCGAAAACAATGACAGTATGTCAAATACATTTTGTAACATGCAAGAGCACAAGTCATTCAGTAGCAAAATAGGCTACGTATTTGAGAGCTGAAGTAAAATGTAACTACATCACGCGCTTTCTCCAGGTACATCTTGTATCGATCCTCCATCGCCCTCATGTCCTCGTCTTTCTTCTTCAGCGCAGCTGCCAGCTCGTCCATTTTCACACCTGAAAGTCACATTTATCTCTATAACTGAGAGGTATTTTAAAGTTGAAAAGATTTTCTGTCTGACTCAAAGAGGATCATAACATCACTCTGGACATCAAAGTTTATCACTCTGGACATAGGTTTAGGTGAGTGAGTGTGACTCATTCTTGTCTATGAAGTCATGAAGGGCAATTTGGTGTAAAATATAGGGTCAGATCAAAATTTAGAACTAACTGGTTTGAGTAGCGTCTGGCTGAAGGTCCTCCAACAACTCTTTCTTCTTCATGATTTCATCTTGCGCCTCATTCAGTTGCACCCTGGTAAAAAAAAAAAAAAAAAAAAAAAAAAACCATTAGGACCATCAGCTTCAGAAGGTGCATAAGATGCTCAAATCAAATAAAAAATCTGATCAAATGTCTAAACTTACATATGAGCATCCAGCTTCCTCTTCAGATGAGACTGTTTTAAAAGGAAGCAAGCAATGTGACTTTTAAATGATGTCACTACCACTAGAAATGTCAAAGCATACTCTACATAAAACAAATGAAAGACCAGGACTGTGAGTGCATTTCCCAAAAGCATCGTAAGCCTAAGTAGAATGAAAAACCAATGGTCTCTACGATCAACTTAGCTCTCTATGCTTTTGAGAAACAGCCCAGATCATTTAGCAAAGCGCATGTTTATGTAACACTGACCAAAAATGTGCCAAAACAGCACCATCAAGAGGCCTAAACACACACACTTACATCGTCAGGTTTGGCTCCCTGTGTCTGCAAGGCCTTCTGCAGATCCTCAACCTGCTGCTGCAGCTCGCTGATTCTTTCACTGTCTAACCTTAATACACATAAAACAATACAGACGGCTTTTACAGATTGACTGAAACTGACCAAATGAAAATATACCCATGAAATCAATAGTCAAATCTATAAAATCAATTAAGCTTGCCATTTAAAACTAAGGCACAGTGGCACTCGTTTTTAGCACAACGTGTCAAATTAAAAATGGTACAACTTTTAAAAATGCGTTATGAATGTACAGTATAGTTTCTATATGATATATTATGTCAATCTGTACCGTTTCTCAGTGTCCAGTTGGCTCCGTCCACGCCGGGCCTCCTCCAGCTGCTCCTGCAGTTCAGTTATGCGCTCGTTCTCAGACTCCTCCTTCTGCAGCCGCAACATCTTGTTCTCATGCTGCAGACGGATGAACTTCTCCCTGGAGAAGCAGATACAGTACACACATTAACATATACAAAATATTTAGGTGTCCTACATTTTTAATCCATAAAAGATGTATGTGAATCACAAAGACATTACAAAGACAAGTGCCATTCTAGTCTTCCTAATGACCTTGTTTCCAGTGTGATTTTATAAACAGTAGTAATAACAAGCCATTTAAAATTATTTCTCTTCACTCTTTATTCGATTTTTGCACAAAATTAAGTTAAAATTAACAAAATTGCTGCTTTGAAACGAAATGTATTGTGAAAAGCTCTATTCAAATAAATGTGAATTGAATTATGCTCTTTTGAACTTTCTAGTCATCAAAAAATCCTTAAAAACAATGCACAATGGCTTCCAGAAAAATAGCAGCACAACTGTTTTACACAAATGTTTCTTAAAAGCACCAAATCAGCATATTAGAATGATTTCTGAAGGATCATGTGACACTGAAGACGGGAGTAATGCTGCTGAAAATTCAGCTTTGCCATCACAGGAAAAAAAAAATCATTTTAAAATATATTTAAATAGGAAATTGTTATGTGCAATGATTTACCTCATACATGCATCATACCTGTACTCAATGGGCAACATCTCAGCTGCTAGGTTATCATGGCTTGGACTTCCTGTTTGATACTTTGCTGTGAAGTGTGAAATAAGAACAAGTTCTCATACCATCTGCAAAATTTAATTTTCAGTTTGTGTTTACTGAGCTGTGAAATGACCCAGACAGATCACTGAAATAGCTGGGTTCAAGGCTGCACTGTGGTCAGAATATAAATGTAACAGGTTGTACTGCCTCTGAACTAGCTGATTTGGTTAAATTTAAATTGCCTATGCCAAACAAATCCTTCTTTGAAAGAGTGGAATAACTTTTATCGCACTCGGCAGAGCCAGTCTGTACCAATTCATGTCTGTGAGCGACCGTCTTCATTCAAATGGAATCATTTCCTAGAGGGACACTGCAACACTTGCAGGTGTGGTATCTGCAATCATACTGTACCTGCTAGTAATAGCTGGTCCTGTTGGGCCTGTGTGCATCGCAGTTCTTCATTGGTCTCTCTGAGAGTGTCCCGCTCAATGCTGATCCTCTGATGAAACAAATATCACAGAGTTTTTATGTCTGGTGCCGCTAGTGGCACAGAAATGACACGCATTGGCATTAAATCATCTAATGTACAGTGTTAGTTGTCTGAGTATTTGCATGTTAGCGTGTCTGTCTACCTCTTTCTCCTTCAGTACAGCATCATATTTCTCCTGAAATTTCTTCATCTCAAAGGCCAGGTTATCAGCCCTACGGGACTCATCAGACAGTTTCTTGTGGAGCTCCTGACCCTGAAGTTACAGAAACAATGTAATGTTGATATATTACTTACAAGTCTGAAGTTGTGTGTGAACCTCAATGCATATTCTTTAAAATACTCCAACATGATTGTGGTCACCATTTCTACACTAATGTTCAAAAGTTCAAAAGGGTCAGTAAGATTTTTTATGAGATGAATGTTTTTGAAAGTCTCTTACATTCACCAAGACTAACTTAAAAAATACAGGACAAACAGTTATATTGTGAAATATTATTACAAATTAAAATAATTGTTTTCGAATTTAACATATTGAAATGTAATTGATGCAAAGCTGAATTTCCAGCATCATTAATCCAGTCTTCGGTGTCACATGATCCTTAAGAAATCATGCTAATATGCTGATTTGATGCTCAAGAAACATTTCTTATCATCCCAAATGTTGAAAACTGTTGTGCTGCTGGTCAGTTTAATCCGTCCTTGCAGATTAAAATTTCTAATTTATAAAAAAATAAAAAATAAAAAAAAACTTCTGTACAGTAGGGTATATCCTGACAACTATTTAATGGCTGAGTAAAACAAAACAATCAAATAAAACTGGTAACGTTTGAACGGTACCTGTCTCTTGTAAGTCTCTAACTGAGCTCTAGCAGCATTGGCCTTGCGCAGCTCCTCTTCCAGGCTGACTGTGTTGTGCATGTAGGTCATATTCTTCTCCTCCAGAACTTTCACTTGCCGTCTGAGGTCACTTAGATCTTCTAACTTCTTCCTGTACGTCTCAACGGAGGCCTCTAGCTTCACTGCCCGGTCAGAGCAGCTCCTAAACAAACACAAATGAATCATAAAGACTTCCCAAAACAGCCAAACAGAATACTGGCAAAGACTACATATGGAAACACGTATGACCCAGCACATACCTTAATATGTCTAATTCATCTTTAAGCGATCGTGACTCCTCAGCCAAGCTGGTCAGTTCATCATTACGATGCTGAAGCTCCACTAGTTGTTTCTCCAGTTCTTCACAGTGGATGCGGTAATCATCTTTAGCTGCCTCCAGTCTGGATATTACACACATACACACACACTCATTTATTATTCACACTGCAAGGTATTTCAAACGGAGACATTCTACCCACGCTTGGTTCATTATTTCAATGTTTGTCTACTTATGCAACAACGACTATATTCAGAACAACAGCAGGTTAATATCAAGTATGTTTTTCAGACAATATTTGGCCAGTTAGTTTGGATTTGTGAGAGTGTGAGATGTGTAGTTAGATGAAGCTGTACCTGAAGGTCTCCTCCTGAAGCTGCTCAAACTGTATTTGTAGCTGGCTGTGCTTCCTCCCTGATGGAGTGCTGGGGTCATCAAAAGTATCAAGCTGATTGGCTCGATCAGTCAAGAGGTCGTTTTCAGCCAGGAGGCTGTTCCTTTCCTCCTGCAGCATTGTCACCTGATCAAAGGGCAAAAAGGTCAAATACCAGGGCTTTCTTGGAAACGTGATGTTTATTATGTCATGGCATGAATTACATACATGGCATATTTGAATGTAGGATTGCATTTAGAGTTGTACATTATGATGTACACTACTGATCAAAAGTTTGGGGTCGGTAAAATCTTTTAATGATTTTGAAAGAAAAACATCTCTTATGCTCATCAAGGCTGCATTTATTTGACCAATACATATAATACAGTACAAACAGTAATAACTTTATATAATTAATATTATTTTTTATATAATTTATTATAGTGTGCATTATAACGATTACATTTATTAACTAGGTTTGCATTTTTAAAACCCTGTGCTGTCAAACTATTTTACATAAAATTCAAATTGATGCAGTTTCAAACTGAATTTGCAAAATAATTAATTCAGCAAATAAAACAAATCCACTGTTAATGTTAGGCATGTTAAATGGCTTTTACTCTTCTTGTTTTAGAGTTTCCCAAGTATAAAAACCACAGCAAACTGATAACCCAGTAATTTTAGCATTGAACCCATGAGCTCTTTTAGACAGAAAGACAGACAGACAGACAGACAGACAGACAGACACAGACACAGACAGACACACACACACACACACACACACACACACACACACACACACACACACACACACACACACACACACACACACACACACACACACACACACACACACACACACACACACACACACACACACACACACACACGTTTGCCAGTGGTTAGATTGGTTAGTTTTAGTTAGGCTAGGTTGCCATGCATTTGTTTAGACTTACCTCTCATTGGTCATGGATACTTTTAACTCAATCTGTCAAGAATCAGCAACACATGAATTTCTAACCCATTTATGGGTGCAGGAAAGTTAACATGGCAGTACAAATCCTGTAATAATATATTCCTTTAAGTGTATATATATATTTATTTTTACCACAAATTCCAAAAAGGAAATACATACCTAAACATTTAATGAAAATGCTGTACATTGCCGATTATTTCACCTCTTTGTAAAAGCTAAAAACACATCAGCCTCTGAAGAGACAAACCAAAAATACTTGCACTCAAAGGCTAAATCAGTTCATCCGTGAAGATGAACAAACAGAACAGCAGCAATGCTGTTCACTGAGCTAACACTTACAGTCTGCAAGCACAGACGCAAAAACATATGCTGTCAATGCCTTGCAAATTGCAATGTATGCAGCTTGTAAATATTTGTGTACCTCTGTACATTCATATCTAAAACAAGGATTTTTTTTTCTAAAACCAACCATTTTTGTCACAATCAAAATACTTGTAGAGCTGCTTGATAGCAAAATTCATTAAATCAACTAAACTGAGCTGAATATTGGGGATGTCATTTTAAAGATCCTCTTTTATGCAATATTTATTGTATAAAACACTATGTAAATAAATGTGACTTGACTTAACATCCCTAATATTATTGTTTCTTCGTAGATGCAAATGCTTTGGCAATAGTTTTAGTGAAACTAGTATCTCACCTGCATGTCGAGCTCCTGACAGCGCTGTGCCAACTCTTCTTTCTCTGCTATGACCTCAGTCAGATCCTCCAAGGCTTTCTTTAACTACCAAAAAAACATCATTCAACAATATAACAAGGTACTGTATTTAATAACAATATCAATATCAACACAGTTCTCGGATGGTATGATATTGTTATATTGTTTGTATTTGTTACCTGGTGTTCAACATCTCCAAGAGGTTCTGTTCCTAACTGAGACATATTCTCCTTGCTCATTAGCTGTAATAAAAAAAAAAAATTGGTCAGAATTCCTTTTCATTCTTTATTAGGGTGAATTTATGGCCACATAAAAATATCTGAATAAAATGAATGGCCTCTCACATCTTGAATGGCAGTCATCACCACATGCTGTACAGATTCCTCCAAGGTCATGATTATCTGGATATACTCTGGACAAACAACAACAATTTTTAACAATTAAAAATTAAGAAATACAGATATATCACAAGACAAATAGCAGCATATGGAGATACAAATACAATACAAATTTGAAACAGAATGAGGGAGAGTAAATAATGACAAAATTTTTTATTCACCATGAAATCAAACTTGACAGTTCTTGTTTAAGGATTATTGCAGTATTTATTAAAAATGAATTATGTGCACATCACTATTTTGATTTTTTTTTTATTCATATGCCCTCCATATGATTAGATAAGATTTATTCAATCTTTAATAAAAAAAAAACTCCCTTCCCTCCATCTGATCACAGCAATAGTAAACAACTACATTTGTACTACCCACCCTACATTTCTTCTTGTTTGAGAAACCATTTCACTCAGATATATACGTCACAATAGGGAAGATTATCGTAACTTCCGTTTCAGATCGACCATGTCTGCGTTAAAGTCCACTTTTTTAAGCCCTTCCCTCACTAACTTCACTCCATCTCATTAGCTTGGATGTGCGTCATTACTTCTGTTGCACAAGTGCCAAATTGCCAACCCTTGCAATGGGTTTAAATGGAACACTATAAGCCCTTGGATCACTTGTGGGTAAATTAATTGCGAGCACTGCAAGTTGCTGTTGTGACGTCACAATACTGTTGAAGTGTTCATATGAGTAAACTCGCTCTCTCAGTCAAAACTGATGGTTCAAGGGTCTGTCTTAATGAACTTCCCACATCCACTTGACGAACACACTTCAAAATGGCAATGGGGATTCTCCCCAGGGGAAGTTTTTGATTGCATGTCAAAAAGTGGAGTTAAACAGTCCTGAAGGTTTTCGGTGAACTATCCCTTTTACTACCTTGTTTCCTGTCACATTTGACTGCACACCCTAGGATGAGCTGTAGGAGGCGTCCCAGCTCTACTTGATCAGATTGCTCTATCACACGCACCAGGTCAGGCAGAGGAAAATCTGTGATCTGCTGAGCTAAAACCTGAACACAAAGGGACATTAAATCATACAGAGTTACACATACAAGCATAGATTCTTTATTAGAATGAATCTAATTATATGGTCATTGTGCTTTTGCTAAAATTGAAAAAAACGGCAGGCATTAAAATATCTGTAGGTCATATAGAACGTGCTATAATTAAACCACCCAACAATTACACACATTCATGTGACTGTCGGCATGTGTAAATCGTTAGATTAAAGGTTAATTCCTTGTTGTCATTTCAAAGTCTGACTAATGCCATGTTACAGCAGAAACAAGCATTTTAATGAACCAAACCTCTGTGTCATTTACCTCGTTATAATAATCAACAATCATCTGCAGGACCTTTTTGAGGTTGTTCAGCTGTAAAAACAAAGTGAAAAAGACTTTAACACTTTATACTTGACATTTTCTCAAAATTAGATTTAAGCACCAATGTCTGAAAGGAAAATGAATGTACCTTGAGTCTTACATTATCTCCAACATCCTCTTTAATGCGAGACAGCCAGCTCTCACTGAACCATGAAGGATCTCTGTAATTGAAACATATTGATCAGTGCAGTTCAATCTTATCGATTTCAGACACTTTCAGATGCTTTCATTCAGATCAGTCGGTAAAATCAAATAAAATATGTTTTGTTCCCATGCCATCCTGCTTTAATGCAATCAGAATTAAATGATACTCTTAGACTCTCTAAGAACAATATACTAAATTTCACTATAGCCTACTTGACTCAATGTTTATTCAACAAATAATATATACATCAAAACCCAGGTATGACTATGAGGACTACCGACAACCCAATACAAGTCATAAAATATTCAAACACTGACAAGCTGAGATATAAATCAGTAATGCTGACCTGGAAAGAACTAATAAGATTTAGTAGAGCAGGAAGGGAAAAGGAAGGGGGGAGGCAACTGAAAAGTGTAAAACACAGTCAAGTATGAATTAAATGAATGAGTCAAGGAAACACTGCAGCTCAAATGGAAGCACATGGCGCTAGCAACGTCAAAGTCATGGCCTCAATTACCAAGGAACACTCGTACCAATCAAATACACAGAATGAAAGCAATAGAAGTTGCTTTGGACAAAAGCATCCGCCAATGAATAGATGTCAAATAAAATGTAAACACACTCACATCTGATGCAGAGCCTGAGACATGGCTGACCCTGAGGTCAGATCGTCCACGGTCTTACAGGGGGCTGCAGTTTTGAAGGTCTGCAGCTGAGGCCACACATACAAAGAAAAGAAACATGGGTATAGAGTACTAGAATAAACAATGATATAAACTACAGGGTAGTATTACTACAGGGGTTTCCAAACTTTTTTGTCAGCTGAACCCTTTTTATATAAAATATAATTTACTTGATGTACCCCCTGAGATTTTATGTTAATATTTCAATAATTTAAGGACACATTAATGATATGCATAATAATAATTAAGATTTAATTATAACTATTATTATAGATTTCAGTTTTAAATAATTGTGCAGCCCCATTAATTTATTTTTGATGGTAACACTTTACTTTAAGGGTTTGTTTGTTAACATTAGTTAACTACATTAGTTAACATGAACTAATAATAAACAATACTTCTACAGCATTTGTTAACATTAGTTAATGTTAAATTCTACATTTACTAATACATTATTAAAATCAAAATTGTAACTGTTCACATTTTCTATGCACTGTGAACTAACATGAACAAACAGTGAACAATCATATTTGTAATAACTAACATTAACAAAGGTTAATAAACGCCACATATAGAACTCCCACTAGAATAATACAATGGTGTAAACATTAACAAAATGCTCCATCATGTTATTAATGTTTATATTTGGGTCAATGACATATGCATATTTTTGTGTCCAAGTTCATTATTTCCTTTTACAATGATTTGATAAATTAATGACATACACATACAGTAGGCTCTATCACATTATTCAATAAAACCTATTTAGTTTGAATTGCTTTTTAGTACATTTAAATAAAACATATTATTCTATGTTTTGTTATCTTAAACCACCAACATTTAATTTCATGTCTTAAAGGAGCATTCAGCAACCCTAGCTATTTCTTCGCTGATTTTCACTTTTGTTGTCGCATGTTTTGTCAATGAGCTCCCCTACAGCTGTGAGGCGTATATTTCACAACAATGTCGTAAAAAAAACTCACTTGCGGCACCCTTCTCCCCCTTTCTACCGCTGCTCATGTGCATTTGTTATTATCGGATCCGGCCAACTTTATCGTGTGGAGTATGTCTACCGAGGTGGGTAATACATCATACACATTGAGGGCGGCGTGTGTGTTTATGTCGAATTGCCATAAAGCAGTTTGTGTTTCTCGCTCGTTCTCACGAGACTTCCAATTTCCAACTTACTGGGACGTTAATCCTCATGTTGCAAGGTTGGTTTTCCGCCTAGGAACGTTGGGGGGAGCGGGGAAAGTCACCATTCTCACCAGAACAGGATATTTAACCACCCAAATGATTTCGAAACGGTTTTATTAAGCTGAAATAGTTGCCGAATGCCCCTTTAAATGTCAGGGTTGCACCACTGCAAACATTGCTCTTTTATTATAAATTAACAAGGTAATAAAGGTATACATAATAATAATGCATCATCCAGAGGACCCCAACTGATCCTTGTGGCAGAGTGAAAAGGTTTGTAGATCTCTTTCAAATACTGGTAAAAACAATTTCAATTTGCCACCCTTTCCATGTCAGGTGGTAGGTTACAACTACAGTATAGAACTATTTGGTTGTAACGCAAGGTCCAAAAAAAAAATATTTTAAACACGTTATTTAACAACTGAAACTTATTTAAACACATACCTGACTCAAATATATAATTATTTTTAAAAAGATTTTTGAACAAAAACATAATTTGGGCAAATTTGGGTGTTCAGTTCTGACTAAAGCATTAGAGATCTCTGTATAAATGTCATACTGAGTTACTAGTAAGCAAATATTGCATTTAAAATGTGCTATACATTCAGGTAACCATTATAGGCATGCCTTTCATTGCAGCAGAATGAATGAAAATACAGAGACACCACAGGTTTAGAGATTATGATCTAGGAAAGATAGTGGTCTTTTGAACCTTACAAGTCTTTTTGAGAACTATTCAGAGAGACCCTGGTGCAGACGTAATGGAAACACAGCCATGGATCAGAGCCAAATAGAGAATAGCAAGCACGCGCCGTACGCGATCACAAGCCGCAGTCAGCAGTCAGCGACATCATATTAAACTGAGACTGGGAATATCTTATTGCATAAGAGACATTCCACAAATACTCTAGCTAGCCAGATTAGACACCTAAATCGGATGAGAAAGGAGTTGGCTGTGCTGTGACTGTTTGTGTTGTTTACATGTTTAACCGCATTCTGAGTCTAGTTTGTCGTTTTGATTATTAGCCTATTTTATATATTGTCGCGTGCTGGACGGGTGCCGCGTGGGAAATGAGCGCATCTGTAAATGTTGTAATGATGCACCGCCGACCACATCATTTGCTTTACATGAAGTGGACATGGAAATGTCTTATTTCCGGTATTTTTGGACCATGGATCCAGAAAGAAACGACTACCTGCGTCAGGAAACTTAACGCTATCGTCATGGCTCTGATCGCAGATACATAAACGATTCCTGGTTCTGGTGATCGTTAAGCTAAACTAAAAGACAGGATCTTACCCAAACAATCAGGCTCTCGCACAGCGTTTTATTTAAATCCATCTCTCGTCTGTGCTATCGGGCAAATATTTCCGTCCACCTGTCAACAATGCGCTTCCCTTTCTCACCTGCGAGCGTATTTGCCTAGCGCTCACCAGCGCTACGTTCACGTCAATTGCGTCTACGCACAAAAGAATACGTAAAGGCTTCCTGAATGCACGCCGCTGATACAGCGCGTGATGCGTTGATAAGGATTGGGGATTGATGGGATCAAGAGCGCAACAGCAAGAAATAAAACACCAATGGTGTGTTGAGTTCAGGACACCGTGCAGCCAATCTAAATCGAGATCTGAGAAGATCGGCAGAGCAGTGAACATGGCTTGTTTGGTGTAATAATTTGGTTTTTCCACACTCCAGAAAAAAACATAAGAGTACGAAATGTGAAATAGTCTACAGTGCGTTATACAATTAAAATTCATCAACAAAAACTTAAAATGAACCAGATTCACCTAAATAAACACTTTAAAACATGTTTTGCCTAATGTTTATTTATCAGCCTAGGATATTTTGTAAGATTTAAATTTCTCTCACATTATAGTAATATACTGTAGGATAATAAACCATTTTGGACCAGCAACAAACCAGCTGAGAAAACATGTTGAGGTAGTCAAATATGAAATAATTTGTATTCCATGTAGAATGTCCAGATTTCACTGTCATCTCAGACCAGCTAGAAATTTGTTCCAAAACAAATTCATCAGTTTAACCTGGATTTATGGGTTTAAATATTTATTATACCATTAAAGTAAATATCATAATTTTTCCAATGTGTATTTTATTTGACTTATTTTACACTTAGCAATGCATATAGGGACATTCATGCATTTATTCAATTTCACACAGATTCACTTATCAATACTTCATGATCCCAAGCTGCGCTGGCAGATTACAAAGACAGTAGGCCTATGTAGTCCTTATTTTATTTCAGAGGCACTTATACAAAGCAAATACACTTCTAAAAAGATATATCTTCAGTCTAAATCATCAAATGAGCCTCACTGGCTCCGGGTTAAAACAAAATGATTGTATAATAAAAATAGTCAAATTGAGTTGAAATAAGGAAGAATGCTAAGTTTACTGATTTAGATTTGTGTTTTCTGTTGCTAAACATTAAACATTAATATCTCTTAAAGGTTTTATTAGCTTTTTGTAATAAAAACACAAGATAAGATTGTGATGTGAAGTCACGTGCATTTACCTTGGGATGATGAGCACATGTGGGAATACTAAGTTTATATATAAAATAAGAGACACATGTGGTGGCAAACAAAATTCTATCACTGAATAAGATACAAACATTTCCAGTTGTCATTGATGAGGTTTATTTTCTTGCAAGAAAAGGTCAGCAATCATACAGTCACACAGATTGGCTGCAGAGTGTGACAGTGAAGGGAGGGCATACTTCCTCCTTAGTTTTGACTGCTTGAAGGTTATCTTTATAGGCCAATGATGGTATTTCAACCATACGTGGAACATTCTTAGACTTGTTCATTATATTTGATCCTTGAGTGGAGACCCTCCTGTCACGAACCAACACTCTTTACCAAATCCAATACAATTCCATATTAGAATAAGATTTGTGTGTGCTCTTTTACTATCACACATTTCTTTTCATCCAGCCATGTATACAGAGGTCATACACATACATTCATAAGGTTTTAGTTACAGTTAATTGTTCCATCAACGTAGCAGAGATTCATAGGACTTTACATGCAATCCTCGTGCATTTTATTACCTTAATCTAATTTATTGAAATTTATTGAAATTTATTGGAAATATTTGTGGTACAGGATAATACCTGGTATATAATATCTGGTATAATATCTGGTACAGCTAATTGCCTTCATGTTTCTCAGATTCTATTAATATGTGAAAATGCAAACATATAGAACATATTAAATTTATTCCACACATTAGTGCCTTTATTGCAAATCCATAGATAAATTGCATTCTATTAATTTTTTTCATGACGCTTTCCTTTATTCCATTTATAATTTCACCACAAAGCCACATCATTTAATCACATTACAGCATATACTTGAGCTCAAGAAATAAGCCAAAAATTCATTTTCTGTTGGAACTGCTCACCAGGATATGGGACAGCCTGGTGGAAGCAATCCTTGACTGACATGACACTGGACTTTAAACCATGACAGCCTTCAGATTCTTATTTAGGCCAGGGGCCTTTAACCTGCCCCTGCTATTTTCAGCCACTGTGACCATGCAGTTTAGGCTAAAATGGGAAAGATAAATATTAGCTTGAGACAATTTTAGTAAGAAGGGGCAAATGCACTAATATCGTATGAAGCCAATGTGGGTAACTGAGTCAATAAAGAATTTTTAGATATTTATTTAATAAAAACACACACATAATATGCTCCAGCTACACTGTACACAGGTATACATTGGACGGTCAATGTATTTCATATAATGAGCCTATCGGGTATAGTATTAAACTAGGGTTAGCTTTATTTTTTTTTTTTATTTTAACTGCTGGATTGCCCCAGTTACTGGCATCCAATCCCATTGAAATGCCTTTCTTTGGTCATTCATATGGGACAGTGTATTATATTGTGTAAACTTACGGTAAACCATTGACAGGTTAACCAGACGAATAACCTTCTTAAAGTAGGAAGAGATTTACAACCTGTCTTTGAACCTGTGATAGTGGTCACATGACAAAAATAAAACACTTGAGACCGAGGAACGGCCATGGCTTTGATCAACACAAATATTGCCAATTAGTACACTTTCATATTGATGAACATATTGCAGAAATCAGTAAGATTTCAAGCAACTTTCCTGAATTTCGAAAATCCAACAGGAAATCAGTGTAGTTACCCAATCTCCAAAAAAGGGATTGAAGTGGGACTGAAAACCCTGGCTAATGATTAAGCCGTCTGTCAAATGTACTGTGTACAAGCAGTTGAAATTATTCCAGTCTCTGTCTTCCATTAGAGAAAGAGACTGAATTACGAACAAGAAACATGCCCACCAGCCGCAGCTTCAACAACAGGTGAGAGAGTCTAACTATTTGTGTTTTTAACATATTTCATGCACATTTCTGTGCCTGGTAATCCTACATTGAGTGTTTAAATTATGACATATTGCATGAACAAAGCAAATTATGGTTACACTTTATTTTAAGGTGTCCTTGTAACAGTGTAATACAGTAAAGTATTGAGTAAAATACATGCATAATTTACTTTTATTACTATAAGTACATGTAACAAGGACACTGCAAAATAAAGTGTTACCCAAATTATTATAACATACTTTGTTTGATATAAGGTTATATTTAAACAGTTTAATCATTCCAGCATCTCTTTAAAAGAGAAAGAAATATATAATTTAGACATAGAAATGTATATATGTATATTATGATGAAGTGTTGTGTCCTGCGACTGGTTAATTGTGTTATGGTATGTTGGGGCAATAAAAGGCTCCACACAAATACATAAAACCCTATGATATCAGATTTCAACATGCCAGTCAAACTTTTTTCAGTTATAATTTGAACTCACATTGTGTTGTTTTACAGACAATTTTGCTAAATCTAGATATCATAATATAATACCTTCAAATAAAGTTCTTTTCATACCAAAAGCAAATTTCAGTTCAGTATAGTGGCATATTTCAAAGGCTGCCTGATATTGCGTCATCAAGTATGAGTAAAACACAGGTGTGTCAGACAGCTAAATTTAGATTTCGTACGTGTTCAATAGACTTAGTCAGCCTATCCAGACTAATAGTGCAATACATTTTGTAACAAAAAGCAGGTTTTATCTTGAGATGAATAAATGTTTTTATTCTAATGAAGACAGTCCAACCAGAATTTCAAAAGAAAATAAGCTATGAATTGTAATTCAACACATGATGCACATTTAATGATGATGACCTTTTGAACACAAGTCCTGCATTGTGATTTGAAGTCTTGAAGGAATGGGTGAACATAAACTCCACAGTATTGGATTTCAATAACTGCATCTCTCACTTTTGTAGGTCCTCTCTACACTCAAAGATAAGGTGTCAAGTTCAGCCACACAATCCTCACGTGAACAACAGAGAGGTGAATACATATACAGTATTCCTCTATTATGTATTTTTCTAATTAAATGCATCATTTCCAGTTAGAAATGTGCATTTCAGTGTATTTCAATACAAAACTACAAAACTGAACAATCCTAGAAATAAATTACATTTAAGTATTACTGTTTTTTTTTTAGTTTATAATCTCTTAATTTTATACTTGCAGGATTTGCCTAAAATATGGTTACCAGCTGGCAACAGGGATGTCCACTGCCCTGTGTGTTTACAGATCGTCAGTTATCCTGTAGAGACAAACTGTGGACATCTTTTCTGTGGTGCGTGTCAACCGACTGCAAACTATACATCATTGCAAAAAATAACAATTATTTGGATCTCAGATGTTAATGTTTCATAATGTTAATCATAACATGCTGGTTCACTTAAGGTGCTTTAGACTATAGTAACTGGGGCCAGTTGCATAAACATATCCATTATGTTAGCAGTTAGTCAAGTGGCAGTCAGTCTTACTAAATTAGACCAATTCACGTTTTTATGTAACTGACCCCAAAAAGTTATGAACAGTCTAAAAGAAAAACATTGGATGACTAACTTGTAAGACTAGTCTTAGCGGTCTATGCAACCGGCCCCTGGTCTACTGCGAGAGGGCAGATGGTGGTGGGCATTTACTACCCGATCATGTGACTCTCCAGTGTTGTGTAACATTGCACTGTTACCATAGTTACGAAAGTCCTGCCTCTCACCTGACCCAGATCAGGTGAATACACTCAGAGAGGGACAATTTTTAGATTTATGTTATTAACAAACTACAAGGGTAATACAAAATTCAAAAGTTGTACCTTTACATTGTAATTCAAAAAAGCTCAATAAAGAGACTGAAATAAAGAGCAGCAAAGATACAAGCTATAAAAATGAGTCATAAAAATAAATAGATACGTGGTGATACACAAGTCTACCTTTTTGATTCAATCAATTGTTCCAATATCTATTGTTCTTATCATTCTTCCTTATAGTCATATACATTTGACTAAATATATAAAAGTAGTGAACCTGAACAATTAATTTATGTTAAATAATAACTTTGAGAAAAAAAAACTTCCATCTACTTGGAAATGCTAGATTTACCTGAATCAAAAAAGGGATTAAATATATAGCTTGGCAACAAACCATATTATTTTATGATTTTAATATGATGTGAATAATGGAATCCAAATTACATTTTCTGAATCACCAAAGTCAATGTATTACTATGGAAAAGGAAATTTAAGGCATCTATCCAATAAAAATATTCTAAACTGTTGCAAATAAATACATTTCTGTTGCCAAGAAGACAATTTAATTGAGTTGGCTCAACTCAATTTGGGCCAATGTAATTGAGTTGGATTATAAAGGGCCTGAATCCTTTTTCTGAGTGAATAGGCACATAGTAAAGGAGAGGCCAATCCTTATCTGTCTCCTGTCTCTTTCCCTCTCTAGCACAATGTCTGATATCTTACTGGAAACATTGCTCCTGGTTAGATGCCATCAACTGTCCTTTGTGCAGACAGACGGTAAGAGATGCAGTCTCGGTAAGAAATTCTTAGCTGATGCAGTCTCAAAAAGATTAGATAGATAAACCTCTCATTGTATATGGTGCCTTTTATTATATACAGTAGACAACCACTAAAATGAAAGGGTTATCTTTTTCTCTCATTTATTTATCTTTATTCTTTATACTCAGGTGAATAAGATGTGCCATCTCTTCAGTGAGAACAGAGGTGACTGTAAAGAGAGAGAAGTGCTGAGACATGTCAAAGACTATAACAAGCGGTACTCTGGAGCACCAAGACAGGTAAATACTTAGAGCATGTTCCGTTTCACTCTACAAAAACATTAATATATATGTCATATAAACGCTACAATGTGATTGTAGTAGCTCGGCATTATCCATCATGTAATCGGACTATACAGCGTTGTGTGTACTGCGCATGTTGTAAAAGACAGGTGACAGTTGACTTAAAAAACTTAATTATATAACCTTTCTTTTTTGTTGACGAGCTTGTGCCGCTCCCAGTAAATCAATGCAGCGACCATTATTACTTCTCAGCAGTTTATTATTTTATTTGCTATGGACTATATCACATCACACCTATTTCGGTTCCTGATGCTTCAACGGTTGTGAAACCACAGGCCAGGAAAGGCATTGTTGCCTACAGTTGGATGACACTCACGGATATGTTTTTATTGTTCAGACGAACGTCAAACACTGATATCCCACGTGCTAGGTCATATGCTGCAATATGATTGTCATCTTTTTCTTTCTAGGTTAAGGACTACCTGTGTGATACACCTCTCTTTCTGCTCTTGCTGGTGAGATGGCTGGGGAACATGGGCGGCCTGGTGTGGCTGTTTCTCTTGAGGGTGGCTGTGTGTGGATTTGGTGCTGCCATGTCCTTGGCCTCCCCTCTGGAGACTCTTCCTGGGCCGTTGAGCAGTGTGCTGGGCACCCTGGATGATTTTGTAGTGGTCTTCCTTCTGCTCATTTCTATTGTTAACATCAACCAACCGATGGGGCCACAGAGGACAGGAACGCACTCAGTCACGCAGGGTGTGCTGACCGACGCCTTGTAGAGGACAGTGATAATGTGCTTACTAGCATGATGAAATTACACTAATCAACCTTGTTGGCAAAGGTTAAACGTGTTATGACCTGCTGCACTTTGGACTTAGTGAACATGGAGTTTTGATGTTATAAAACCAGGCAATTTAAAGTGTTTTATTAAAGATAGATTGTAAATAATAAATGTAAAGTGCTTTTATAAATATTCAAGTTTCTAATAAATACTTATTTATATTTTTTTGTTTAATCGCTTAACTTTCACACAAAGGAAACTGAGACACGCCACAGAAACATTTAATCAAGATTGTTTTAATACTTTGAAAGTGTTTGTAGTGTTTCCTCAATATAGCGTTTTTCTCAGTGGAATGTTAATCATTTTTGGAATGTATATTTTGGATTTTTAAAATAAAAAAATTGTGACAATTGGCCATTACATGTTTATTATATCTTAATGCAATTCAAATAGCTTATGTATTTAGAGATGCATATGTTGAGGCACCAGTTTTCAGCAGAAATCTGGATGTTATTTCTACCAAAGTACATTCATACAAATAACCATGTATGAACGTAAGATTTCCAAAGGTCAGTCCAAGATCATTCAAAATTATTTAATAACTCTCCAAGTCAAGAGTTGGCTAGTCTGTCTATTTGTTTATCGTCTATCACAAATGTCCAGAAGCATATCTCTATGAGTTTTGACACCAGGCTGCTGCATTACGGAACATGCTAAGCCACGGTGAGGGTTCCAGTGATTTGCGAAGGTGGCGAGGGGCCCAAGCCCACTGCCAGCCCAGCACGGCCCGCTCCGGATGGGGCATCATGGCCAGGTGGCGGCCATCTGCAGAGCAGATGCCTGCCACACCTTGTGCGGAACCATTGGGGTTCATGGGATAGATTTCAGTAGGGGTGCCCGAGTCATCCACATAACGCAGAGGAGCTAAAGAGCCGCTGGTCAGCTTCTGCTGAGCCTCGGGAGAACGAAACCGCATCAGACCTGTGGAACAAAAGAGAGGCGTTTTAAACGTCACACAACAGGAACAACACACACTGCAGAGTTTTAGCCTTTGGTAATACATCGACAGAGAGATCTGACTATATTATAAGCAGAAATCATGCCTACCTAAAAATTAAAAATGGTCTGACTTTTGGACCCCACTAACAGAAGAAGTAAATGCACCTGTCAAGTACAGTGATACAATGGACAGATTTCTAACCTTCTCCATGAGCGACCCAAACACCCAGAGCAGAGCCCTCCATTCCCTTAAGCATGATGGCCGGAGAGGGCAGGATGCCCACACTCACAAACCTTGATTCGAACCGGCCAGACTTGTTATGGGTCAGAGTAACATCAGAACCTGCAATTGAAATGAATAATAAAAAAACATTTAAATAAATAAAACAATCTAATATAAAACAAACTATAAAATTATAAATATATATATTATAAAAATATACAATAAATACATAATAAATAAATTTAATTTATTATAAAATTAAATACAGTGAAAGTAGGCTAGTTAGAGAAAAGAAAGTGAGGAAATTCTTGAGGCTGTGATTGCCATTTACACATTTTATGGATGAGACTAAAAGTTTTCTCTCTCACCTCCATCCTCTCTTTCACCCACCCAGCCCAACAAAGCCAGAAGCTGACACCCGTTACACACTCCTAGACTCAGCGTGTCTTTACGGTTGCGGAAGCGCTCAAATTCCTCACGAGCCTTGGGGTTAAAGGTCACTGTTGCAGCCCACCCTGATTAATAAGAAAAAGTCAAAGCATCTGATCCTCAGCTGGAGGACAAGTGCTAACAAACACTCAATTTCAGTATGCAGAGTGGCAAGGCTAGTATGAAATGACCTACGAGTTGGTTTTCGCAAATCTAAGGCCATTGAAACAGTCAATGGTGGGGATGCTTGTTATTCTATAGCAGAACTATCATACAGTTCATATGTAAGAGTGCTGCAACATCCAATAGTGTGATTTTCACCTTTAGCTGACCCCAGCACATCTGCATAGCTGAAACCACCCACAAACACCACGGCTCGGAAGGGGTCAAGGGTCGTAGAGCCTGAGCACAGGTCCTGCATTGTGACATCCCACACCTACAAACGGAAAAAAAGTCTAAATAAATCAAACTCAGTCTTGTTAACAGTTAACATTGAACATTGTGCAAGAAAAAAGCAGCATTTGTGGTATTAGTGAACAAACATAATGGTTTAATTTTATTGTAATCCAAGGAACAATTGGCTATAGCATACGCTATAATAACATGTATAGGGCTATGTTAATGTATTTACATACTTGCACACATGATGCTTACGTTTCAAAGCTGAAAATCATAATACATTCATTTTCTTGTTTTATTTTTATAAATACTTTCACAAACAATTATCAAAAATACAGTAAAAACAAAAATATTACTACAAGAATAACTGTTTTCTATTTTAATGTCTTTTAAAATGTAATTTATTGCTGTGATGGCAAAGCTGAATTTTTTGCATCATTACTCCAGTTTTTTTAGTGTCACACAATCCTTCAGAAATCATTTTAATATACTGATTTGGTGCTCAAGAAACATTTCTTATTATCAATGTTAAAGTTATAAAACAACATAGCTATTGTTTTTTGGTGTTTATGTGCACCTTTACCTCGAATCCAGCCATGAACAGAGAAGCGGACATCTCTCTGTCTCCATTACTGCCTTCCTCTCTCACAACAGCTACGCGAGGTTTCCCTGAAGCTAAAGCACAATCCAAATATTTTAATATACAGGTCAAGAATGAATAACGGAAAGATACATGATTGTTAAATGAGTCCATGGTCTCACCAAGCTCTTTACCGATGGGTGTTTGGGAGGGGTCAAAGGTGAGTTTGAGGTATGGCTGTGTGCGAGAAGCAAGCCCTTCTTCTTCTGCTTGGACACACAGTGGATTAGCCTGCAGTCGCTCCAGCTGAAAACTAGTGCTTTCCCATATCGCCCTAAGTGTGGGTAGACGCTCATCCAGCACTTCCTGTCCACGCAGACTCACACTGACCTACAAGACAGTACGGAAAAGTAATCAGCAGTTATTGATCACTTTTCCCTTCCCATCACATAATCATTGAAGTATAATAATATCCCATTGGACTCCATTAATCCATTCATATGCTTTTAGGTTAAAAAAGGGCTCAGCTCACCTTGGCATCTGGTCCAAAACCAGAAGTTGTGCCAATTCTGTGACACAAGAGACCAGCATCTGTGTATCTCTGACAGACACTCGATGCATTGCTCTCACACACCTCCAAAACCAGACCAAGCTCCTCTGAAAAAAGAGCCTCCATCACTGAAAGAGAGGAATGGGAAGAGATATGTATATAGCCACGTATATAGGCAAATTTAATCTTGTGAAAAATATGAATATCCCAAAAAACTATTGCGAATAAAGCAGCACTTCCCCCCTGTGTGCTCAAAAACACTTCTCCAAAAGTGATGGTTTTGTTCTCTTATATTTAAATAGACTAAAACTATTAAATAGCTGAAATAGAATAAAATGTAAATATTACATTAAAAAACTTGACCAAAAATTAGAAAATAAAAAGTATTTAATTAAAGTATTAAAATGACTAAAACTGAAAGAAATTAAAGCTCAACAGAAATATTTTTTAAAAAGAAACTAGTAAAATAAAATGACTCAAACAAACTATTTTTAAAATACAAATGTTGATATAATAATTTATTTTTAATGCAATGCCTTATCTAGGATTAAAATCATATACAAATAGGACGCGTTTACTATTTCCAAAGAAAAACACGGAATTATATAAATGTAAACTAAAAGCTTCTTGAAAATGTTAATACATACTATAACAGTATATAAATAATACTAAAATAACACTTTTCCAGAGAAACGAGTGTATTTTCTTGTGCATTTTGGAAGTTGTGCAAAAAAGCTTGAGCTTTTTCCAAAACATAAATCATTTTTTTATTACCAACCGTCAACGCCTTCTAAAGGCAAGTCCACAACTATCCCATGATTCCCTGCAAAGGCCATCTCCAGCAGACAGGAAATAAGCCCTCCATCACTGACATCATGTCCTGCAGTTAGCAGTCGATCTGCAATATAAAGTTTACATCAACAGATTGTACATTGTTGATGTGCAGCAGCATCTTAACTAATACAGGCAGCAGAGTTTGGGAGCAGTAAACACTGTTTCTAAATCAGTTTATGGATTTTTTTTAACAGCTTAGCTGGATCTATAGAAGAAGAATGGTGCTGTTAATGTATCAATATATAAGATGAAGTAAAATATCAGCTTATATATAAAGCACATACTGACCCTGAATCAATGTCTGTGTGGTGTTGAAGCAAGCAGAGAGCTTGTCTGGCTGATCCAGATCAGGACTGCAGTCTCCGAGTTGCCCATAACACTGAGCTAAAGCAGAGCCGCCCAGCCTGTATTTACCTGAGCTCACAGGCACATACAGAAGCACACCTGAGAAAGGAAGAGAGAGTATGTGAAAGATGTACACAATAGTGATCTGTTTTTGATATGAGAGGTAAAAAGGGGTTAAGATTCACAAAGTCTTAACCTTTGTCATCAGGGTTTTCCAGGTCAGGGGTCACAGTAGCTGTGATATCAGGACACACAGCATACACTGAGATAACCAAAGAGCCTAAAACACAAGGAGAGTAGTTTGTTGTGCGACATAAAAATACAAGAATTTTGAAAGCATTTATTTGAAAAATACAGTAAAAAAACAGTAATATTGTCAAATATTATTATAACTGTTTTCCATTTTGAAATGGAATTCATTCATGTGACGGCAAGGTTGGATTTTAAGCATTTTTCTGTGTCACATTATCTTTGATCAATGTTAAAAAAAAAACTTTATTTGAAATAGAAATCTTTTGTGACATTATAAATGTCTTAACATTAGTGTCCTCACTGAACAAAAGTTTTAATTTCTTTAAAAAAAAACAAGAACTTTTGATTGGTGTATATAAAATACAAATGTCATACCTGTTCTAACTGCATTTTAAATGGTGACATGCTCAAGACAGATACCTGGGGCCTTAACCGTTTCTCCACTGACACGTGCAGCCATGCTAAGTGAATCTTTTCCCCCATCCACGGCCACTCCCAGCTGCCCCATGACCTCACACATGGCCTGGCAGGCCTCCCAAAGACTCGCTCCCTCTCCTGGCAGCTTAGCAGCCCACATCCAGTTACCACTGCACTTAACATCCTGTGAAGATATGCAGATATCTTTGGATGACAAGTGTGTGTGTGTGTGTGTGTGTTTTAGATTACATGCTGTCACTTAACATGTTTAAAAATGCACATGAGTTTATTCACCTTGAGAGCAGTCACTCTTGCAAACACCAGGTTAGTGAGAGCTTCTCCTACAGCCATTCGAGCCCCAGCTGCCGGTGACACCAGCCCTTTGATTGGCTGTTCGCCTATCGCTGTGGCTGCACCCTGGAGGCTGAACGGAGACAGGGCAACAACAGCTACGTCAGCCAGTGGAGTGTGAAGAGGACCTACACACTGTTGCTGAGCAATCAGACCAGTCACAGATCGATCAACCTGGAACAGAAGGGTTTGATTTCATTTTAATTTATGTTTGTCAATTAAAAAATGCTAACATTTATATAAATGCTATGGTCTTTATGGACATGTTGCATTCATTTTTTTAATTCTTTTGAAATGCCTGTAAATAAGATCAGACAATTAACTAATTTATTCAATATTTAAATGAAATTATTCAATTACTGAATATATTTAAATGTAATTATTTAAAAAAATTAATTACATTAAAGATGGCAAGATAACAATAAATTCAAATGTCTGGATATACCAGGAAGTATATAAATAAGTACCACTGCAATAGACAACCTGGAAAAAGTCATATATTATTATTATGCATGTGCTAAAGAGGGAGTATTATACCTTGTTGGTGAGGTAGCGCTTGCTGGCCACAGCAGGCAGCCGGAAAACTCTCTGTAGAGCAGGAAGAACAGAGAGACCCGCAGGAAGAGAGAGAGGCTGCAGAGTCACAGCCATGTGCTCCAATACAAACTCCTGAAAAGAGACAGTTTAAACTCTCGTTGACACATGTAGTACTGACTGAGCAGTGAGTGACTTTTACATATTCATCACAATCAAACATGCTTAATGTGAAAAAAAGGGTGTCCCTAGACCCTTTTTACTAGGCCACGAGCCGCAATACTGAAATAGTGCTGTACCCCAGTTTAATTACTCAAAAATCCTTGTCTTCCAATGGAGATCACTACTGTATAATGACCTGAGAATCATTTTACCTGACTATATTTCAGCAATCATGTAGTGTGTTTTCAATTTGCTGTTAAGATTCAGATGATGCCAGATTCCTGAATGAATCGCATTTGATGTAATCTGTCAAACAGCTTTGCAACAAGTTCTGTATTTGATTGCAATTCAGTTTGATTCAATCGGACATTTCACTCATTCAGTGAATTGTTTGCAGCGGTTTCTGACATTGAATGGTAACAGGATACTTTATAAAATGCCAGATGAGGTGAATATTAACCTACAATACATTTTAGGAAACAAAACTCGGAAATCTGGCATCATTTGTCAGCAATGAAGCAGATCTTAACTGTGCATGTAGCTTGTGAATAGGTAAAGACAAGTGATATCCTATATCCAGTTTTGAAATATGGGGGCACTTTATTGATAGGGGGCCTATGCCCCAGTAATAATGAAATGCTAGAAATGCTCCTGGTGATAAATAAAGGCTAAAAATTATAAATCCAGATTTCAAAGTCTGGACACTGCATTTCAAAAATCAGCCAAGAGAGGGTGCACTCTACCAAAATTTCTATTTTTCTTCTTCTTCAGCATAGCTATTAATTAAAGGGGAGGTAAAAAAGCATACAAGCTACTCTATGTCTAGTAGATATTAATCAAAATAAAACAAAATAGATTGTTTTTGCACCTTCTGTGGCATCTTTCCCAGGACCCAATCCAGCTCCAGATCCACAGGGCTCCGCCCACTGTGAAGCCCATCGGTCTGTTTAGACAGGTCATCCACCAGCACGATCTATAGAGCAATATATGCACATAATCAGAAAGTACAGAAAGTATCAAGAAGTGCCCAAAACTACAAAAAGGCACAAACAATGTGACTCACCTTGCCATCACCAGTTATCTTGCCAATAAAGTCAACAGGACACTTCTCCCTCTGACACACCCTCTCGAGGAAGCTCCGGTCAGCGGGGCGGAGCAACAGAGCATTACTCTCCTGATACTCCGCCCCCCACAGCTCCAAAACACTGAGGGTGGGGTCACCTCTCTGAGCATCAGGGCAAAATATGTATGCGATTGATATGAAACACTTTGACATTAAAATCAAGATACAAATGTTTTGATAAAATCTCACCTTAAACTTGCTGGTATAGATAATGGCACCAGCAGGCTCACTCAGCTCCTTTAACACGTTACCTATACAAATAACATGGTGTTTTTGAAGTCTAGGCTTCAGAAGAGAGCACATTGTGCTAAGCACATCTATTTTTTGACCCCTACCATTTCCTCCAGCACCCTGGTCATGAATGCTGCAGATGGGGTTTCCTTCCATTCGCTCTAGGCAGGCCCTGAGAGCCCGGTTCATCTTTTGCTCCATTTCAGCGTCTCCTCTCTGAACTGCTCCAAGATCCCTGGCACTGGAGTTATCACCTTGAACCTACAATAATACACACACATGCACACATTAAGTTGCATCTTCGCACATAATATGAATAATGATGCAATACACAAGCATGCCCTGTAAACACTAAGAAAACACCTGCACTTTAAAGCAGCTAGTAAATTCACTTAATTTTTTGTTGTTGTTGTACCTGTACAGAAGAGGCAGCACCTCCACCAACACCAATCCTGTACACAGGACCTCCCATTTTCACCACCTCCATACCTGCCGAGGACACAAGAAAAAAAGAGAGGAATGAATAAAGAAAAAATAGCCATTTGTATACAGTAATGTTCAAAAGGTTGGGGTCAGTAATATTTTTTGAAAGAAATGAATCCTTCTATTCAGCATGAATGCAATAAATTGACCAAAAGTGGCAGTAAAGACATTTAACATGTCCAAAAAGATTCCTATTTTAAATAAACACTGTTATCTTGAACTCATCAAACAATTCTGGAAAAAAATGCATCATGTTTTACACAAAAATATTAAACAGCACTATTAAACTAATGTTTCTTGAGCACTAAATCAGCATATTAGACACATTTCTGAAGGATCATGTGACACTGCAGAGTGGAGTATAGCTGCCGAAAATTCAGCTTTGGCATCACAGGAATACATCTTAAAATATATAAAAGAAAAACAGCTATTTAAACTTGTAATAATATTTCATAATATTACTGTTTTACTGTATTTTTGATAAAAATAAACGCAGCTTTGGCAAGCGTAAGAGACTTATTTAAAAACACTTGCAGACTCTAAGCTTTTTGTATATAAATGTCTTAATGTTTATTTTATTATTAACAGCTTGTTTTAAAATATATATTTTTAATCTTTAATACCATTATTATTGTCTTTTTTCCACTTAAAGGGGTGGTATAATGAGGGTGAGCAAAACGCAGAGGGTGAAGCTTCGACAGCTTGTGTAATTTTACCTCACACAGACATGCACTGAAAATTTCAAAAACTTTTATCCGTTTATGTTCGAACCAGAGTCAGATGATGTCAACTGAGTCAATGATGGAGAGACTCAAAAAGTGACAACATGTAGAATGCAACAGGACATTTCTGAATGGTAAGTTTATGAACTTATGTAAGCTGGTGTGTAGTTATCTTCTAGTCATTGATTAGCATATTCTGTCTTGATAATCTGTAAATCATGTTCAGGAGACAGGGTTTATGTAAATTCAAGGGTTGGTGATGTCACTAACCCGGGAGGAATGTCCTGTAGTCCCTACCAGCCGTTTGTTGTAGTCCTTAAAAAGCAATTTCTTTAAAAGCAAATATCTCCCTTTGCTTTGAACTTTAAGCATTGTAACTTTGCAGATGTTGTTTATGCTCAAACAGCAACATTACACACTAACTAAAGTTAGAAAAGTGAAATCATAATCAACCACCCTTTTAAGTTTTTATTGAGGAAAAAATACATGTACTACAAATTCAAAAGCAATTGTTTATATTATAATGGTTATATTTCTTTTCTCTTTTTGACACTGCTTTTGTTGTGTGCATTGATGCTTTGTCAATATGTTATGTTTAACAACCAAGCTAATAAAATATGTTGAAACTGACTATGAGTGAGGGAAAAAAAGAAAGATGCCAATGTAGGAGGATTTAAAAATATTATGGTGCATCAGGTGTATCTTTTTTCTTATGTACCTGGTGCAGCTTGTTCTTTCTCCACGTGCTGGTCCTCAATAGAGCCCAGCCCACCACTGAACATGATTGGTTTGATCCACTCCCGACGTTCGCCGTTAGCCAGGCGCATTCCAAAGGAACGAGCAAAGCCTTAATAGGAAAGAAAATAACAAATTAAGAGTTATAAATCCAAGCCAATAACCACAATTAAACAGATGACTACTCTCCTGCTAGATTTCACCTGCTAGAACTGGCTCCCCAAACTTATTGCCATAGTCAGAGGCTCCATCACTGGCCTCTATGGCCACCTGGAGTGGAGGAGCAAAGCTGGATGGGTACTCCCACCCTTCCTCCTCCCACGGGAGTACAAAACCTGAGAAAAGAGAAGATCCTGGTATGTGGAAGTGAGCTCACATAACAAAATATGGCAAAGAATGGACTGTGAGCTGAGTTTTAAGGGCACTATTCTACTAAGTGGTAGAGGTTCATTCTTGAAACAGAACAAATGGATTAATAGCTTACCTGGGATGTGCAGGTTACCAAAGCAGTACCCAGCAGTGCCTGCGATCACATGACCACCTTTTCCTGCGCTCTGCACATCTCTGATTCGCCCACCAGTACCAGTGGTGGCACCGCTGAATGGAGCAACACCTGGATGTAATAAAGAGAATTTTATGACTCATATATGAGCCACAGTATTGTTATTGTTAACTAAAACCACAAAAAATATTTCCATGTAGGGGTGAAAATCATCAGAGGGCTCACAATATGATATTATCACGATTCTTAAGCCACAATGCGATATTATTGATTTTAAACATTTTGTGATATGCGGAGTATTGCAATAACATAATATTGTGATTTTTCAAATGCAATTTTTTTCAAACGTCCCCAAACAAAAAAATGGTTACGTTTCTTTTCAATTATGAAATGTAATTATGTGCAGAATCACATTTATATCGTTGTTTTTACGAAAACACATACATATGCAATTAACAGACACTTAAATGCATCCAAATTGGATTCTAGATGGTGCTATGGGGTTATTTTCATTATGAAATAACCTACAGAATAATACAAGACAGTTTGATTTCAAAAGAGCATAACTGCAATCAGGTAATGATGATGCAGGCTGTTTTAGGCATAGATAAATACATAGATTCCTCATTATCGGCTGTTTCTATGGGCCGCTATACGTAAGCTGTTCGCCACATTGGAACGGTCAAAGTTGGTCCGTGAACACTTGAGAGCAAGTTGACTGTCTGCAACCGCATTTAGACGAATGTATGGATCTCTATATCCGCAGTAGACTTTAGCAGATGATTTTCATAGGATTTAGTTTATCATTAATGTTAGATAAGGCGAAGACATTAGCTAACATGGCATTAAAAATATACCGTAGGTTAAGACCGGTAATGTTGAGTTAATGCATATTAAAAAAACAACGACAACACACTGGCACCTGTGTAAGGTTATCCCATTTCTTCGGGAATTAAAATCTCAGCGGTTTTTACAAGTAGTGACTGCACAGTGTTATGGCTACTTGGAAAAACGTATTGATTTTTACTGTGAGTGACGACAGCATCTGAAATGCTCATTGATTTTTACTGCGAGTGACGTCAGCATCTGAAATGTTGACCGTTTCAAAATTAACGAGTCTGGAGCGGTCAAATGTTGCATCTACGTATATACATCTATGGTTTTAAGTATCCATCTTCACCCTCTCATTGCATTAGACACATTTTACTGCTGCTGCTGTCCATTGTCTGTTAATCGCGTTGTATTATGAACGAGCACGCTGGCAATGTAGATATGACATTATGTAGATAACTTCTTTGATTCCAATTGTGTTTTGTTGCATCTCAGCGTGCAGCTAGCTTGCCATCATACCATACCATACCACTAAAACCATGTCCATGTCGGATTTCCATGTCGAATTAACAAATTATATTTAGCTTTCACTGTGCGGGCTTGCTCAGAAATATGCAAGAACATGCTTCATTTACACAAAGTTCACTGCGTGTGTCCGAGAGGGAAAGAGAAGGAGATGTGGTAGCGTTACTTTACTTGGGCTGTTTGTGAAATGACAGTCTGAAGGAAAGATTTAAAATTATTATTATTTCCTGCATTATAATGGTAAAATCATTTCCAAATTTAAGTGATTAAATATAGTTATTATTATCAATACTGAAATAAAATAAATTAAAGCTAAATAGAAATATATATTTAAAAAAAACACCAAATGAAAACTGAACATACAAAAATAAAAGCTAATTTAAGACATTAAAAAATACTGTAATGGCATTTAAATAATACTAAAATATAGCATTACTCAATTTATAAGTAATATTTTGCTTATTGATCATGTTTTGAGTAATAGCTGTTTTAATTCTCATTAAAATGAATTTAGGTTGGCCTCTACACGTGTGAAAAAGCGAGCAGATTAAATGTGTATAGGATCAGACCAGTGGGGAAGTTGTGAGTCTCTGCAGTGAAGATAACGTGTCTGGTAGCATGTCGGGCTTCATATGGACTGGCCTGAGCAGGGTTTGTGGGATACATGCACTCCAGCTCCATGCCTTTAATACCACTACAAACACACAAGAACCACATATTGAGACTTCCTGCTAAAGTGCCATTCAAACGGGTTGACATTCACAATAAAGCATCTAACCTGCTGTTGTCACAGAATTTGATGACATTGTTCTGGTTGCTATGGTGCTGAGTGCCCATAATGAGGCTGAAGAGCGTCTCCTTCTGCTCTTCTCCATCAATGATCATCCGCCCTCGGAAGAACCAATGGCGGCTGTGCTCACTGCAGGACAAACAGGGCATGAAGGCGTCATTGTTCATGCTATTGCAGATAAAAGACACCCTTTCCTTTGGGGTTTATCCTCTGGAGACCACACACACCTGTTGGACTGAGCCAGATCAAAGCATTCTACACTGGTGGGATTCCTTTTCACTCTCTGGAAGAGTGCAGTGTAGTAGTCCAGATCCCAAGAGTCAAACGCCAACCCTGTTCATACACGCAGCGAGACAAACAAACAAAATTAAATGAAGAAAAAGATGATCAGAAACAAATACAAAACCAAAATAAAACCTGCTAAACTGAACCTTTGCTAAGCATCCCTTGGTTACTGTTGCTAACTGTTTTACAGAACGTCCTATAGGAGCATAATCACTAGTCATAACATCAGTGTAAGTAAACAAAACTGCTCCTTTTCACTTTTGTTCTATGAACGCTTACTATTGACACTAAATTGATGATGTGAAGTTAATGTTAATAACATAAAAAAAAACACTTTAAAAACACCATGGCTAACATTCATCACTATTATAAGTGACTATTATAAGTTCTAAAACATTTTTGGGTAATATCAGTAAAATTGGATTTGAACAGACAGATGGTTGGTAAACTTACACTATTGTTCAAAAGTTCTCTTATGTTCACCAAGGCTGCATTTATTGGATCAACAATACATTAAAAACAGTAATATTGTGAAATATTATAACAATGTCAAATAACTGTTTCTAGATTAATATATTTTCAAATGTAATTTATTTCAGTGATTGCAAAGCTGAATTTTCAGCACCATTACTCCAGTCTTCAGTGTCACATGATCCTTCCGAAATCATTCTAATATGGTGATTTGCTGCACAACAAATTCTTATTAATGTAAACATTTCTTATTATTTTTGTGGAAACCGTGATACATTTTTAATAAAGATAAATAAAGGCTCAAATAACAGTGTGTCCGTTTAAAAAATCTATTTGACCTGATTGTTTTATTTCTAACTCAGTAGGCCTTCACTAATCTCTGAAACAGACACAGTGAGTTTTGTTGTAATCCACCGGCTCACTTTGTCTCTCATACAGTCATACATTCTCTCCCTTCACACACCTTGTGATCTAATCAATTAGGCTCCCCTAATCTTGTGACATCTACTCTTCCTCTAATCATGTTAAGTGTCATGTGACCTTACAATACTGGATGATTATGTGCTGATCTCATCACTGAGTACTGACAACACACACACTTTTTAGGCATTTGATTGAATCCCTATTCAAATACTCATTATCTTTACTCTATATGCATTATTTTCATTTTCATGTAATGATTCTAGTTAGTTTTATATCCTTGCACTTGTACTATAATGATGGAATGGTAAGTAGATGGCATTGAATGGTTATACTAGTAGTTAACTGGTATGGGAATTTCAATTACCCATATTTTTCTCTTCTGTTAACTGGCCAATTAGATGATGCTTAGAAGATGCTAATGTCATAAAGGCCACCTATAGGCTGATTAATCTGCCTCTCACTAGGTAATGCCATGGCACTCTAAGCTACTTCAAAGGATATACGGTATGTCAAAAAAACAGGATATTATCATTATCAAGTTACTTTTATATAAGTGGAAATGTGGGACAGACTCCAAACACGTCTCTTACCAAGTTCATCATTGGCCTTCTCCAAGGCGGCACGACCTTTTCCCAGAATGTCCACCTCAAACACTTCCTGTGGCTGAATATCAACGGCGAATGATGTGATTGGCTGGGGGTAAACACATTCGGTCATACTGTCATACAGGCAGCAAATCAGTCTCTCCATCTCTCCGCCCTTCATTACTCCAGTATGTCCTTCCTGGGGCTACACATGGGGATGAGAAAAGAGAGCTTTTAATCAAAACGGGTGAAAAGAACTCACTGAAACGAAAAGCTATTTAAGGCTATTCTCCTGACCTTGATGAGATGCCTGCGGGAGAGCTCCACTCTCGTCACCTGGTTCAGACCCGCACTTCGGCAGATGGACACGGCATTGGTGGACCAAGCAGTGGAAAAGTTCAACCTACAACGGTTAAGATATAATTGAAAGATGTGATATAAGTTGTATCAAAGTTTACAATGCCATACCATCAAGATAAAACAGTGGCAGAGGTTACCTGGGTCCAATCTCCACCAGTCGTGCCCCATTCGCTGGTTTTAGAGTGGGTTCCTCTGACAGACAGACAGAATAGGGGGGACTAAACAACCAGCGCAATATACCTTTCTGCTCCATGTTTAAAGAGTCAGAGCCTGAGAGAGAAAAAGATGCAGATGAAGAGAAGACAAATATGAAGAGAGACACAGTTGGGGTTTAAATATTATCTAAGAAAACTTAAACTAAATTGTGCTGGATAATTTAGCTGCTTCATAAAAATTAGGTAACACAATACAATAAGGTCCAATTAGTTAACATTAATTAATGCATTAACTAACATCAACTAACAATTTGCAGGACATTTATTACAGTATTTATTAATCTTAGTTAACTTGTTCATTGTTAGCTGCGGTTAGTTCATGTCCATGTCAGATTTTTTAATTAAATAATGTATTAGTAAATGTTGAAATTAACATTAAGATTAATAAATGCTTTTAAGTATTTTTCATTGTTAGTTGATGTTAACTAATAAAGTTGAATTATGTTAAAAAAATTGAATCTTATTGTAAAGTGTACCACTAATTAACTTTGCAACACTGACATAGTCATTGAACTAAATTGAGCTAAAAAATAACACTTGTCTTTACCGATTTACTGCTTTAGAGCTGCTTTCTGCTCAAATTATATTTGCTTCGTAACTAAAGAACAACAATCTGTATTGTATTGGTATAAATAATTGCAAATTTACATGACAAAGAGCCACAAACTCATACTGTTTTCTCTCACCGTCCAGCTCTACATTGTAGCAAAGCTCTGTTGTTATAGTAACATCAGGATGCAGTTGTGCGATCCTTCTTAGGACCCGGCCCTCCCTGCTCTCCTCTCTCCTGTAGAAGCGCATGACTGGCATGATCCTGACACAAAAAGAGAGAGAGAGAGCATCCATAAGAATGTGCTTCAAACTACTTTCACTCTGCATACTGGGGCACACTGGCACAGTAGGGAAGCATTTCCTAACCTACCTTTAATTGAATTTATCAGCAATAAAATAAAATAAAAATTCAGAAATCAAAAAGATTAGAAAAAGCTTTATTGCCAAGAGTGCTTACACAAAAGGATTGTTTTCCCTCTTGGTAATGAAGCTTACAGTGCACACACATATAAAGACAACAACAAGAAACATAATAACAAAATTAAAGAATAAAAATATGAAAAAGTGTAAAGATACAGGTTAAGTTGGAACATACATTTACAGTTATGAACTTATTATGGATAATATGAACACATAAGAGTGCATTTATTGCACATTTACTTATGAAAAAAGTTTTAGACTGCTAATGTAGTAATTATCTTTTATGTGGATGAGTATCAAGGGGGGAAGTCAGGGGTCAAACAGATAATTTGGGGGCTGCCAATCACAAGGCAGGCAATTACAACCTAGACAGGAGTCACCTATTATGTTAAAAGAAAAGTGCTTTACATGTTAATGGGTTAGATTTAAAAAGGCAACTTCATTTAAATTACACAAATAAGTGAATAATACCAAAAAACACCCCCACTATGCACTGTTAACAATAAGAAGTAAGTCATATTAATGTTTAAGTAGGTTACTGACTCAACAGTGAGACAGAGTTGTTGGGACGTACTAACAGCCTAATAATTATTTACAAACTTTTCGGTGCATATTATATCTCACAGCCAGATAAAATAAGTAACGTTATTGTAATTGTCACTTAGCAAAACAATGTGTTATTGTTATTACTTTTCTGGTTCAAAATGGTGAACAAGTATCTTACTTTTGGGTTGCTCAAGATGTCCGCTGGTAGACTCGTCAATGTTATTGACTCGTGATGAAACTGATGTTGACCACTGCAGAAGCACAGCACACAGATCCACGTGTGTCAGTGGGTAAAGGGTTTAACACGAACCTTCCGCCACAAGGATCACTCTCTATGCGCATGCGCATTTCCATATGGGTTTGATCCATAGGTTGTAGGTTTGATCGCCTATGGTTTGGTCAGGTTATATATTTTTTGTTTTAAGAGTCTACAGGTTATAGCCATAGAAATGGTACTGACATTATGTCATCTGAATGGAAACAATAAATGAGCATATTGATAAATGAGCACTAAAACCTATGAAAAAAACATATTTATAAAATACGGGAATAACTTGTCATTTATGAGGGTGGGAAATTGAGCACAAACAAACAAACTCTTCACTGACACTGTTTTCGTTTTAGTATACGAGTACACTACCCTAACATTTGATTATTCTTTATTAGGGCGAAAATTGTTCGTCGTGGAACAGTCGTAATTGTTAATTATTTACATTATTTTATTATTATCATATTATTTAGATTCACACCGTGTTATTAGTCAGTATAAATTAGATAAATTAATCACTTATTTTTAAAGTGCCATAGTTTTAACATAAAATAATACATTTACTGAATTCGGAACCGAATACTCTACGTACTACTTTTATCTTGTATTTCTATTGCAGAAATAGTTAGAGTAAAAAACTAAAATAGTAAGAGTAGCATGCTAGTATGCGGTTCCGAATTCAGTAAATCTGTATAATAATTTTTCAGTTTTCATTTCATCAGCCAGTCAGAGTAATCGTTGTAAATATTATACAGCCAATCAGAATACTTCTTGTACACACTCCTCTTGACTGTCAGAGGTCGAACATGGCGGCGTGCACAAGGAGGGCGAGTGAAATGATGGGCTTGCTACGAATTTTAAGAAATTTAACTCATAACGAACGTATGTTACTATGTTTTATATTCCCAATTACCAAGTCAATGTTAGATGAGTAATAACAGAAAAGAGCACTAGTGAGAGAATCAAATAAAACTCACCTGCTCAATTAAATAAATCTACAGTAGTTTATAAGAGTTTACAGTACTATTTAAATAATGAAACCGTTAGCTATTACTGACACCTAAAATTATTAATACATATACACGTTACATCTTTTATTTTTAGGACTTTTGTCGACGTCTGTGATGAGGCATGCTGCGGCGTCTGATGGACCTCCAAAATTCACCCCTCCGACCAAACCTGTTATAATAGACAAAACACAGAAAGAAGCGTCTTTGCGACGGTATGTTCATTGTTGTTGAATAAGTTGATATGATTATGTTTTGATTTACGGGAATTCAGTATTAGCAGGGCTCAGCTCCCAATGATTAACATATATATATATATATATATATATATATATATATATATATATATATATATATATATATATATATTTTTTTTTTTTTGTATACTAGGCATGAACTATTACATTAGGTTCTACACCTATCAAGTCATTCCTTGAATACTGAATTATTTTCTAATAATTTTAATTAACCAGCTAATATTCATTAAGAATAAAGAAACACTTTTTATTACTGCAATTGTCTAGATTTGCAAGGAAAAAAATTAAGAGCCAAACCTGTATATTATGTAATTTTTATTTTAGGTAGACTTGGGTACATTAAAACAGAACCCAACTCTATATTTCAAATGCATATAAAGAATAGACAGGATTTTGATGCAAGATGAAAAATTGATGCTGAAAATTGGACATGTCAGAAAAGTTGCATGCCTTGATCAAACAGGAGGTTATTTTATGTTTAAGATAAAAACAAACAAAATCTCACAGCATTAGCTGTAACATGGAGGCTGCAAGCCTATGAACAGTGTAGGAAAACTTAATACTGGCTTTTGGGTGATAGATAAATAAATATGGAAAAAAATCGATGCATGGCCTTTAAAGGTGCAATGTGTAACATTTCTGAGGATCTTTTGACAGAAATGCAATATAAAATCCATAACTATGTTTTAAGTGGTGTATAAAGACCTTGCATAATAAGAATGAGAATGAGCAGTTTCTATGTACATACACCGCGGGTTCCCTTACATTGAAATGCGCCTACATGTTTCTACAGTTAGTTAGCCCTAAACGGACAAACACGTTTCGTTACTACTGTATGTTGCTCTTCATGCAAGGAAGCAAGCTTAGTTCAGCAAATAAAACACTGAGACAATGATGAACAAGTAACAATAATATTCGCAATAACATATAGTTTTACTGTATAATTAAGTAAACATAATTTCTAAATTTATCCTTGTAAAGAAACCTCTTTGCTGAGCTGGCTACTCTCTGCTGTCTCAGACGAGTACATATTTTCCTGTTGGCCACGGTTGCAATTCGTAACCTCACCACTAGATGCCGCTAAAAATCACACTGCACCTTTAAGAATCTATTTTAAATTGACCACATTTAAAAAAACGATTAATCTAAAAATCTATTTTTTTTGCCCAGCCCTTGTGGATAACATGGATAACCTGCCATGCTTTAGTGGATAATGTTTTACACCTGGTGGAAACAAACACACTTTTAACAATAAAATGACCATGTAGATATATATAACCAGTAGATGGCAGCCGAGGACCAATCATTCGCTCTTTTGCCATTTCTACACCCTTTTATAGTTATTTTCAAGTGTTTTGCTTTTGGATTTATCATAAAATGAAAATTATAACACATTTCAGCAATTTTATTGCACTGAGCTATGAAGTATAGCAAGAGTAGGAAAGTCACAAGGTCTCATGCCATTTAGATGAATGGAATTTCATAAAATAAATAAGCCCAGATTTTATAGTGGATGGGAAACTGTCATGAATTGCTCCTGCATCATGTTATGTAAATTGCATTTATGAGAAAGACCTACACATCTAGATATCATAAAAATCTATCAATAAATGTTCCTCTGCCTTTGATGCTGCACTGCTATGGATTGAAGAATGCGCTGTATAACGCAGACTAAAATACTGAGCCAAAGCCTGTCTCTGGTTTCATATTATAAGTTGTTAGATCATTTCTCCAATAATGCACCGTAGCCTACTACAGCAGGTTAAGCAGTGAGTTTTCGTTCTATGGGAAATGCCCCCCCCTGATTGTTAGCAACATGTTTCATGGTTCAGTTGTTTTACATGTTAAATGTCTGTGTAGGTTTTTGAGTCCAGAATTCATCCCTCCTCGCCAGCGCACAAACCCTGTGAAGTTTTCCGTAGAACGGAAAGACATGATACAGAGACGGAAAGTTCTCAACATTCCAGAGTTTTATGTTGGTAAGACATGTTACGTTGATGTGTGCTTGATATAATCTACAGATGAAAAACATCCCTCTCTCTTCCTCCTTTAAATATTCTCTTTACCCTTTCATGTAGGCAGCATTTTAGCAGTGACCATGTCTGATCCTCACGCAAGCGGGAAATTGAATCGCTTCGTTGGAATCTGCACTCAGCGCTCTGGAAAAGGATTGGGTGCTACTTTCATACTTAGGAATGTGGTCGAGGGCCAAGGTAAAAAAACAACAACTAAGAATTAATTTTTACCACCGAACCACCATCAACGAACCTGTCATACTCTGTTTTGGTTTTTGCTTCTTTATCTGGTCTGTAGAGATGCAAGAACTAATATGTATAATAAATAACGAAAGTTTGATTAATTAGTCAGAAAATATACACCTGTCACTGCATTTTACATAAATAAAATACATTTCTGTGGACAAAACGCATCTGAAAAATATCAGTGGACACAGATTGAGGTACTACAGGACCCAAGCTGTCCTTATCTTGAGAATGCTTTATAGTAAGCGCTTCAAATACACACACACACACACACACACACACACACACACACACACACACACACACACACACACACACACACACACACACACACACACACACACACACACACACACACACACACAAAACCCATAGTTTAACACAGCTTGACAGATGCATGTGCTGTTTAAAGCATTTAATACATGTTTTTCCCAGAACATAACTTTTTTTTACGGGTGTAACTTAAATTTTGCGGTTATTCTTATCTGTAAATGTTCTAAAGAGAGTATTTACATTTTGCATGAAGGCTGGTCCTGACAGAAAGCGAGAGTTTAAACAGAACGAACGCCGGTGCACACACGCAGGTCAAACAGACAGACTGAAGTAGAATAGGAGTGCAATAATTCTGACTTTGCTATGTTAAATATGCAATTTGTTGGGCATTAAATATGTTTTAAATGCTACATTTAACACAAGTAGCTGTATTTTTATGAGAGCAGTAAATGTAAAACGACTGTTGTAAAGGTGTATAAATGCAATATACTTACTATGTTTACTATGTTTGGCTTTATTATGCTTTAAGTTTGTAATGTTATGTTTATATTTTAACACCCTTTTTTGCACATAATCTATAGCATTTAGTCTGCTTATAATAGATACATTCTTCAGTTGGCACACTGTTTCGAGGACAACGGGGTGAATGTAAAAAAACTAACTAAGAAAAAATAGCTTTTTAATCAGATTAATCAAAGATATAATCAACAGATTAATCCATTATCAAAAGAAGTGTTGGTTGCAGCCCTACTATGATTTGTACTGGTTTCATTTTAATCGTGGTATCCACTATACTTGGAATCAAATTCTTTTTGACTTCTGTTGCCATTTTTTCATGAATTTATTAGTAATAGGTTTTTATTTTCTGTAGGTGTGGAGATATGCTATGAGTTGTACAGTCCACGTATGCGTAAGATTGAAGTGTTGAAGCTGGAGAAGAGACTGGATGACAATCTCATGTACTTGAGAGACGCTCTATCTGAGTACAGCACCTTTGACTTCAACATGCAACCTGTCCATTATGAGCTTACAGGAGATGTCCCAGTCAATCAGGTAAGACATTCCAGTATAAGGTATTCTTTTACCTGTAACATTCTGTAATGTTAAATTGTACACCTGCAGTGTTTAACCACCAAATTTAGAAGGTTTTACATCTGTTTCTCTCTTTCTCTTTTAGTTGAAAGTAAAAATGAAGCCAAAGCCTTGGTCTAAACGGTGGGAGCGTCCCAAGTTTAACATTCAGGGAATCCGCTTTGACCTATGTTTGACCCCAGAGATGATGGAGCATGCTCAGAAGTGGGGAGAACCGTGGAGAGAGTACGATATGCTGAAGGAGTATGACACATCCAGCCTAGAGAAGCAGATCTTCCAGGAGGTAGAGGAAAATCTCAGCAAATAAGCAGTGCATAGAGACCTCCTCCAGCCTGGACAGAGATAATCTTTGAGATGGGAAATAAGGCTGAGGTGACAACTTGAGATGCTGAAAGGACTGGTTCTGGGGTGTCCCTCAAAATGGTTTCTGGAAATACATTTAGATGACTTGGGGACAAAAAGCACATTGGAACTTTTCATCATGTCTATAGCAGTCAGTGTGTGCTAATGCAGTTTTGTATGCAGTGATCCTGCTGCCTCTGACCAATAGAGGACAGCAGAGAACACTCAAATAAATGTAAATTGATATCTGAATAGTAAATAAAAAATCCTAAAAGATTATATCCTAATTCCATACATAAATTAATGATATTGTGCAGAGTTGTTTCATGTAGTCTAATTTTGCATTTGCTCATAGTCTGAATATAAGTTATAATAAATTATACGTTAAAATGTTTGGGGTCAGTAAGATTGCTTAAACACTAATTCAGCATGGATGCATTCAACTAATCCTTTAAATTGAAAGTAAAGACTTTTTTACAAAGTTACCAAAGTTTTCCATTTCAAACAAATTCTGTTCTTTTGACCTTTCTATTCATCAAATAATACAGAAAAAAATCCACATGTTTTTAACATTGATAAGAAGAAAGGTTTCTTGACCTCCAAATAATGAATTCTCAAGGAGCGTACGGCAGCTGAAAATCCAGTTTTGCCATCACAGGATTCATAATCATATTAAAAAAAAAACATTTAAAAAAAATAAAGACAGCCTTAAAGCATAAGAGACTTCTTTTAAAAACATTTAAAATTATCTCCGGCCCTAAGCTTTTATGTATAAGAAAAGATAGGGGCCGTTTTAAAAACAGCAAACTGGTAATTAGTTCCTACATGGGTTTCACCTAATGTTTATTGAGCAACTGGAACTTAAATTAGATTAAGTACAGCTGCCTGTTAATGACCCAGTTATTTATTTTAAAGTCTATGAAAGAGGACATATTTACTCATTTATTCAATACGGTTTTGGACATTTTTATTATTCCACAGCCTAACTAAAATCAGGTACCGGGAGACGAGCAGACTAATATAGGCTGGCTGGCTTAGTATGTTTTCCAGCTAAATTCAGTCTTTGAAACACCTCCTCAATGAACATCTCGCACCTGTCCAATTTTAACTCTCCACATACAACAAAGGTGTGGAGAGATTTTCATATCAGTGACTTCTAATGTCCAGACGTGAATTTCAATTCAAATTCTCTGCTAGATATGCATAATCCACAGCGTGAATTTGGCCCATTATTTTAGAGACATGGCATTTTGTCCGAGCTCATCCGAAGCCTCTCGCTCTAATCCTCGCGCACATCTGTGCAAGCTGTAGAGCGAGCGCGCGAAGCTCCGCCCACCCTGCTGTTGTGAGTGACGTCAGCCCTATCACTTGTGGATAGTGAACCGACGCCGCAGTCAGTCAGAGATCTGCTCTGCAGTGAGCAGGTACAGCCGGTCCTTCACCTGGATACCAAAACCACACATCGCCCGTTATCCAAGGAGATTTCCGGTTACCCTGGCGCTGTTTGTATGAAATCAAAATAACACTGTGTATTTCTCTTTCGCGATATGCACGGTAAGCATTTATATTTTGAGGTTCCCTGTAGGTTAGCCTACTATATTGTGATGCTTGCAATAAGGTCGTCGTCTGTCGTTAATGTTTAAAAATAGCTTTTCAATATATTTTATGATTAGTGAGCACATTTTAAAAGGTTAATTATTTTATGTTTGAGGAAAAAGGACAGTTTCAGAACAAAAGCCCATAACGTGTTGGAGAAAGAGCGGAATCGCTGCCATTGATTTCAATCACATAACGGACAAACTTGTTGTGCAGGTTGTGAACTTGTACAGCAACTCAATCCGTTTTAAGCTGCATAATAATCTGAAACATAAGAACTAGATCATTGTAAGTGTTTCCCAGCGGGCCGCTGAAAGTGTCGTCAGAGATGCAACACACCTGTCCCACTAGTGCACCTGCCTCCAGGATACCCGTGTACATCTACATTGACCCTCATCATCCAGCCTCAGTGCATATAGGTAATGCACTTGTTTTGATAACAGCTGGCTCATTCGTGTACTCAATTAACGTTTTTTATTGCAGAGTTCTTGTTACAGGGATGACATAGCCTACCGAGTAATTTTTATTCCGGATTAAATTTACATTGATTGCTTATGCTTGGCACATGTTATGAGGTTGGTTTGGAATGGTATTAAAAATTTATAAAATATAATATCGTATAGTATTAAAAAATAGTTTTTTAATAGTGAAGCACAACAAACATAATTTTTTTTAATATAGCCTAAATTGATTATATATTTTTTTCTAAATTAATTGTTTATGATAAAGTTAGCCATTTCCACAATCTTATAAAATTGCTTTAACATTTAAAAAAATTATTTAGCATTTTATTTTTGTATTTATTTATGCATGCTTTTTAACTTTTTGTCTCATCCAGATATTCAGGACTAGCTTGGTTCTAAAATTAATAATCAGTGGAAAAAGTGGTTTGCCCCTTAATATGAATAATGGATGGATTGTTTCCCCCTTTATTATTTATGTTTTATGTGCGTTTCTTAAAAAAATAAAAATAAATAAACACGACAGGTTTTGACCTTTTAATGTCCTGATAATACCAATGTTTTTAGTGTAACATTTTAAAATAAGGTCCCATTATAGTTAACATTAGTTAATGCATTAACTAACAATGAGCAATATATTTGTTAATTTATTTATTAATCTTCGTTAGTTATCTCAGGTCCATTAAATATGAACAGATATAGGCTACTTTTGATTTTAAGGTATTCGTAAATGTTGAAATGAACATTTAAAATTAATAAATGCTAGAAATATTTGTCTTCGTTCATGTTAACTATCTAATTTTGGATTTAGAAGGCAAACACAACTTTGTTACACCTTATGACCCACAAAACAAGCATGTGTACAAACCAACACTGGTTTCATCATGTTCATAATACTCAACTTACACATAAAATTACACCGTAACATGAACACTGTAATGTGAAGCGTGACCCAGCTTATTTCCTTTGAAGTTTTTTAGATTCACAGACTGTTGTAGAAGTAGGTTATGTAGTGTGTGCCAACTGCCATATATTCTCATAGCTCTCTTCCTCCAAGGCTAACGCTGTTAATCAAAGCGCAGAGGCTACAATCTGTTTTGGTTCTTGCATCTTCTCTGTATATGTGGGGCATGGGCCAGTTGCACTAGTAAATAACCTGTGTGATGAATGGATGAGTCTGGACAGAAGAAATATGCTGACCATCATCTCTTTTTTCTTATCGGCACAGTGATAAACTCACCTCTCTGAAATACGTCAAAATGGCAACATTAATGATCTTTAGTTGTGAATTGCGAATGTCTTTGGAAGATTTAAATCCTTTGCAAGTCATAATTGTTCTCTCATTACACGCATATAGAGGCAAGGTCTTTATCTAAAGAATCTGTGCAGATGACAATTTCCTGGAGGTAATATTCATGTATACAAGATGGTGTGTGTTGCTGTACAATACCATTTGGGGTCAGCAAGATTTTTGTTTGTTATTTGAAATAAATGAATATACTTCTATTCAGCAAGGATTCTGTTCTTTTGAACTTTCTATTCATCAAAAAAAAAAAAATTCCGATAAAATATATCCTTGTTTCCACAAACAACTGTTTTCATCATAGATAATAATAAGACGAAATGCTTCTTTAGCAGCAACTCAGAATATTAGAATAATTTAGATGCTGAAAATTTTATTTTGCATCCACAGGTATAAATTACATTATAAAATCAATTAGAAAGCAGTTAATTTTAACGGGTTTAGAGTATACGGGTTTTTTCATCAAATAAATGAAGCCTTCATGAGTGTAAAAAAAATATTTTCAAAAACATTAAAATATCTTGTTGACCCTAAATGTTTGAATGGTAGTGTATACTAGTGTGTTCGTATAGCATACATATACAGTTGTAATCGAAATTATTAAACCCTCATTGCAAATCAGGTTTATTGGCAAAAATTTACAGACTTTTAGCTGTTTGCAATGAACAAATCAAACTGAAAAAATTGGAATAGCTCAACACAACAAATTATTCAAGTGGTTTCCCCAAATTCAACTGAAAATTCAACTTTTAGTGACTTCTGCCGTCTGAACAGAATCCCCCACAGCAGCACAAATCTGCAAAACAGGTGTTGTCGCAAGCACACCTGATGCAACTAATCAAGGGCTTCATTAGTTGCACCAGATGTGCTTGAGCTAGAACACATGAAATATCTGAACTGGCTTGGTGAGTGTCACGTTTGACTGCATGTTAGAAATATGGTTAAGTCAAAAGAAGGGTCCAAAAAGTTAAGAGAAGATATCACCGCCCTTCACAAACAAGGAACAGGATACAATAAGATAGTGAAGGCACTAAATGTTCCTAGAGACACTGTTGGAAGCATAGTTCGCATGTTAAAAGTTAAAAGGAACAGTATTTACATTACCTGACAGGGCAGAAAAAGAAAGCTATCAGCGGTTGCAATCAGATTTCTGTTGCAAAAGACCTGCAGCAAGACTTGGTGGTCTTTGAAGTATCTATCATTGAAATCTGGAAATCCTAGAAGAAAACTTCATGCCGTCAGTGAGGAAGCCGAAGCTTGGGCGTCATTGGACCTTCCAACAGGACAATGATCCCAAGAATACCAAGGCTTACAAATCAAATTACACCAAGGCTTGGTTGCAGAACTAATTCTGGAAGATTATGGCCATCACAGTCACCTGACCTAAAGAAAACCCCAAATCTGGTGGGATTTGAAGAAAGCAGTTGCAGCATGCCAACCCAAGAATATCACTGAACTAGACTCCATTGCTTACGAGGAATGGGCTAAGATTCCTCAGAAACGCTGCCAGAAGCTGGTGTCTGGTTATACATCTCGTTTGCAGGAGGTCATAACAACAAAGGGGTGTTCTACTAAGTACAAAAGATGCTTGCTGTGAAGGGGTAGAATACTTTTGAGACTGCAGAAGTCATTAAAAGTTGCATTTTCAGTTGCAACTTCAGAATTTTGGGAAACCACTTGAAACTTTTGTTGTGTTGTGCTATTTCAATTACTTTTGTTTGATTTGTAAATTGCAAACAGCTAAAAGTCTGTAAATGTTGCCAATAAACCTGCTTTGCAATGGGGGTTTAATATTTTAGATTACAACTATACAGTAGTTCTATATATATATATATATATATATATATATATATATATATATATATATATATATATATATATATATATATATATATATATATACACACGAATATCCCAAGTGCACTACTGAAATTGAATTTAAACATTGTGAATTGCTTGACTTGATGATTGGCCATCAACTCTGAGAGATGTCATTTGTGGACAGAGTGAAGTAAAAGTGCCTAATAGAAAGGTTGACTTGACACGGTTTCTGTTTGAGTTTCATATCACATTCGCTAAATTTTGCACTCCTGAATGCAAACCAACCACCCATGTTCTGTGTGTGTGCGTACATTTCCCAGTGGGAACAGGGTGGAGTGCCCCAGAAATATGCCTTATATGTCACACACACAGAGAGGATTGCTTCCTACTAGGGGATGTTGGCTGCCCTAAATACCGATAGTTGCGTGTGTGTGTGTGTGTGTGTGAGAAAGGGATAAGAAAGGGAGGCTGAAAATGAAATGGTGTGTGTGTGACTATGTGTCCTCAAAACACTGTTTAATATAATCAAATCTGTGCGAGTTAAATTCTCTTGCTGTGCGTCATTCAGTACACAACAATATCGTACTGTGAATATCAATGGAGTTGCCGAGTTACAAAACTTCTGCTGTTCCTGTTTACCTTCAAATGTAAAAAGGCAGAGAAAAGTTTCTCTAAGCTAAACTTCTCTGTTGAGATCTGAAAGGAGATTCTGCATGGAATAAGAATGATACACGTGCCTCTCTGAACTTAATAAAAGACGTTCCCAAGTTTGGATTGACCTGAATGAAACAAAGTGCAGTAGAGAAGACAAGCGGCTCCTTGAACGTGCACTTTCAAAAGTACGTGGCCTTTGCCTTCTGTGCTAATGTTTATACAGACAAAAATGCTGTGAACTATAAACACTTGCTTGTGTTGGTGAAAAAATGTAGGTTATAAGATTTGGTGCTGCAGTTCTCCCTGTATTATGATTAATAAAAAAGTTGTGTACAGAAGTGCATTTGTAGAATCCGTGCGTCTCTCGTGTGTTTAGCCAAAGTCCTTTAATTTCACCTGGCATCCATCTTGGTATCACTATTCAGCAGCTATTTTCTTTGCAGATAATGGAGAATTTAAGAACAAAACTATAAGGATGAGCACTTTTTATGTGTTCAAGAAAAATGTGCCTCATTTTTGCAAAACTCCAAAAACATACCAATCCTGACAAATTACTGCAGATTCCATCAGAAAAGATCACTACAGTCAACAACATTTTCTTATGTTTAGCTTCTGCAGATTTGATATGTCTAAATGATTTTCTGCAGTAATCGACAACACCCATTTGTTTTTAACTCTCAATATTGCATTCAATTAGGATCATTTAGCTGACTCATTTTTCATCTGTGGATATGCTGTTTTTTATTTTGCCAGCATCTGGTTATTTGTATGAATATGAGTCTGCTAATCATACAGATATGATACAGAGTGCTCCCGCTCTCTTTAAATTTGTAGTGGTGTTTTAGTGTTCACGTTTCACCTCTGCAGCATCATTCAGTACAACTCTCTGAATGGTTAGTGTGGTCTCTGCTGGCATGTTTCATATGCTTGTTTCCTGTGTGGACAGAGGAGCCCTTATTCCCCTTCCCTGCACAAAGCATGCTGGGTAGCGCACTCAGAACAGACATGTGCTGTGTGAGGAGAGTGACATGTTGAATGCTGATTTGCTAGTGTTGCAGGTGCCCATCACAAATAGTTCAAAGGGCATTTGTATGTGACTGTGTGAGACAAAGTAAAAGATTGATAGGGATGGGACAGACTGAGGAAGGCAGAATGAAAGAGAGAGCAAGGTTTTTTACAAGAACTCACACTGGTAGAATTTAGCCTCACCTGTTGTTTTTTATGTGATTGTTCTTATACGTGAGGTTTTGATGGAAGGTTTTTGAGTGGGATGGCATGTTACTGTGTTTGTGTGTTTAAAAGAGAGCTTGTACATCATGTTCCATGGCTTGAAGTCTCAGACTCTGTTTGCAGATGTAACGCCAACTCTTGGCTTACACATACACAAACACACATTCACACTACATGCATAATGGTGTTATTGTCTGTATTGACACAAATGAGGAAGCATTCTAGATAACAAATGATAATGAAATGCTTTCTTGTACCCCGTGCACAGCCCCATCAAGACTCAATACTCACTTCAATACTCCCGTAGAGAACAAAGAACTGTTCATTTGAACTCATTTTATACTGTATCTTATTTAGCATGTTTTAAGACATTATTACACTTCAAACAATCAATCCTGTGGGTGAAAAACAGCCTCAACAACTAGCTTTGTTTTCTGAATTGGCCAAGCTATTTAATTTTAGGAAAAAAGGAAATAAACTGTTGCATATAAAACACGAAATATTTATATATTACACAAATGTCACTTGTTTTTTTATATATATATTTACAGCAATTTTTATATCAGTGATTTTTGTGTCTTTTTTTATATCAGTTTTAAATTACAACTATATATTTTTAATTATTAATTATACACAGTTTTATAATAATAATCAATTTCAGTTATGCACATTTAGTTTTAACATCCCAAGGTATCATTCGCATTTAATCAGTTCCTACCTAATCCATGGTGGTGCTGGTGCCATGCTCTACTTTTTGAGCTATAGGAATATATATATTTTTTTCTTACTTTACTGTATGTCTCTCTGTCTTTCTTTATAGTGATCAGTTTGTGTATCTGTGCAGCCTGAATCCCATGTAATGTTTTCTCACAGCCTCGGGGAGACATATTTGTGTGGGTGTAAATCTTGCAACTGCCCATCTTAAATTTACTGCTCAAAAATGTGAGACTCACAGTGACTTTTACTCCAGTCAGAGAAAATTGCATAAATCAATGTGGCGATTCACTTCAAACTATCCTTCTGTGGGAATTCAAGAGTCACTCCCAAAATTGCAATGATTGAATCTCATTATTGCATATTGCATATTTTGTTGTTTTTGACCAGTTTTGCACAAAGTAGTGACCAGAGCCTGGCCCATTTTTAGTACAACTGCTGTCTAGAAAGGCGTGAAACATGTAATTACTTGTGGTAACATTTGATTGAACCTTATTGTTTAGGAGTGAATGCGGATATAGAGTGTGGTTGTCACTTAAAGAATGGGATTAAGCATTCAGAAGAAGAGTGACTGCGTATTTAGCTGCAGTGTGTACGTGGTCAGAAAAAGCGAGAAGAAAGGTGTATTAGAGTTACTCTAATAAACAGGGATCTGCAAGCCGTGCTATAAGATCACTGATGTACGAAGTCCTCTCTTTTCTCTTGCACCATCTCTGCTGCATTTGACAGAGAGAGAGACTCAATTTAATATTCAATCTGGTTCAGGCTACATGAGAAAAGTGAAATTGAGAATGGAATTTCGAGAGCAGTTTTTAATAAGCAATTCATCCTGGCTCCATTACACCTCTGAACCTCTCATCCACATCCTGAGCCTCTCTAGAGCACAAGTTGTTTTACAAATCCTTCTTGTGAAGCTGCAGAATTTCTGAATTAAATAGAAATGACTCCCTTCCTGGTTCCTATAAACACATATGGGGAACAATGTGACTAAATAGACAACATTTAGTTGTCTGTGTGGCTTTATGCAAATTATGTGGTGGATTAGGTCACTGTATATAAAGCTGATTTAGAAATGGATCTGAATTTGCCCTCTGTTTAACTAATGACATGCAAATGGCAGGTGTTTGCTATGCATATATATGAGCTAAGAATTCTATGATTGTGTGAGAGTGAAATGGGGTTTGATTCTTTAACCTTTAGTTTCATGCTTTGTGTCTGTGGTTTTTATATATTTGACAGAAAAAAAGTTGAATGGTCACTTTAGATTTAAACATCATGTTCATATTAGAATATACTCTCTTATACTCTCTCTAATACATTAAAGGAAATTTTCCCTGCAAATTGTACCCAGTGGTTGGCATTTTAAATTAAATTAAATTAAATTAAAACTGTTTTTGATAATTATCTCTGGTTTCATAAAGATATTTAACGTGAATGAAAATGGGAATAGTTATATTAATTTGAATTCTCCTGTATTGTTCATTGGAAGAACATTTGTTATATTTAGAGCCTGAATGTAATAATTGGGGTTAAACTGAATAGGAAAAATGTTTGTCTGAGTACGCAGGGATGCAAACATGGCCTGTATTGATGTGTGTGTGTGTGTGTTTGTTTTCAAGGATTGAGATCCACTTGAAATCCACTATATATATTTATTTATTTAAAGTACATATATAGTGAGGTGTTTGGACAAAAGGTAAAGTATGAAAGGGAAAGTAAAAGATTGAAGTGCATTCAAAGCAATCAAAGCAGCCTAAAGAGGTTTTTAGTTTCAGTGTGTGTGGATGTGTGAAAACCCAGTTCAAACCACAGATCCTGTGTGCCTCAACTTTCAGCTCTTTAATCTACACATCATTCTATTAACCCTCCATTTATTGATCCGTAATGGACTCTTTATTTGCACACAGTAGATTAGTAGAGGACGAGAACCCTGGGTCTCATCTTCACTCTCATTATCTCCATCTCTCCTCTCTTCTGCCTAAAATGGCAATCTCAAGAGTGTCAGTGCATATTACTGTAAGTTGAACACTATACAAAGAAGCTTTTTTTAAACTAAGTACTTTTTTTAAAAGTATTTCCACAGTCTGAAAGAATCTTTACGCCACCAAAATGAAATATTTTATTATATTATTTATTATTGAATTAATTTTAAAAGTACTTTAAGTTTGGTATGCCATGAAGCATTATGCCATAAAGCATTATGAATTATGAATGTTTCATAATGAGTGATACAATTCTAGCAATCATAGCAATAGGGCTGCAGGATATATCGTTTTAGCATCGATATCGATATGCGCATCCACGATAGTCACATCGCAGGATGTGTGATGTCAAGTGGATAGTAGTTGATACGTGATCCGTATGGACCAGGCACCATGGTTCGAAATGCTGATTCTCGGATTTATTGCAAAGTTCAACCATCATAGAGTGAAAGTTTATCAATTGCACATGCTTTAGGTCCTTACAGTTTAAACATTCAAGCAATGTTCTCTTTCTCGTCTATTTGTGCTTGAATGGGGACATTAGCGCAAAATGATGTCAAAATGCCTGTCTCGGCGAGCATCCTCAAAAACACAATCGCATATGGCTTATGTGAACGTAAACAATTGAGAAAGAAAACAGATCATTATTGAATCCGTGCATTAGCTCTTAAAGTGACAGCAGGCTAATATACCTCTCTTTTTATATATATAATATATATAATGTTAATCAAACAACAAAATTCAAAGAAAATCAATTTTGTAGTTTTAACAAAGATTAATTGTATTTGATTTATACAGTGAAGACTATGCAGTGTTAGTTTACGTTTGATTATTAAATTTATGTATCTGAATACTGTTAGACTTACCTGAAAAACATAGGCTAAAGCACTGTTTATTTAATTTATATCTTCATTCTATTGTATTTTTCTATGCTTGTAATTTTTTAAAATTATTTCTATGCTTAATTCTTTCCAGTTAGTATTTTCATGTGGTGAACTGTTTTCATAACACATATATTGCAGAAAACAATAGTTTCTTGAGCCATTTTCAAGAAACGGCTGAAAACGCATCTTTTCACCAACACTTGACCCATTAATACTAACACTATTCTATACAGTATATCTAATAAAAAAATATATTCAAAAATTGCTACGTGTACTATGCTAGACTAACTTGGGACTAGTCACAGCACTTGCATATACCCTATTGTTGGCTTGATTGCTTCTATTGCTCTCATTTGTAAGTAGCTTTGGATAAAAGCGTCTGCTAAATGATTAAATGTAAATATGTGATCCCCTCATTATACACTGTAATCATACTGTATGATACCTCTGTAGTCTGCAGAAATGAATGATATTGTGCTGTTCATGAATCATATACATGAGCGAGATATATCGCTCTAAGCACATAAGTCTAAGTATTCCTTAATGCAAAACTGATGATGCCTCTCTCCTTTAGCATTATACATTAGATAGGACAATGAAGTTTAGACAAACTATTGGGAGAGGAGAGAGAGAAACATGATTTGGCAATGACCTCGAGCAGGGACTTGAACTCGGATCACTTGTTATTAAGGCAGTAAGAGAGTGTGAATTCAAATAAATGAGCAGAATTGGTAGATCAGACATGTGTTTTGCGCTGTTTTGTTTTGCCTTGTTTATTGTGTTTATTCAGTCAGGTGAAACTAGTAACTTGCTTATTGCATTGCAGAATGCTGTTGAAGAGGTACAAATAGGTATACTATTGTAACAGTGTGAAATCATGAGCTATATCTAAAAATGTAATTTATGCATAAAAGCATAGATAATCCAGTAGTCAAAGCTCTGATTCCTGGGAGCCATAAAAGCAGCACAACACATATACAATGCAATAAAACAGTGCTATTTTGTAAGTGTGGACCGGCTAAGCTGTTTGTGGCATTGTAAGTTATGATTCTTGTACTAACTGGACAAAAATTAATGAAAAGCGTTTTTAAATGCAAAAGCCTTCCTGATGTGAAAGCGCAGCGCTTGTTGCAGAGTAAACTTTAGCTTTGACAACCTTTCTAACCAACAGGCTTATAAGAGTAAATGTAAAGTTTACTCTACAAGGTATAGGAATGAGAATTGACTGCGCAATTTGGGCCTGTAAACCTTCTCATTTAGTAGATGTATGAATGTTTTAACAGGGCTCTCAAGTTTTGAAGACAGGCAAGAGTGACATTCCCCCCCCCCCGAACATATGACTAGGGCTAGACTACTTGTTCTGAGCAGGTGTTGTCAGTGAACAGGCTGTAAAACTGTTGGCTAAGTTAACGTTACAGACACTCATGAAAAACTGATGCTTATTATCTGGGAAACATTCTCTAACAGCAGTCAAGTTGTCACTGTTTGTGTCAAACAAGTTGTGAATTTGTTGTAACATTAAAAAAGGAGATCATGAGTTACTCTGTGCTACAAATTATTTCATTTCATTTAATTTCATTTCATTTAATCTATTATACAGGAAAATTTAAGAGCAACAATTTAGTTACAGTAAACGGGCCTAGCTCAGTTTAAAAACTGGTTTACAGCAGGTTCCTGTTCTGCAGCAACATAGAACAATAAACACAATTTCAACACATTTATACAAGACATTATTATTGACTAGACAGATACAAACAAGTAAAACATAAAATATGGAAAAACAAGACTAAAAACAGTACATGAACAATTAGTGTGTACAAGTATGACTATTAAGAAGAAACATGACTTTTTGAAATATGTGAAGGACGATAATGTTCGAATGTGATAGGGAATGTCATTCCAAATTTTAGTCTAAATATAAAAAAACGACTTCTGACCATAGTTATTTTTGTATGGTGGAACTGGAATAAGTGCCGGTGAGACTGACCTAGTGAGGCGTAGTGGTCTCATATTGTGTGTCGGAAGAAGATCTGTAAGTGCCGGTGAAGAGCTATTTTGAATATGAAAATAAAATGCAATAGCATGACTGTTTATGTAGTTCTGACAAGTCAAAGCATTTGTGCGTGTAAGCGCACTCCAATGATGAGACCATTTTGGAAGGTTACTGTGGATCTTAAGTGCTCTGTAATACAGGCGTGCTATTGGTTCAGTAATGTCCTTAGTGGTAAGACCAGATTGGAAGACAGTAGGACATTGTTGAGAACACAAAGGCATGTAGATATGTTTCACAAACCGAAAAAGAGAGATATGTTCTAATCTTGTTATATACATAGAGTTTCTGATTCAACTTTTTTGTTAATTTAGAAATGTTTTCCCGATATGTATTATGTGGATCAAGTAGCACACCAAGGTAGTTGTAGGTCTTTGTGACAACAAGATCTTGGTTTGCAAAAGTAATAAAATCAGTAAAAGAAAGACGTTTTCTGGGTGAATGAAAATACATACATTCTGTTTTCTTTACATTGATTGCCAGATGATTCATTTTCAACCAATCATGTATCAGGTGAAGGTCAGTTTGTAGTTTGGAATTTATGACATTAGGATTTGAATCGGAGAGAAAAATCACAGTATCATCAGCGTACAGTAAACATTTTGAGTGTTTGCAGTGCACACTCGAGGGAAATAATTGATGTATAAAAGAAAAAGTAAGGGTCCAAGAATACTGCCTTGTGGAACGCCCATGTCACAAACTACAGGTTGCGATATGACATGATTTATTTTGACTGTCTGCAACCTGTTCGTCAAATAAGAAGAGAGCATTTCTATCACAGATGAAGACAGTTTAAATGAATGAAGTTTATTTAGTAAGATCTGGTGGTTCACTGTATCGAAAGCTTTACGGAAATCAATAAAAATAGCTCCAGTGATGTGACCTTTGTTAAGAGAGTTACGTAGTCGCTCAGTGAAGAGTAATAACGCCGACATTGTTGATCTCTTAGCACGAAAACTGTGTTGACAATCACTGAGCCAGTTATTTGTTTCCAGGTAAGAGCTTAGTTGATTATGCAATACTTTTTCCAGCAACTTAGACATTGCTAGGAGTATTGAGATAGGTCTGTAATTTGAAAGAAGAGTGTGATCATCAGATTTAAAAATTGGAGTAATCTGTGCTGTTTTCAAGTCAGTAGGAAAAATAGAAAACCTGTTACAAAGATTGGTTAAATGCAGAAAAAGAGGTATGAGGCTATCATGAGTCTTTAAAAATAAGGTATTTAAACCATAGATATCATGGACATGAGAATTTTTTAACAGTTGTAATATTTGTATCACCTCGTTCTGTGAGATCTCAGAAAATGAGAACTGATCAGATGTTGAGAGGAGATCAGGTGAGGACAAGGAGGGAATACCAAAATGCATAGCCAAATCTTTAACAGATGATAAAAAATAATCATTAAAAGCACTTGAAATTTTTTCTGAATCTGAAATAAGAGTTCCCCGTATGGAAATTTGAATATTAACATTTTTGTTCTTCTCATTTTCATTATCACCGGTGATGACCTTAAGGGTCTGCCATAGTGTCTTTGGGTTGTTAGCAGATTGGATAATTTGCTGTTGAAAATAGACCGCCTTAGCCTTACGCAGTTCCAAATTACATTTATTTCTAATTTGTTTAAACTTATTTTTACTCTCAAATGTTCGACTTAACTTATACAATTTAAAAAGAGAGGCCTTTAATTTTAGAAGTTGAAGTATTTCAGAATTTATCCAAGGTAATTTATTTTTTCTTGGTCGAATCTTGCTGGCAGTGATATACTTATTCTGTATTTTATGTAATTTAGTATGAAATTGCATTAAAATCTGTTCTGGATCTTCTAGTGACAGCTCATCACTCCAATCAATAGCCCTAAAATCAGCATTGAATTGTGGTAGTTTTGAGATTGGTACAGAATGGGGAGCGTGAGTTTTTTGGGATTTTAAGATTGTTCTAACTGCATAGATGAGCGAATGATCTGAAATAGCCACATCTATGACACCAGACATTGTATATTTTGAAGGCTGATTTGTGAAAAAAAGATCCAGAATAGAGCTGCGTGTTTTACTAATTCTTGTTGGATCCTTAATTAATTGATATAATCCAAGTTTCATTGCAGTAGCTTTAAACATTTTTGATGAGCTATCATTCCAGTCAAGGTTGATATCACCCAGAATTCTTCGAGCTCCTTCGATGAACCAGATTTAATTATGTCAGTAAGTAAAGTAAAAGTAAAAACTTTCACTGACATTAGGAGGCTTGTAGGTGACAATAATAGTAATTGCATGTTGAGGTGTAAAATGTACCATCAGTTTCAATATTTCAGTTTCAGTTTCAACTTTTGATATTAAGTGTGCATATTTCTGACTAACATAGAAAGCCACTCCACCGCCGGTCTTGCTAATGCAGTCTTAACGATACAATTCATAATTTTCAATTAAAAGAAAAGATTCAGGAATATTGGGAGTTAACCATGATTCAGAAATTGCCATTACATGTGCTTTTGACTGCGCAAGCAAGATTTTAAATTCGTCTAATTTCGGAACAAGGCTTCAGGTGTTTATATGGCAGATTTTAAAGCCTCTGGTACTGCCGAGTTGGCTTAAATTTGTTGGACTTTTTCTTGGATGAGGTGTTCTTTGTAATTTAACTGTTTTGACTAAAAGACTAGAAGAGGATATTTCAGAAGGTAAAATCAGAAAAGATGAGGGAGTGAAGGTAATCGGAGCTGAAAATCTAGAGTATGGAGAATAGTCGTGAGTTATAGGTAAACACATATCTTGTGGCTGTGGTTGCGATACAGCAATAAAAAAATCTGCTATAGTTTGCATATGCATATAATCCCCAGAAATGCAATATGCCTAGAGTTGTCAAGAAAATATTTGAGTCAGGCCCGGGATTGAGCTCAACATTTCCGATAAACAGAAGAATAGTTATTAAAAGTCTTGATGTACTTAAAACATAATTGCACTTACTTTCGTTTTCATCAGAGTCATTTGGTTTAAAGTCAGTTACCCACCGGTGAAAAATAATAGTTCGGATGGAGAAAGACAAAGGCTGATGAAAACCCGGTTGGCCAGAATTTTTGAACACAGACATCAGGACAGGACAGTGTAGATTGTTAACCAGGGGACTAGTCCGTGGTGCAGAAAACTCTGTTTGTACAGGAAACTCCGCTGACGATCGGATACGTGGTAGTCGGGCACACCCGTACAGAGCAACTGCCCCTGGGCCAAAAACTATCCATCCCGGAGGCCGCGCCGCACCTCGAGGCAGATCTCAACACAGCGCAGCTCCAGAATCGTCCACAGCCCCCCGTCCTGACTCCAGCAAGCGGGACCTCCAGGCATGGCTCCCCGATGGGCAGCAGCACGGCTCCTGGAGAACCCCCTCCAGTACAGTCGCCAGCGCCGTAAACCATCCATCCAGCCGGCCCAGGCAACCCGGCTCATCCCCTCCCAGGCAGCCGGGCAGGTAACAAGGGAGGCCACGATCAGGAGCAGGGATTCCAACAGTATGAAGAGAAAAATCACACCGACAGGAACGCCCAAATAGATGGGCAAAAACCCAGACTTTGATGGAGTTTGCGTTGGTGTGCAAGAAGATTTTTGGAGACCAGGACTAGTCCTTTGTTTGTTTATTGTCCATGTAAATCGGTTTTGGCGGGCAGCCATGTAGCACAATCGGAGCCAGTAGAATGTCAATATCGCAGCATACTTGACAATCAGACCTGCAGACGCCTGAGTTGTCGCATATTTGTTGTTTGTTTGCCATAGTATTTCACAGCCACCTGCGACAGCTACCGCCGCCGCCGCCGCCACCATCTTGAGAGAACAAATTATTACGGGTCCATAGTGAGAGCGGCGCGGCCAGATAGATTTTGGGCACTGCGGCATATTAAATATATTATAAATAGTTTTTCCGCCTGAGAAATACAATGTGTGGCGGGAGTGCGTGACAAAAGACCAAAATGAGTGACTGTCATGCTCAATGCGTGACATTTGAGAGCCCTGTTTTAAGACTTATTTCTATTAGAATGTATAGTAAAAGTTAGTACTTGTTGTGCCGAATTCAGACCCCTGCCAGATTATTACCCCGCTGAATTCCCTGTAGTAGAAATTTTAATAGTCATTGATCCCAAGCAGGTATCATAAGAGAAAGAACCTATTCAATGTATAAAAGTATATGTGTGTACGTGCTTGTGCCTGACGGTTCAGGAACAAATGGGACAGGACCTCAGACCTTAGGGATGGTCAGTTTTGGCCAGCTTATTTCAGTACCAGTTTGTGTCTTTAAGTAGAAACAGAACAGCAGTAAGGACCTTATCTGGGTGGGTGAAAGGTACAGCGGGTGAGGAGGAACCTTGAAAAGAGTATAAAGGCTGTCTCATATCTTCCTGTTGAGTGTCACTCTCTTGCACAGTGTAACTTCTGTGTACTAGACCGAACCTATTCTTGCAAGAATAAATACTTATCTTTTTATTAATTTGACTCTGAGTGTCTCTTACGCAGTTTAACAGAATTTTTGCCACAACAATTTGGTGTCAGAAGTGGGATTCCTTGGAAGTGCCTTCTGGACCTGAGAGCGGCCGGTGATTGATCATCCTGGACTGAGCAGTTCCAGCTCTACCTTGTAAGCTTTAGAGAGAGGGGCGGACCGCTATCAGGGCCAGGAGAAACTCCACTGGAATTGAATGAAAGCAAACCCGTGGCAACAGAATTTTTGCCACAACACCCCAAATATAGGTAGGTTTAGGATTAGGGGTGGGGGTGGAGTTAGAAGGCAACCAGGTTGCTGCTTCAACTAAATTTGGCAGGGAGTTAAAATTCTGCACAACACTGGTCCTCACATTTGTTTGGCTCAATGAGTTATCTGAGCTTTAGCAATAATACTTTACTAAATAAAGAGCTCTGTTGGACTATATGTGGTGCATAGCATGTTCTCAACCAAACGATAATCAGATTTTTACTGTCTTAGATGCAGCAGACAGATTTAAACGCATTAAAGCAAATGAGCAGGAGGAGGTTCGCGCACTACTGAATCACTGGCAGGCAAGTCTTATAGTAGATTCAAACACTCCTAATACTGCTGGAATATTTGCTGACTGCTAATGTGCAGAGAGGTGCTGATTTGTATACTAATGCACTCTAGCATAACGGTGCAGTTACTGAAAGATGTAATGTTTCGTCTCTCACTTCTGAGGTTAATAACCAAAATGCACCACTACTGCCTCCCCCGTACCAGCAGCTCGGTTGAAACACTGCCAAACCATTTGAAAACATTTAATTTCCATTTAATAATGAAAGATAAGTCATAGATTTTGGACTTGTATGTAAAAATTACTCTAAAGTAATGATGTTAAACTGCTTAAATGTGTTTCCGATGTGACAGTGTTTTTTATTTTATTTGGGAATACCATAAAAGATTGTTGTTATGAGGGGTGTGAGGATACACTTAGCTCAGGAGATAATACATGATATTGGGTTCACGAGAACATAAGTAACACTATATTTAAGAAACTTTCAATGACAAAATCTTCAATGAGAAAAATCTTTTATTCGACTGAAAGTCAGAAAATGAAAAAAATACAGGTGCATTTTACTTATGATTTAACTAATCTAGAGCTGCCACTAGCAATTATTTTGGTAATCAAATTGGCCATTTATTTGGAGATCCCCTGTGGTGAAAATTAATTTTTTAATGTTGTTTATATGTCTATGTTTTTAAAGTGCTTTAAGACAATCCATGTATAAATTCATGTCAGTACCATTTCTGAGTATTTCTCCTTAAAACGCGGTTTGATATTGCCAGTGTTTCTTACGTCACAAACTGCATTATACATGCCATTTTACAAATCAGTGCTTGTAACCAATCACGTCAACGTTCGGACAGGCTTTAGCATATTATTAACTGCTGTGATGCAGGGGAGTCTCAAGAGGCCTACCAGTATATTTCTCAGTTTATATGAAAAATCGGGTACATTTAGCAATATAGCAGGTGAATTATGTGTATGATGTATATTATGATGTTATGATGAACTATATGTCTTTCATGGTCGTTCAAAGCGAATGGGAACATGGTTTGTGTGCCATTAGCAACTCATTATTAAATTTTTGATAACATAGTCAAATAAAAGGCTAATCATATTAATTACCGTTATGTGTCCAACATTGTAAAGAGCGATACCATTGTGCAGCGTTTACTTCAGTAAAGTTGAGCGAGTGGATCTCTGAGCTGGTGTGAGTGAGTGGAGGCGGGGCTAATTTGCATATCCATGCATCCGCATATATTAAATAAAGCAAGGGTAGAGAGGTACATTCCAGCTATTTTAAGGCATGAATAATTTTATTTTCAGAGGAAAAACCATTTAAATATGTAATTTTGGTGGTCAAAGATGAGTTTAAGGGATACAATTATTGGCTACAGGGGGACTTTAAGGTTTTAAAAAATTATTCTGATATCGTCCAGCCTTAGAAAACGATCTAATAATGCCGTTCATGGATTCTCGTATGTAGAATGAACCACTTCGAGGATTTAGAAAAAAAAAATCGAACACTCAAATTTAATCAAGGAATTGTGACAGACCTATAATAATTATCTTGTTATGAATGTCAGTCCAGTTCTACTTTCTGAGTAGGAATTATCATATGCAGGAAAAGACAGAACAATATAATGCAAGGCCTTCAAAAAGTTTTGCCACAAACTCAACTCAGTCATGCTGATTTCACCTTGACGAACAATATCGTCACGATTTAATATCGTGATATCTCGTGGCCTAAACGATTTCACAGTGGGCTTGGCTTCCCTCTGATCTATTGTAAACAAATGTTAGCCTGTGAAGTCCCTGACTAAAATACATCTCATCTTTTAGAGTTTTTACACATGAAACTTTCTCACACTGGTGACAGTTTAACTAGGAAGAATCTATGTCTATCCACGTTCAGCAGGTTTACAGTTCAGCTTAGGCAAAATAAAAAGATTTAATGTAGTACATGGAATATAGGTCAAGACATGATATAAGGTACATTCATGCAGTCAGTGTTTGGCATTGACTGTTATCAGTAGGTTTTTTTTGAAAGATTTTTTAATTCAAATAAACGCTGTTCTTTTGAACTTTCTGTGTATCAAAGCATCCTGAAAAGAATGTATCGTGTGAAACTAAAGACTGGAGTAATGGCTGCTGAAAACTCAGCTTTGATATCACAAGAATAGATTTATAGGCTATTAAAATAGAAAACATTCAAAAACATTCAAAAAATCTTACCAACCCCACTTTTTAATGGTATTTATTGTAACTATTGTTAATATCAAGACATTGTATTGTGTCAGTTAGGACACACTCCTGCAGCTTTTATCCTTTCAGATGTCTCAAAATGTTCCAGTTCAGGATTTATTAATATTTTTTGTATCCCTATATAATCAGTCTCACTCTCTTACACACACACCTATTTTTGCCTCTTTTTACAATCCAAAAGACTTTGAAAGCCCTAACATTAGTGAATGATTAACAAAAAATAATCCACAAAACACACAGATTGCTTCTAATCTATAAAGCCCATACCAACTATAGCTTTGGTTATAAAACACGGTTGTCGCTCTGTAACCAGATTGTGTAGAAACAGTACTATATTTAACACTTTGAACAGGACTGACTATCTGCTGCTGTGTGAATGTAGCCATGGGCACCGTAACTCTCATCCTTATTGGACTTCTAGATTTTTCCAGCAAGTGTTTAAATGGGCTCAGAGATCCTCAGTTGTTTTGGGAGTTTGTGTTTGGCTTTTGTGTTTGTTCAATCTGCCCATGAAGCACTGATAGGATTCAGTTGTGAGATGCAGGGCTAGTTTCCCAGAAAGAGCTTTAGAGAGAAGACAGAAACGAACAATCGCTTTGCATTAGGCGAAAGCGCTCTGGCACAATCAATATCCTGTTTGTGTGTGAGTGCGTGATGGTGCACAGGGGATTGTTGTATGCACCTGTGTTATGGCAAACAACATGGTTGAGTGTAAGAGGAAAATGGATAGAAACGATGGACGAAATATTCAAAAGCAGCTGAGAAGAGATGCATCTCCCTTTGTCCAATCTTTAAAAGCCCTCTTTTCCATTCTCATTACTCTCTACTTGTTTCCATCTTCCCATTTAATTATTTTCACTTGTTCACAGTCTCTCTCTCTTGCTTCACCTCACTTGCTTCCCATCATAATGTGTCCTCTGTTGCTCTTCTACATGTAAAATCCTCCTCACACTCTCTCTCTCTCTGTTTCTCCAGATGAGTAGTGGCTAGCCGGTCGAGTAGAGGATCCCTCACATCCCACCTGGAGTCATGAATGGTAAGAACACAGCTCTTTTGTGTCAAGGGCATGCCATTTCTTTAAATCCATTAACCCTTGTGTATTTTAAAACCCATTTGACTTTCTTCTGTGGATCACAAAAGGAGATGTTTAGCAGAATGCCCAAGCTGCTCATTTCCATACAATTAAAGTGAATGGTGACCATGACTGCCAAGGCTTGACTTTAAATAACTTAAATTTCAACCTGTTCCTCATACAAAGCTTTCATATTACCTCCTCTTGGAATATAGTAATATGGTACACTTTCATGATCTGTTTATCATGGATTTTGTCTTTTTAATGGAGCTTGACCTCTGGTCCACATCCAGTTTTATTATTTAGAAGCGAGCAACTCAGACAGTCTACTAAATATCTTCTTTTGTGTTCTGCAAAACAACAATGTTATACGGGTTTGGAATAACATGAGGGTGAGTAAATGATGAAAACATTTTCAATTTTAGCTGAACAATCCCTTTAAAAGGATGAAGAGTTTATAAAGAATAATTCAGACGCATTTGGCTTGTGTGCTGAATCACTACAGCATAGAACATTAGCAGAACTGCACTTTGAGAAAAATATCAGAGGTTTTGGTGTTGTAGAATATTCTAAGAGTTAACAGTCTTAGTGATGAAGTCGTTATCAAAATGTTCTTCTGATAACAGAATATTTTTTAGATTCAGCACAGTGTTTATATAGAACACACCCAGTTGAAAGTTACTAATGACTGCTTCCCTATTTATATAGGGATATGCTAATATTTGCTAAACTCTGTGAAGGATTTTGACAGGTTTTTGAATATTTGCTACACTTGCTCATAAAAGCACTTTAAAAATTTTATTACCTAATGTATTTCGGTTAATTATGTGATTTAAAACTGCCTCCATCACAGCTTTTTAAAATGTACAATTTAAAAGAACAATTTTAAAATGTACTCTGATGGAACAGTGGATAAAATTAGTTTGAAGGCACTGTAAGACACTTTGAATAAAAGGATCAAACAAAATTGCACACAGTAAATGTAAATGTCCAAAAACTTGGTAGTACCATGATACTTGTTTGTGAATGAAATCTGAAGAACCAGTTTGCTGTGGTTCAAGTCAGCTCTTGCAGATGGTTTAATGAAATATTCATCATAAGATAAGCTAGAGAAAGAGAGCAAGCAAAGTGAGTAAAGTATGTCTAATATCTTGGGTGTGTTTTGTATTGTGACTTTAAAGTAAGCTGTTGCAAAATGTAAGCATTTCCATTTAAGCTACAATTTCTCACTTTAAGAAAATCCCAGGAGGGATTTTCAGGTCTATTTGTTAATGCCGCATCAGGGTGGTGGTAACAGTGGGGAAGCTGAGGCTGCAGGTTTGAACACTAGTAGTTGGTTTCTGAGATCAGTCATATTTGTGTAATGGCTGGTGTATATTTGATGCTAAATAGCTAAATCATCTCAAATAAATGCTAATGTCAGCACAGTGAGGGACATTTTGGGCATTTGTGTGTGTGTGTGTATATGCCGGGGTGCTTATTTTGTCTCTGTACTCATTCATTTATTTGTGTGTGTAGTGGCTAATCCCATTAGCGTTTTCACAGTGTAATTAACTTGGAAGTGTAGTGCACTGTAGAGAAACAGATATTGTTTGTTTATAATGTTTGGTATTTTTGGATGCAAGGACATTTTCTATGCTTCTGTTAATTAAATACGTGTCAGTTGGTATCTAAAATTTGCATAGTTGTTTCTGTATAAGTGCTAGTGCTAAATAAGCACAAAAGCAAACCTGATACTTCTTCAAAACAGAGAAACACTTTCACTTTAATAGCTGGATGGGCCTGAATAAGTAATAAAGCTTGATTACTAGTTTCAGTGTGTCGCCTGGAGAGATAAAAATTTCCCAAAGGAGCACGGAGCACCTGAATACACCATCACACAGACTCCCAGATTCCCACATCGACACACTCCGTTGCCACGTTTCAATGTTAGGAGACCTGATTGTCTTTAAATATATTGTAAAAATAAGAAAAAGCTGTTTTAGTAATAAGTACTGACAAAATCTTTTTGTTGATGTAAACTATTGTAGCCAGGTTATTTCAGCCATATTAAATTGTATTTTTATTTATTTATTCGGTATAGTCCCTGCCTCATGAGCTGTCCCAACAATTCCCCCCAAAAGTAAATATCTCCTTGGTTCTGCTTTTAGACTCAATGACTTAAAATTAACCATCCTCAATGTCCTTGTTAACTGCCTGTGCTTCACAACAGGATGACATTGCAGAGAAGGAAAGCTGTTGCTTTGCTATTACAAATTGTTTTTTGAAAATCAGCCTACAATATATCTGTTTCACATTGTAAAACCATTTTTGAAGCTGTTCAGAAAACGTTTATTTAAAGGTGCACCATCAACACATTGTCACACGGTGACCCGCTTCATGTAAAAATTAAATAAAACGGCTTTTATTAGACTAGTGATATGAATGGAGTCATGCGAGTGAACGTGATTTCAAACATATGAAAGAACTGTTAACTTCTTTAGAAATGTATCTTTTTTAAATTTAAATGTCTGAGTTCACCTACTTTGTTCAAGGTTGGACTAATTGCTTCCTTTTTTTCATAAAAAGTTGTTCTATCTTCCTGAAGAAAATGCTGCTTATCTCAAATGATCAAATCTTTTTTATCTTTTGGTGAATGGGCTAAATTTCCACAAAGAAAGACATCACATGATTTCAGAGACCTGCACTTAATTAATCATGATGGCCTTTTTCTGAAATCTCAGCGCTGCTGACAATGCAGGAAACTTGAGCTGAAAGTACTGTGTGTCCTCCCCAGAGAGACAGAGAGACAGAGAAAGAAAGAATAAATACTGTAAGTGGGTGTGTTAACATTTGTCCCTCCCAATCCATTAATTAATATAGAAAGTTATTTAATAAGCAATTATTGTGACATAGTTAGTATATGCACTTTTTTGTTTAGAAATGTGTATAACGTGCATAGGTATGAAAACAACGTTTTTGAAATCTGTTTGAAGCAAACAATGTGGTGTGAGTTGCTATTTAGCTGTATTTTTCAAACCAAGTGCTGTCTGCACCTATTAAAAGCAGTGCCAAAAACACCAGCAGCTGATAAAAGGCTTGTCTTCAGTACTCTCTGTGAAACCTGTGTTGAGATTGACCCACTTTGAGCATGTTAAGTGGCAGGGAGGTTTTTACTGGGCACTGGCATTTTAGATGGATTTTCTCCTGCTGCCTCTGAAATACATCATGGTTTACGATAATAATACTTAATAATTATTAATGGGGCTGTCGTTCCATTAAAATGTGCAAAATATGCAGCCTCCCTCACTCCCTCCCTGCAGGCAGACAGACATTTCTAATGCCTGGATCACACAAGCCAACAGCCCTTGTCAAAGCAACAGACAACATCTCGCAGAGAACTGGCAGGAACTAGACCCAGAAAGTAGAAAAAGAACAGCTGATCTAGGAAGAGATTTGTGAAGACAGAACATAATTATCTAAAATCTCTTTCACTTTCTCTGTCCCTCTCATTTTCACAGGTGGTTTTACTATTTGGGCTATAACTCCTGAAGAAAGGGGGAAACATGACAAACAGTTTGACTCTCTGGCTCCCACTCTGGGATATTTGTCAGGTAAGACCACACACATACATATACTACTGAAATGTTTGGTGTCAGTAAGATTTTTTGCTTTCCTTTTTTTGGGGGGGGGGGGGGGGGGGGGGGGGGATTTAAAGAAATTTGTACTTTAATTTAGCATGGAAACATTAAATTAATTAAAAGGGACAGTAGAGCCATTTATAATTTTACAAAAAAAAATCTATTTCAAATAAGTATTGCACTATTTAACTTTCTATTCATCACAGATTCCTGAAAAAACGTTTCCACTAAAATATTAAGCAACACAACTGTTCGTATACTAATGTGTGTTTGACAAGTGAGCACCAGATCAGTATATTAGAATGATTTCTGACAGATCATGTAACACAAAAAATCGGCCCATTTTGGCCCAGACTGGCCCACTACATATAATCATAAACACAACCGATCTTTTCACACCCCTGAATATGTATACTAACTCCTATTGAAACCACTAATGCCATGTAGCCTAATGAGTGAGTAGGAATGAGTAAGAGTTAATAGATGAAATAACTACTAATTGTAAAATACAATCGAACTACTCCACAATGATGAATCCTAAAACAAGCTGTAAGCTGCATTGGCATAGCAATACCAGTGTTTGACACAGGATTTTTGGCAAATATGTGGTGGGTGGACCTCTGTCCTTTTAGGGGGGTTCGGGGGAGCCCCCTGTAAGAAAGATTTGTGCTTTTTAATGTTAAATTCATCAATCTGGTGCACTTTTAGAGTTAAACATTAAGAGCTCCAACCCATAATCAGTGTGCAAATTGAACAAAGAAAAACTCAAAACTCTTTTAGCTGTGATATAGTGTCTGTCTGCATTACACTACTATATAATAATAGTTATAATATTAATTCCATGACAGTAATAGCCATATATTGTAAAACAAATGCACTGAAAAATTAAAAGCAACTTTCATTCTTAGTTTTGTACCAATTTCTATGCTTGAAAGAGATAAACGCATGATCTTTCATTTTGGCGGAAAACATGGTTTACAAAGGCGTTTCATTTCAATTCCAGTAAAATGCGTAATCGTCAATTATGCCAATGTGTAAATAATGCGTAACTGGGTAATGGGTTCCTACACTCATAGCATAAGTGTCCTGAAAGTCTCCAAGTTCTGCCTACCACAGTTCTTTACACTAACTCATTCTCTCCTGATCCTCCTCAATATCCTCATCAGACACTTGAAGGGCCCGTTTCTTTTTTTCACGCTATATCTCTGCACATTCCTTGCGTTTCTTCTCCATCTCTGTTATTTTGACAGATACACACTGACACCGCACGCTCGCTCAGAGCCTAAAGGGGGAGGAGTTTAAAGATGTGATTGGACCAGCCCAGTGTCAATCAAGAAAAGAACCAATTGGCCGCTGATCTGCGTGTTTCATGGGCCGGTCTGTGAAGAAGAAAAAAAACCTACGCTGACTTTATTTGTCCAATGTATTACACCGGCACAAAGATCCCAGCGCCGCCAATTAAGCAAAACTAAACGAATGGGCCGCCGATGTACCAGTATTATGGGCCGTTTAGACAAAAAAATTTTTTTTATTTTTTTAAAGAATGATCTGTATCGGCCCAAAAAGCACGTCGGCCCACCGGGAAAGTGCCCTGTATGCCCCATGGCCAGTCCACCCCTGACTGAAGACTGGAGCAATGGCTGCTTAAATTTCAGTTTTCCATCACAGGATCACATTTAAAATATATAAAAATAGTAAACAGTTCTTTTAAATTATAATATTTCACAGTATTACTGTTTTTACTTTAGTTTCAATCAAATAAATGCTGCTTTGCTGAGCATATGTAAGACTTTCAAAACAAAAACAAATATTTTGAATGGTTGTTATATTCTGCTCTTATACAATGCACATACTTTTATGTTTTATTTCATTTTAGGAGATCAAGCACGAAAGTTCTTTCTGCAGTCTGGTCTTCCCACAGCAGTCCTGGCAGACATTTGGTAAGAGTACACACACGTACAGTACACACACCCTTAATGTACATACATGCGTTATCCGGTTCTTCTGTCTTGCCCTTCCCATTTCTCTCCCAATAAAGGTATATTAAATTTGAAGAGCATGTATGACTTTTGATTCCACTGTATATCTATGTGCATACAAATAAACTGCACATGTATATATGTCTGTATGGTTGTCTTTTCTATGGCAGGGCTGGATTTATCATAATAGTGTTGTGAAATGAATGTGTGTGGGACAATGTGATTTGTAGCCACATACCTCTCCGGAGGGTGGAGGTTCCCAAAACTAACCTCTTCCTGTCTGTGGTTAGTCTACTGGTGTAAACACTGTCGCCCATCCAAAAACAGGATGTAGATTTACTGATGCAGGATACAGAAAGTTTGATTTGAGTTTATAGCATTTGCTTGTTCTAAAACGCTCTTGTTCGTAAATAAATACGTTAGCACAACAAAAATCTTAGCCCAAAATTATGCTGCTCTGTCATTACGCACAAACTGAGTTTCTCCGTTGGGATTGTAATAGCAATTAGTGCTCTGTAAGCCACTTTGGATGAGAATGGCTGCTTCCTTTCTTTCAGGGCATTGGCGGATATAGGAAAGGATGGGAAGATGGACAGATTGGAGTTCTCCATTGCAATGAAACTAATTAAACTGCAGCTGCAGGGTCAGCCCCTCCCATCCAACCTGCCAATCATCATGAAGCAGACGCCTACCCTTGTTATGACATCATCATCACGCTTTGGTATGAGTATGGTATGAGTAGCTGGTTATGTAACGTCGGGTGAGGTTTATTTGCTTTGTTATTAATTTTGTTGAGTCTTTTGCAGGTTGTGACTAAGATTATGCTGAAATGAAGACATATATTAATATTTTTCATATATAATCTCAGAAATGTGTAAATGGTCAATATTAACACTCTCAATAAAAGAGTGTTGTTATTGTTCACTAAAACTATTAAAAATGTTTTTGGTAATTGAAAAAAATAAAAATTTATAATAATATTAGATAAAAAAATTTAAGTTAAAAAACTTAAATAAAAATTACAAATGCTGCCTCGACAACTAACTGAAATAGGTGGAAAGTACTAAAATGACTAAAACTGAAACTGAAATAAAATAAACGAAAGCTTTGTAGAAATATAAAGAATCTAAAACGCATAACAAAATGACTAGAAATTTAAACTAAAATGAAAGCTGAAAATATTAAAATAACAGCTAATTTAAAATATTAATAAATACAATAACCATATGTAAAAAATACTAAAATAACACTGAAATAAAATTACTATTATGTCTAAATAAATTAAACATAAAACACTAAAGTCAATAATTTTACATGTTAGATATGAAGGTACAATATGACAAATGGATATTCAACATGAGATTTTCAACAGATTACATTTGACAGTGTAATTAAATTATTAGTGTTTTTAAAGATAACTTGAAGCGAGCATTAGATGGCGGCAAAGGTAAAAGAAATGTAGAACTAGTGGAAATAAGCCTGAACCGTTACACAGTATAGTCCGATATATACTCTATATGCAGTATCTGTAAAGTATATGGTACCAATAAACCTTCTAGAAAGGATCTCAGATAATCTGTCTGTTTTATTTTAGGTATGGGTTCCATGCCAAATCTCTCTGCCATGTCAGTGATGCCCATCCGAATGCCCATCCCCCCAGGCCCTGCCATGACCCCTTTGGTCCCTGCGCCCACCCTGATGTCAGGACCACTGCCTCAGATCCCCAACTCTCTCAGTGTGCCAGCTTTACCTAACGGCAATGCAACTCTCCTCACACCAGCATCAGGTATCCTGAATTCATTCACACATGCAGCATTTTGCACAAACGAGTATTATGCCGTTACTATGAAATCTTTATGCATTGATTAACTGCATAATCTACAACTCAGTTACAAAGTTTACATGTGCTTTAAAGTAATTGTTTTTCTTCTTTTACCTTTTCAGCATTCCCAGCGACCAGTGGTTTGAGTAAATCTCACTCGCTCTTGGATCTTGGCTCTAGCAGGTGTGAACCCCAAAGTTCAACGCCCATGTTTGTATTAGAATTGGGCGTAATATCTGTTATATGCAACAGTGTGTTTGTTTCAGTCAGAGCTAAAAAAAGACAGTGATTTTCTTAGAACTGGGCTTGTTTCGCCAGTACTAGAAGTTTGTAGTAAATAAGAGTGTGTTTGCTGACAGAGTCCTTAAATAGCACAGCTGTCTCCTTGTATCTTAATTGGATCTTGTTAGAGTTCCTCCGAGAGTCATCAAACCTCCATGTGGTGGTACAGAAGCATGTAATAAACCCACTAATACATGCTCAGTGCCTGTTTAAAAATGAATTTGGGTCTAAGGCGGGTCAATATATTGAATATACACAATGCATTTGGGATGATTATCCTGGTGATATAAAATTAAACAATATCATGTACAGTGCTGGTCAGAATTATTTGCCCCCTTGGTAAATATGACCAAAGATGGCTGTAAAAAATAAGTCAGCATTGTTTATCCTTTTGATATTTTATAAAAAAAAAAAGAAGCAAAAATCTAACCTTTTATTGAAGTGAACGTATTGAAAGTGGGGGTAAAATCACATTATGAAATAAATGTTTTTCTTCAAAACACATTGGGAACAATTATTTGCCCCCTTTTATTAAATACTTTTTGCAACTTCCTTTTTGCAAGACAGTGATCCAAAAACAAAAATCGAAATCAAAACAAAAATGGGTCACTGAGCACATAACAAAGCATCTGCAATGGCCATCCCAGTCCCTAGAAAATGAGTGGAGTGAACTGAAGAGAAACAGCGCCAACGTGGATCTGGGAATCTGAAGGATCTGGAGAAATTCTGTATGGAGGAATGGTCTCTGATTTCTTGTCAGTTATTCTCCAAACTCATCAGGCATTATAGGAGAAAACTCAGAGCTATTATCTTGGCAAAAGAAGGTTGCAAAAAGTATTTAATAAAAGTATTCAATTGTTCTCAACATGTTTTGGAGAAAAACATTTATTTCATAATGTGATTTTCCCCTCACTTCCAATTCTTTTACTTTAATGAAAGGTTAGATTTAGCAAATTTATTTAATAAAATATCAAAAGGATTAACAATGCAGATTTATTTTTTACAGCCATCTTTGATCATATTTACCAAGGGGGCAAATAATTCTGACCAGCACTGTATATCGCAATCATTTTAATGCACATTTTTTAGGTGTAAAGTTTCAATGAATCATTTCAAAACTTGGTTCAACAATTCATTGGTGTCATTACTAAGAAATATTAATAGAAATTGTTCATTAATAAAATGTCAAATAAAATATTAAATGTTTTAGTGAAAATATATGTAGAGAAACGTCAGAATCATAATTTCGCTCAAATAACCTGACTCTACATGTTAGGTCATATCTCACACTCTCTCCCCCTCTCATCCTGTTATTTTTTATCATTCCAGCCAATGCCGAACTGCAGAAGGAAGCTGAATCCTATTAGTGTTATCTCAGAATATTTAAAAATCCATAAACTGACAGCAGTGAGTTAGAATACTGCGGAATTGCTCATAATTATGAGTTTTAATTACATAATTATTTTTAATGATGTAAAAGTGGTAATTACAGCCCTAACAAGGATTAAGTAAACCTTGCTCAAACATATCAATTATTAAAAGTATGATGTCACCGCAGAATCTCACAGCACTGGAGGAAATGCTGATCTTGCAGCTAGCAGGAGACCAGTTGTGTACTTTATCATGGTTCAGGAAAGGATTATATTTGTGTTAATGAGCAGCTGCTAAATGGAGGTCATTTGAAAATAATTCTGCATGCAAATGTAATTTCTGAATTAAAGAGTACTGTACAAATAAAAACTGTCAGGAATTATCTGAACACATGCATGATTTGGATAATCAATATGATCTATATTTAGCATTAGTTAGCACATTCAAGGATGTCATAAATGTATTCATGTATACAGAGTAATATTTAGAGTAATAATATGTAATTTTATTTACTAGAGAACATATATTTGGAAATTAAAAGCATTGCAAATTTTTCTAATTTCCCACAGTTCTAACTCTTCCTCCACCACCTCCCTTGCGAGTAACTCCCCCAAAATGAGTGCATCTGATTGGGCGGTGCCTCAGTCGTCCCGTCTGAAATACCGGCAGCAGTTCAACAGCCTGGACAAGCTGATGAGCGGATACCTGTCAGGTGAGTGTGTGTTGTAGATGTCAGGAAGCTGAGGGAATGGCAATGTTTGCATATGATAGTGTGTAAGCATCTCTGCATGTGTGTTATGCGTTAACTCTTTAGTGTGTATGTTTGAAGGTCCCCAGGTCAGAAATGCCCTCACAGCATCAAACCTCACGCAAACACAGCTTGCCACCATATGGTGAGTTCACAAAATACTGCACTCACAATATAAATTTCAAGAAGAACATTGCTTTGTAGACATAATTTGCATGCACTTCCTTCCCCCTATTTGCATGACTTATACATATTGTTATTTATACAACACAATTCCTTTCATTTATACTGACTTTGATATTTATAAAATAATAGATAAATAAAGACATTTTATGTTTGATTAGGATGATTTGCATTTATTACAATGCATATTAATGATAATATAAAAAACATAATATAAAACACTATATCCAAGTGCAAAAAAATCTAGGCTTTATTTTATATGATCATTATTGATGTACAGAGTTATATGGTTGTTCATCACACTTTTATTTAACTTAATACATTTTAATGTGAGTGGGAAAATTAAACATTTTTTTTACATTTTATTTGTAACTCTAGTTTTGGTTTAAGATAACTTATTGTATTTTTGTTTGATACATATTCTTTTTTTATTTTTTATTGTATGAGATAAAAAAAAAGCCAGAAACTTGTTGAAGACCCCTGCATAAATCGCTTGCACACATTAAACTCTGGATCACATTGTATTGCTCTAAGCGGTGTGTTAAACACCCACTTCCACAGTGTTAGGTCTGCTGTTTAGGTGCCAGTTGGATAATTAGAAATTATAATTAATCTATTTATTGTCTAAAATGCTTCCAGGTTAATCACAAATGTGTGTGCTTGTGCATGGCTATATACATTATATATCTCTACCTGCAGGACTCTTGCTGATGTAGATCGTGATGGGCAGTTGAGAGCAGAAGAGTTTATTCTAGCAATGCACTTGGTTGAAATGGCCAAGATTGGGCGGCCTTTACCTCTGACTCTACCTCCTGACCTTGTGCCACCTTCACTGAGGTAGGACACACACAGACCCACCCACGCTGAAATGAGCAAGTTGTGAAGGAGACGGTGTTTAATTACGTGCGTGTGTGTTTGCTTTTCAGAACAGCGAAGTCATGTGATCTGCTGAACGGACCTGTTCCTCTGATTAACACAGAGCTGATTGAGCCAGAAAATCCACAGAAAAGCAAGAGCTATGGTATTTGTTTCTACATATACTGTACATAATAGTGATCAAGAGATTATGGGTGTTCAATATATTGCTTATACAGTATATATACACAGAATTGCTGTAATTAAAGATTTTAAAAATTGTGTTGCATTTTAAACTTGGTCTATAATAACATGCATTTAGTATCATGTTAATGTATAGTTCATGGTGCTCACATTGCAAAGTAAATAAGTTATAAGCTTTTAATTTATAGTTTTACTACAGGTAGGACAATACGACATTTAGCTGAAGTTTCGCTTCTAAACCTTTTCAGTTTTATGCATAATAAAAAATACTAAAAAAAGTGAGGTTCAAGTACAACTTTACACACCTCTTATGCGCACAAAGGCTGCATTTATTTGATAAAAAAATACAGTAAAAACACTAATATTGTGAAATATTATATGATTAAATACAATTTAGAAGAGCTGTTTTAAAATATTAAAAAAGTATTGAATTTCTGAATCTTCATAAGAACAGCATTGATTTGAAATAGAAATCTATTAAAATCCATTAAATCCATTATCCCATTAAAATATCCTTTTGATATCACTTTAATAAATACTTGCTGAAAAAAAGTATTAATTACTTAAAAAAACAACCTTTCTGAGCCCAAAACTTTGAATGGTAGTTCGTGCTAATATATACGTATAAGCGCACTTCTGCAAATACATGCTCCCATTACAAACACACACTGTCCTTATTTCTACACAGTATTGTAAATGATCCTTCTAAATAGAGCTGATTCAGCTGAACAAACTAAACAGTCTCTTCTGAGTTTGTGTTGAGATAAAATGCTGCTTTATATTTACCTCATGATATAGTCTTTTTTTGAATATAAATATATATTAAAATATTTTTATTGTGTTGAATTAGACACTTCTTACCTCACCTTTCTGTCTCTCTCTCTCAGTTTCATTGGAGGATAAACTGAGAGAGAATTTCCAAAAAGGAAATGCAGAGCTGGAAAAAAGACGTTTGGCTCTGCTGGAGGAACAAAAGAGAGAGGAGGAGAGGAGGAGAGAAGAGGAGAGGCGAGAGGAGGAGAGGAGACAGCAGAAGGAGAGGGACGAGAGAGAACGGAAGGAGAGAGAGACCCGGGAGATGGAGCTGAGGAGACAGAGGGAGGAGGAGAGGAGGGTAGAGAGACAGAAAGAGCTAGAACGACAGAGAGAAGAAGAAAGACTGAAAGAACTAGAGCGACGTGAGGCAAGTAGAGCACACAAGGGCAGACAGAGGTTGAACGACCACTAGAATATTACTGAAAAGCCTTTTGTTTTGTCCACATGCATACATGTTTTATGAATAATTTGTTCCAAAACTTGGACTGTCAGTTACTAAATCATTAAAATAAAAAATGAAGATATTCAGTTATTATTACAAATCTTAAAGCTTGCAATTATGATTTATGACTTACTCTACCTGTATGCACTATTTCATGGCAAAGTTTAATGCTTCTCTAATGCTGCATTTCATTACACAAGCCAAATACAGTAGGTTAATTGTGTTCAATAATTTGCATTAGATATATTTAATTAAGTGATAAGTTAACCCTAATATACACTCCACCAGTGGAGTGGTGTCCCAATTCTCATCCTAGGAAAAAGAATGGGAGTGTAATTATGTAGAATATTCATAGTCTCCTTCTCTTATTGCTCTCTCAGGAAGCAGAGCGACAGAGGCGAATGGAATGGGAGAAGAGTAAACGAGTGGAGCTTCAGACACAGAGAGAAAAAGAGAAGAGCGACATACAGAGACTTAAGGACAGGAAGAGGAGTCTCGAGATGGAGCTGGAGGCAGTGGTCAGATTGCTGTTTCTTCTCTCTATTTTTTCTTCAGTCTCAGTCTCTATTCAGTCTCTTCTCTGTGGGATTGTTGGTTATATTATATCATAGATTAAAAACATTTCAGTCTTTTCTTCTCCTAGGGTAACGAGCATAAGCAGATCTCCGATCGGCTCCGGGACGCCAAGAGTAAGAGACAGGTCCAGACGGCCGAGCTAGACCTGATCAATCAGAAGAGAGAAAGCCGTATTATGGATATCAACTCCCTACAGTTGCAGTTTGAGGTATGTTGTGTTTTTGTTGCACGAAGAGCATAGCATTTGTTATTTTTAGGTCATACTGTACATGCATTGCAAGGAAGTCCACCTGGGAAAAACTTCTTGAGCTCTCTTGTTGTTCACAATATACATATTTTTAAAGAATTTAATACTTTTATTCAGGAAGTATGCATTATATTGATCAAAAGTGACAGTGAAGGAATTTAAAAAGGTACAAAAGATTACTATTTCAAAGAAATGCTGTTCTTTTCAATGCTGAACAAGCAGCACAATTGTTTTGATAATAATAATGTTTCTTGAGCAGCAAATAAGCATATTAGAATGATTTCTGAAGGATCATGTGACACTGAAGACTAATGGCTGGTGAACATTCAGCTATGCCATCACAGGAATAAATTACATTTTAATATATATTCAAACGGAAAATTATTATTTTAACTTTTCACAATATTACCATTTTTACTTTATTTTTGATTTTTGAGTTGGTGAGCATAAGAGACTTCTTTCAAAACATAAAAAAATCTTACTGACCTCATACGTTTGAGTAGTAGCCTATATAAATGTGTGTGGTTTTTTTTTTTTACAGGAAATTCAGAGGCAATTAAGTCGTTTTGGTCCTGAGAAGCAGCAACTGACAGACAGACTTCTACATCTAACCCAAAACAACTCAAGTGAGCACTCACGTAGACCTGAAGCAATCAATGAATAGACTACGTGGATGACTAATTTGTGTCCATTTCATCCCTCCTGAACCCGACACATTCTCTCTTTCTTTTCCCCCTTTCAGGTCCTTTGATAAATGATGTGAAACAGAGTGTGTGCGAGAAAGATTTGAGCTGTCGGAAGCTGAAGGAGCAGCTGGATGTTTTGGAGAGAGAGACCACTGCTAAACTCTCACAAATGGAGCAGTACAACAGAGAAATCAAGGTCAGCGGCTTCTCTTACATTCCCAGTGTAAACCTCCACAACATTTAAAGTGCTGTGTTTTGATTAAAGCTAATGTGGGTGTGGTTGGGGACTTGCTATCTTGGAGATCATTTTAAACCTTAATGTCCCTGTGAGGGACTCACTAGTTCTCCATGTTCCTGTGATTAAAACCTACAGCTCAACTCCCAGCCCTGAAGGCAGGGGATTGAGCACTTCATTACACACTAACATTCACACAGCTCACAACACTATAGAAAACACACTGTCACTAACTCACTTCCTGCACCGGTTGGTCGGATCGGAAACCTGAGCATTATACATGTGGCACTCAGCTATTGTTCAGTATACGTCTAATGTTTTCTGCTCCAAGCCTCTCTTTTTTTCTTTCTTTGTGCCCATTTTTATAACCCCCTCCCCCACCCCTACTGTATCTCTCCTCTTTCTTCTCTTTCTCTTTACTCCGGCTGTCTTGGTAGTTTGTAGATATGGATGACTGTGTGCTTCAAGGACTTCTCTCTTTGCTGGGCTGCTTAACCAATCTCTTCCTTCTAATAAAGGTTGATCTCTCTTTATCGTTTCTTTACTCACACTCATCTCAAAGCTGCCTGTCTTTCATTCATTTCAACGTTTGCTCTAATTATTCTCCATGAAAGAAGTTTCACTTTACCCATATTTTACTGAAATGAGCTCTATTGTCTGACATCATGACCTCATAACATCTTTGTGTCTGTCTGTGCCATTTTCATCACTTCACAAGTTATCTACTCACTGCCTAAAAACTAACAAACAACAGTTTGGTAAAAAAGTAATAGGTAACATTTATTTTTCTAAAAGGAACAATTTGGGCTACAGTATGTAGAACAGTAAGAGCCAGGGTCCAAAATGTCACTTGACAAACAAAAATTAGGCATTAAAGACCATTTAACATAGGCGTATATGATGCTATTTGTTGCTAATAACCAGGGCTTAAAAACTAAAAGATTTTGTTTTTAACGTTTAAATCAGCAATCAGCATGTGACACTGAAGACTGTAATAGCTGTAGTAAGGTAAGTAATAGCAGCTGAAAATTAAGCTTTGCCATCACAGGAATAAATTACATCTTAAAATATATTCAAATAGAAAACATTTTAATTTGTAATAGTATTTCACAGTATTAACGGGTTTACTGTATTGTTGATCAAATATAGCGTTGTTGAGCACTTTCTAAAACTTTAAAAAAAATCGTACTAAACTTTTTAGCGGTAGTGTTAAAATATAAAGTGTAAAAATAAAAAACACATAAATGGAACAGATCTAGAACTATTTGTTTTGCCACTTATAATTGCTCAGTACCACTCAATAATGGTAAGTTGATTAGTTTGGGCAGTCAGTAAAGCTGAGCACAATGCAATACCATATACTCTATATTTGAAACCATACCAAATTATTTTATGATTTGTTATAAGCATGAACTAAATGTTGCAGGAGTTGAGACTGAGGCAGAGCCAGCAGCAGGACGTCCTAGAGCAGCTCAGGAGGGTAAGATCTGAGAAACTCAAAGAGATACAGAGGCACAGGAAGGAGGAGGAGGAGAGGAAGAGGAAGAAAGAGGAGGAAGCAAGGTAAAATTGTGCTCTAGGACAAACATACATTTAACTAACTATCTTCAGTGTTAGTTGTACAAACACGCACACAAATTTCTCCTCTTGTGACATTTTTCAGCAAATATGCCCCCACTCATGAATGCTGAGACTGACGCCAGACTCACAGAAACATTTTGTTCATGTGTCTGTAGACAGGCGATGCTGGAGCAGGAGCGTCTGGAGCAGGAGGAAGCAGAGCGTAAGAAGAAGCTTGCCCAGGAGCGAGAGGCCAAACTCAGGGAAGAACAGCAGCGGCAGGCCCAAGCCCGACTTAAGGAGGCCCAGGAGCAGGCACGGGAGAAAGAGGAGAAGAGGAGGGCAGAAGAGAGAGAGAGAGAGAGGGAGGAGAGGGAAAGGAATGAACTGGCGCTGCACACTCAGCCCTCCATCTCATACAATAGCACAGAGAACAAAAGTGAGTTTGATTAAGTGTGTGTGTGTTGTTGTTGTTGTGTGTGTGTGTCTGTGTGTGGGTGAGAACAACATTCATCCACTTGGCCATGAATATGATGTTTGCATTCTATTCATTGTAATGGGTGTCATTACTCTCACAGCTTCATGATTCGCTTTAATTACCTACCATTAATTATCCGAGTTACCATAACAGAATCCACTAGAATGTGAGTGTTTTGAGAGAATAAAGGTAATGGACTGCTAAACATTTGTGGCATTTCATACAGTATGTATGTATTTATATTTTAATTTTATATCATACTCTGAACTAGGGGTGTGCGATATCACAATTTTTGATCGTGGACTATTAAAATGTCTCCACGATCTGCTTTTGAAAAGAAATATTGTAGTATCGTGCTACAGTGCATTCTATCAGTTCCAATTTCAGGGCCTCCGTCCCAACATACTGTACAGTGCGACGTACATTCACATCACATGTTAACGCAGAGGTAGAGATACACTTACGGAATACTGCAATTCACAAAAGTTCATTATTTTCATCTGCTTTAAAGCCATGCTGGTTACATTTCATTCTCGTGTTAATGTGCTGTTTTAACATGGGCTTTTCTGAGCGCATACACCCGAAGCACACAGGCACTAAAAGCCTATCAAACAGCGTCTGGTTACTGGACTAATTATCTTTCGAGTTTTATTGGGTTAATACTATCAAATACACACAAGGTTTTCGTAAACACAGTTGGTTATGTCTAAAGTGAAAGCAAAGATTTGAGAGAAAATCAGGTGCGTGTCATATGCGTGTATATTAGATGTGTGCCGGTCTTAAAGTGATAGTAGCCTAATAGTAAACATGCTGCCGTTTGTCCTTAAAGGGATAGTTTACCCAAAAATGAAAATTCTGTCCTTATTTACTCACTCTAATGTTGTTCCAAACCTGTATTAATTTATTTCTTGAACAAAAAAGAAGGAATTTTGAAGAATGTGGCTAACCAAACAGTTGCTGGTCCCCATTGACTTCCATAGTAGGAAAATAAATACTCTCCGTGCTGGTGTCCATGCCGGTGTCCGTGACGGTGTCTGTGACGGTATTCATGCCGCTCTCCGTGTCCGTGCCGCTCTCTGTGTCCGTGCTGGTGTCCGTGACTGTGTCCATGCTGGTCTCCGTGCTGTCCGGTGTCCGTGCCGGTCTCTGTGTCCGTGCCAGTGTCCGTGCCTGTGTCCATGCCAGTGTCCGTCCAGGTGTCCATGCCGGTGTCTGTGCCGCTTTCCGTGTCCGTGCCGGTGTCCGTGAGGGTATTCGTGCCGTTCTCCGTGTCCGTGCCGGTCTCTGTGTCTGTGTTGGTGTCCGTGCCTGTGTCCATGCCGGTCTCTGTGTCCGTGCCGGTGTCCATGACTGTGTCCATGCTGGTCTCCGTGCTGTCCGGTGTCCGTGCCGGTCTCTGTGTCCGTGCCAGTGTCCGTCCAGGTGTCCATGCCGGTGTCTGTGCCGCTTTCCGTGTCTGTGCTGATGTCCATGCCGGTGTCCGTGCCGGTCTCCACGTCCGTGCCGGTCTCCGTGCCAGTGTTCGTGCCGGTCTCCATGTCCGTGCCAGTGTTCATGTCTGTGGCGTTCTCCGTGCTGATGTCAATGCCGGTGTCCGTGCCGGTCTCTGTGCTGGTCTCTGTGCTGCTCTCTGTGCCGGTCTCCGTATCCGTGCCGGTGTCCGTGCTGCTCTCCGTGTCAGGTGTCCGTGCCACTCTCCGTGTCCGTGTTGCTCTCCATGTCCGGTGTCCATGTCCGGTGTCCATGTCCGTGCCGGTCTCGGTGCTGGTGTCCATGCCAGTGTCCGTGCCAGTCTCCATGCCGATGTCTGTGCCAGTGTCCGTGCCAGTGTCCGTGCTGCTCTCCGTGCTGGTATGTCCGTGTCCGTGCCGGTGTGTCCGTGTCCGTGCCCTTCTCCGTGTTTGTGTCGGTGTGTCCATGCCGGTGCCAGTGTCCGTGCCAGTATGTCTGTGTGATATTATATGATACAAAGGTCTTATGGGTTTGGAACGACATGGGGGTGAGTATTTAATGACAAAATTTTCATTTTTGGATGAACTATCCCTTTAAATAACATTATAATAGACATAATAAGACATAATACAATTAAAGTAAGTATTAAAGGGTTAGTTCACCCAAAAAATTCTGACTGATTTGGTTCTCAAGTTCAACTCATTGACTCAGTTTGGTTGCTGCTGTTAACATCTTTAATTTAATTACTTAAATTTGAGTCTGTTGCTCACACAAAACAGGACTCAGAAGACAAACAGCTTTATGGAAGAGAGCGACCAGTTCTTCAAATTTTCTATTTTTGTTTTTGTTTTGTTTCACGGAAGAAAAAGAGTAAGTGATGACAGTTTTTTTTTATTTTGAGTGAACAATCGCTTTAAATAACATTATACTAGACATAAGAAGACATAATAAAATTGAAGTAATTATTAAAGGGTTAGTTCACCCAAAATAGTAAGTAATTAAATTAAAGATGTTAACAGCTGCAACCAAACTGAATCAATGAGTTGAGCTTGAGAACCAAATCAGTCGGATATGGAAATGAATCATTCAGACCAGTTTGTGAACTGGTTCAATCTACTGTAACTCTCAAGAATGGTTTCTTGGACCACTTTTATGATACTTTTACGATGCTTTTGCATCCTTTTTAAAACCTTGAAAACCTTAGATCGTTGGATATCTGTTTGAATTCTTCGTTTTTTACATGTTGAAACATGCATGCTGAATAGTTGTGAGATGTGTGTTGTGTTATCTGTTTCCTAAGGCGTGTGTGTTTTTTGCAGTTTTGCAGCCAGTGGTGACCACTGAAGACACATGTACTCCCCTCACCACCTACAGAGCTCTCTACCCCTTCACAGCACGCAACTCTGACGAGCTCACACTGGATGCAGACTGTCTGATCCAGGTACATGTCAACAGACATTCCCTCATGCAGCTGGAAATGTACTTATTCAAGTACGCATATAATTTGGCTTCCTGTGGATCCACAGGTAGATGAATCAACAGTTAGGGAGACCGGCTGGCTGTATGGGAGTTACCGTGGTAACAGTGGCTGGTTTCCAGAGAGTTATGCTGAGAGATGCAGTAAAGAGAGTCAGATTGAACTGACTGCACCAGTTACACACTCCACAGCGCCCTCTACCAACTACTCTGGGTATGGCACCAAAACTGCTCTATTACTAACTAGGCTGTGCAATTTAGCTTAAAAACGCCACTTTTCAACCTTTTTAGTACACTCAGATCACTTTTAAATCAGATGGAACACACTTTCAACCAAACAGCCATTGTAGCCTAATAGATAAACAAATATTAATAATTTATTAATGTTACACGCATGAAGGCAAGGAAGAATAATATTTCTTCATTTTCAGCGGTATGCACGAATAAAACAATAAACAGCAATATATTTTTATTAAAACGTTTTCACTATTGCATTAAAAAAAAAAAGTCACACAGAGCTAGGGTGACCACCTGGATATTGCTCGGTCAGGACAGTAGATGTGATTTTGCATCATCGTGTCAATGCGGGACACATGTGGAGAGATACATTTACATTTACATTAGTTGGAAAGCCTATTTTCCATTACACTGGATGATAACATTTTAAATCGTCAATAAGCTTTATAAAATGTGACCGGCTCTGTGACTGTTACTTAATTTGCCCAGGATCGAGTGATACAATATAGGCTAATTTACTCTACAGGACCTATTCAGTCTGCAAAATAGAATGACCTGAGTAACAGGTTAGTAGGTAAAAATCACATTTTATATTAAAATAAATATCCTTAAATATTTTTATTAAAATACTTTATTTGTGGTAAAATCCCTTTCTACAAATGCATTGGTTGCTTATTTGGTTACGCATTTACAACATGGCGGCTGTGCAAATGGATTTTTAAACGGCAATCACATTTTTTTGTAATATATTTCTTATTGTGGCATTTTAATGTCAGGGAAGAATTAAAATGATACAGGCATTATTGAAAGCACTGCTTTCGTGCACTGCACGTCTTGCGGGACACTGGACAAAGCTCCCAAGTGCAGGGACAGATGGTCACCCTTCACTTTTGCGAACATTTCTGAATAATGATGCAGCATACAGTATATATATATATATATATATATATATATATATATATATATATATATATGTGTGTGTTTACTCACGAGGGTTGAAAGACAAAGAAGGATTGTAAAGCTAGTCTAATCACCTTTAGAAAACTTAATAGCCAAATGAAAAGGGTGATATTACTTGCAAAAGCACAATATTCACCGTTTTTTAAATACTGACAAAAAAATCTATACAAATATACTGTGAATATTCGATTTATCAGCCAGCCCTATGACTAACACACATACTGTTTTGATGAGCTTCAGATTTAAAAGCTGCCAGAAATGTGGTGTTTTGGTATGTGTCAGACATTCAGGAAGAAAAATCTGATGCAGTTGTTTCATCTGTCACCCCTCTTCTATTATTAATCGATTATTGTGAAAGACCTCTCCGTCAGAGGAGGGTAAGATACAGCAACATTCGGTAGGTGTGACATCCTTGACCGCTATTGAGCTGGTAGGACATGATCTGAACAGACTTAGTTTTTTTTTTAATTTTGACATTTAAATTGGTTGTGTTATTAGTCTTTAAGATAAATAAATAAATGCCAAATCTTTTCTTAGAATTCCTCGGGTGGACATAGAAGGACCAACACCAACACACACACCAATGTCTACAAACACACAGCACTCACAGGTTGGCATGTGTGAACATACACACACCCCATCTATCTCACATACAACATTGTTTATTTGATCATTGAGAGATATATTACTCTGATCATTGCCATTTGTTAGAGTATGTGTGTGTGTTTGTGGTGTAGGCTGTCGCTCTGTGTGAGTGGAGCGCTAAGACTGACAGTCACCTGGGCTTCACTAAAGATGACATCATCACGGTTCTAGAGAAGCAGGAGAACTGGTGGTACGGAGAGCTCAACGAGAGCCGGGGCTGGTTCCCTTGCTCATATGTCTCCATGGTTACCACCTATAACACACAGACCGAGTAAGGGATGAGATACCTCTTACTTTACCTCACAAACATGCAATAATTGATGCAATAATTACATTGAATAATAGTATCTATTTGAAGACAGCTGATTATTTATTATTTTATTTTTATATTTTATGTAAAATCAGCATAAAACGGAAATTGCAGTAGTTTTTTCTTCCCTATTTTGACATATCTGAGTGAAACTGCTTCTCAGGACTTGTTGGGCGGGACTTGTTTTTGTCCATCAGGAATTTATTGGATCGTTTTTATTGAATTTATTGAATCTATTGAATCTTTGTGTTTTGCTATTGCTGTGATGTCATGTGAGTTACAGGTTGCCTGTCACTCACATGTAGTAAACATGCCATCTGAAAAGAGAAGAAATATAGTTGCAAGTGGGAGGGGTTATTTTTTAATCAAGTTATTTTGATTAAAGATTATGAGGGCACATGAATAAAATAAAAAAAGATGTGCACAGATTAATCAGTTATAATAAGTATTACAATATTCCAATTTTGAGTTTGTTTACTTTAAATATTTTGTTAAACAGCATTTAACTCATTTTAGATCAATATAATGTAGTAGGTCAGACTTTTATTGTTCCAGACAGCTAAATATAAATTTTACACATATACTCGGTTTCTTCTACCAAAAGATGGCAGCTAGATTTGTAGTACTATGTGTGTAAGTTATTGTCTTAATTTTTTTATGTTACCAGTCATTTTTGGAATAAATGTATTACATTTATTTAGTAACCAATACATATACAAGAGTTGCAATTCGATGCCAAGCTAAATCTTTTATGTTCTTTTTCTTCTCTCTTCTAGGCCATTATATTCTACTGTGGACGAGATTGACGTTTCAGATTCTGGTCTGCTTGAGGGTGAGGAGTGTGTTTATGTTTTCATAGAACCATCTCTGGTCATTCAGATGAGACATTATGACATGAAATTGAACTGTCATTTCAGAGGTTTTTGTCATGCTTTGTATTTGATTTGACCTAATTAGAGTATGTGGCTCTATATACCTATGAGAGTCCGGAGTCAGGTGACCTGACGTTCTGTGCGGAGGATGCTGTTCTGGTAACAGAGAGGGAAGGAGAATGGTGGAGAGGGTCCATCGGGGACCAGTCTGGCCTCTTCCCTTCCAACTACGTTAAACCCAAAGAGTCCGATGTATGCATATTCAGATAATTGTATATATATATATATATATTATGTATTCATATTAACCATATAAATATATATTTTTTTATTAATTTACAGACACCACATACGGATGATTTATTTAATACTAAAAATAATCATTTTATTTATGTATTTGATATGAATTTGATTTACGTATTGATACTTTGATACTAATTTGAGTACTGCATTCTTTTGACGAGAAACGTTTTAGAAGATGTTGCTGTTTTAAACGAAGCATTCATAGACATTTAGGTTGGTATGCTTTGTCATAATGATGTACTCACTGTATTATTTTTTTTAGACTGCCAATCCTGGAGTTCCCAGTAAAAAGCCAGGTGAGATTTGAGAGAGTAGTACCATAACATAGAAGGAAAAATCAAGGCTGGCTGTTTTACATTATAAACATGATTAAATTGTGCTCTTTATTGGTCCTCAGAGATTGCTCAGGTGACTATGGCCAATGCTGCCACAACACCAGAGCAATTGAGTCTGACACCTGGTCAGCTGATCGTGGTGCTGCATAAGAACTCAAACAGCTGGTGGCTGGGTGAACTACAGGTTAGTATATATTACATAACCAGACTTCATCTTACCAAAGGACATCATTTGATTATACTGCAATATAGTGTTCTTTCTTTCTTTGTTGTGTTTATTTAGCACAATTTAATACAACCATAGTTGCCCAATGTGCTGTACAGAGGTAATACAATTTAAAACCAAAGTACAAAGACAATACAAAATAAAATAAATACAACCACAGAGAAATATGACTCAACACACAGAAGTTTATAGTTATACAGTACAAACAGTGTATACTTTACAGTTATATACTGACTACTGCTCTAAGGCTTAAAATAATATATATATATATATATATATATATATATGCAGTACCGGTAAAAAAATTGGAAACATTACTATTTTTAATGTTTTTGAAAGAAGCCTCTTAGGCTCATCAAACCTGCATTTATTTGATCAAAAATACAGAATAAAATGTAATATTGTGAAATATTATTACGGTTTAAAATAATTTTTAAATTTGAATATTCAATATCATTTACAATATAATTTATTTCTATGATGGAAAGCTGAATTTTTAGCATAATTATTCCAGTCTTCAGTGTCACATAATCCTTCAGAAACCATTCTAATATGCTTATTTATTGTCAATGTTGGAAACAGTTGTGCTGCTTAATATCACCAGCTTTTAAAAAACAAACTAAAAACATGTTTCTGTTTGTAGGCACGGGGTAAGAAGCGTAAAAAGGGCTGGTTCCACTCTTCTAATGTCAGATTACTGGAGGCAAACAGCGGCAAAATAACTCCTGCACATCAACCATGTGAGACACACACACACGTTGTCATCATACTCTTTCATTCACAAGCTTTTGTTTGTGGTGTTGTGTGTGTGTTGTTTTCCCTCCTCTGTCCCATTCTGCTACATCCATCCATTCTCTCTGTCTCTCTCCCCTTCCCCCTGTAGTGTGTCAGGTTATTGCAATGTATGACTACAAAGCAGCCAGTAAGGATGAGATGAGCTTCCAAAAAGGTCAGCTGATCACCGTACTCAACAAGGACAACCCTGACTGGTGGAAAGGAGAGGTCGCAGGGGTCATAGGGCTGTTTCCAACTAACTATGTGAAGATGACCACAGAATGTGATCCCAGCCAGCAATGTGAGTACTATGAGAGTTACTTTATCCGTTTCTGTTTCCACATCAGAGTTTAGAGATGTTCATTTCGGAAAAGGGTAGAGAAAATATGAATTGAAATGAATTGAATTTGAAATAACCTCCTAAAAAGACTGTTAGTGAGACAATGTTCACGCACACAAACATATTTACCCAACTATGTTCTTTAAATTTGATTACAGAAAAGGAAAGTAAGAGATTTTTTGGCCATAGCCGTTCTTTCTTTCTTTCTTTCTTTCCTTCTTTTTTTCTTTCTTTCTTTCTTTCTTTCTTTCTTTCTTTCTTTCTTTCTTTCTTTCTTTCTTTCTTTCTTTCTTTCTTTCTTTCTTTCTTTCTTTCTTTCTTTCTTTCTTATCAACATGATCTAATATATACTTTTCATTCATCCCTTCATTATTCATTCTCTCATCTGCCCTTATCTCTTTTCTTCCACCTTTTCTTCCACGCCTCATCTGTGTTTTATTGTAGGACGATAGGTCTGGCCCCTCCTTCCTCTTCCTCCTTTCTTTTCTGGGCCAATCAGAACACTGCTCTGGTCCAGGAAGCAGCCTCAAGCAAGCCTTCAGGATTTAACAGTTCCCCTTCAACTATTTCTGTTTAAACTTTACGAACACATCAGTTTACCCCACTGGCATTAGGAAAAAATGTTGTTCTGTTTAGTTGGGAAATGTTAGATATCACTCGCTGCTTTTTTCTGTTTCTTTTAAGAAGTGACAAATTAATGGGCCCGTATCCTGAGCATATATTTTCCTTGATATTTTTTAAATAAAAGTTCTCTGTACTATGTAAAAAATATTTTGTAAATTTCACAACTCTAAACTTTCTTTCCAGTCATCATTTACAGGGTAATTTACAGGAACTAAGCTGGAAGAATGGCTCATTATGAAATCCTTGGATTTCTGACATAGTTAAAACCTGAAAACGTTAACCTAGTAGTACCTATACCCACATTTGCCTATTCAGTGTTCAGTAACTTGATCTGCCCAGTCCTGATGAGGTAATAAAGAGGATGTAGGATGGATATTACGATTCTTAACAGTAAAAAAAAAAACAGTAAGAATAAATTGTCTAAAACGTTTTATTGTTTATGCATTTTTACTTAGGTCCTTGGTCTTTTTCATTTTACTTATCAAGTTTTTTCATTATTATTATTATTATTTTTTTAAATATATTTGAACTTTACTGAGCCCAATATCAAATGTGTATTCCAGTGTGCCAGAGAACTATTTCTTATATCAATATCTGAAAATGGTGTTTGGCACCAACAAAAACAGCATGTTTGGGTACAAGAACCTTGACTAACATTATAGATGGACCACAGGGTATTTTTTTTTTATAATAATAAACATATGACATGGCCCAGCCCATGGCCCTTTCACACAAGCAAGTACTGTTCATCAGCACAATCATGTATTTGTAGATCACAGGATTGTTAGTCTGCCTCTGCCTGCGTGTTCAATTAAGTAGTTAAAGGAACTAATGACCAGCAACATGTGTTGCCCTCATACTTGACCAGCTATGCAGCCAGCTAACACAGTCATGACCTTAGAGACCATTAGACTTCACTCTGAATGTCATACTGTAATCTTTGCTCTGAATACATTTTGTATGGAAAGTATTCACAATTATATGAAGCAGAATTTCACAAATAAAGTTTTCAATTGTGACATGCAGTGATGTGGTCGCTGATGAATGCGTGTGCATGCATGTGTGTGTGTGTGTAGGGTGTGCTGATCTGCTCAGTTTAGACTCTATGTGCACTGAGGAGAGAAAGAGACAAGGCTACATCCATGAGCTAATTCAAACTGAGGAGTCCTACCTGGAGGACCTGGAACTGGCAGGGGAGGTAAACCAACAGTCATTTCAATAGTCAAAATGTATGACATATCTATGCTATGTAATTATTATTTCCTGATTGTGTGGATATTTAGGTGTTCTATAAGCCAATGACAGAATCAGGGCGGCTGACGGAGGCTGAGATGAGCCTGATCTTTGTGAACTGGAGGGAACTGATCATGTGCAGCACCAAACTCCTAAAGTGAGTCAACAGTGACTGCTAGAGGCAGTTTGTGAAATCGCAAGTGCATGTGGCGGATGGTTTGGTATGGTTTGTTTTTGTGTAGTCCAATATTCATTTATTTTCCAGTTATTTATGATGTTTACAGTACATGGTTAAAGGCTTTGTAGGAAACCATTTACCTTACATTTGGGACTATCAAATAGCAACCAATGGATGCAAATGAAAAATGAAAAAATAAAATAAAATAAAACATAGAAAAATTAAATATTTAAACAAATTTGTTCAGGTTAACATCCGATAACCGAATTAGGTCAGTGAAGTAATTGTAATTATTATCCAAATGAATGTGAGTGATGGATTTTTTAATTCTTCAATATTTTTATGATTTATTTTATTCCTTGTTTTCAGACATCTAGTCAATACTACAATGATGTATTCATTTATATAATTTAAAATACATTTTAATTAAAATCTTTTAATACAAATAAAAAAAACTCTCAGTTTATATATTTTAAAACTTAAAAAATTTATATTAAAAATAGTTACAACAACAGAGTAAAAAATATACAATAACAATTATTACATTTAAAATATCTACAATAGAGTAAAAATTACATTAAAAATAACTACAATTGAGTAAAAAATTACATTAAAAATAACTATATTAGACTAAAAATGACATTACAAATAACTACAATTGAGTTAAATTATTACATTAAAAATAACCACAACAGTAAAAATTACATCGAAAATAACTACAATTGAGTAAAAATACATTACAAATAACTACAATAAAGTAAGAATTCATGGACAAATAACTACAATAGAGTAAAAAATGATTACATTAAAAATACTACAACAATACAGTAGAAAGAATATTTAGTGTATCATTTTTATTAGTTGGCTACACCTTTAAACAAGCGGAGAGGTCACTAAAATGGTACACTAATAGACAATTTCGTATTTCAAGTACATTTTTCCTAGGCAAACAAACAAAAAAACAAAACAATGTATAACATACAATATATGTGTAATGTGTATGCGTGTGTGTTTCAGAGCTTTACGTGTCCGTAAGAAGATGGCTGGAGAGAGGATGCCGGTGCAGGTGGTGGGTGATATCCTGTCCTCAGAGCTCTCTCACATGCAGGCCTACATTCGCTTCTGCAGCTGCCAACTCAATGCCGCAGCCCTGCTGCAACAGAAAACAGACAAGTCACCTGACTTCAAACTCTTCCTGAAGGTAAATGGAGTTCTAATAACAGGAAAACTGCATTTCACATTTATTCACAAGTAGTGTTAGCACTCTATATTAAACAGTGAATAATATTAAAGTGGCAATATTAATACGTTTTGGTGGACACTTTTGTGTAGGCTACTTTTGCACAATAAACAATTTTGGTCTAGTGTTGGGTCGCTGCTTAATCAGTTTCCTGAAGCAAAGCCAGTTGTGTTGTCCATTTTCCACAGTAGTCCACAAGATGGCGCTGTAAATACTACTCTCTCGTGGGCTATTGTGGATGACTTCACTGTAGCAGCGATAAGACAAAATTAGGCTCTTATCCTTCTCTTCCTTCTGTTTTTTTCACTCTTCTTTGTAGAAAATTGCCAGTAATTACCGTTGTAAAGGAATGCCACTGTCCAGCTTCCTCCTGAAACCCATGCAAAGAATCACACGCTACCCACTGCTGATCAAGAACGTACAAGAAATACATTTCTTTAATTCTGCATTATTTGTATGACTTTTATTTAAGCCGGTCATTGTTTGTTGTGTCTGAAATATGTTTGTGTAGATTCTAGAGAACACCCCTCCAGCTCACGCAGATCACGCACACCTGCAGGCGGCTCTCGAGCAGGCCGAGGAGTTGTGCTCGCAGGTCAACGAGGGCGTGAGGGAGAAAGAAAACTCTGATCGGCTGGAATGGATCCAGAACCATGTGCTGTGTGATGGAATCATTGAGGTGAGACCGCTGAAGGAGAGCTGCTGTTGACCTTTTTGCGTTACATGATGACCTCAAAGTGTAAAACAACAGCATTTATTATTTGTTATGGTATTTATGAAAATGTTTTTGCTATATTCTTGTTTTAGCATCTCGTTTTTAACTCTCTGACAAACTGCCTGGGCCCTCGAAAACTGCTGCACAGTGGCAAACTACATAAGACCAAGAGCAGCAAAGAACTCTGGGCATTCCTGTTTAATGACTTCCTGCTCCTCACTTACACCTCCAAACAGTTCTCATCTGGACCAGACAAACTCTTCAATCCCAACTCAAATGCACAGTACAAGATGTATAAAACGGTAAAGCAACACGATTGGTTAGATGTCCCTCAGAGCTTGTACTTAGCTGTATTAGATTGTTTTGTGTTAAACACTAGTAATATTTGTAAAATTTATTTTTCTAAGATAATCTTTTTTATTCTAGCCAGTGTTTCTGAATGAGGTTTTGGTCAAAATGCCCTCTGACCCCTCTAGTGACGATCCAATTTTTCACATCTCGCACATTGACCGTGTGTACACACTCAAGACTGACACCATTAATGAGAGGTACTTTCAAACTAAAATGCTTAGAGAAATGCCTAAAGGCCCGTTCACACCTAGAATGGTAACTATATCAATAACTATATTAGCATCCACCAATGATAATGTTGATTATTATAAGCGTGCACTGCAGTTACGTCCTTTTGCTCAGACTCTTTAAAGCAGGATCGATTCTGATTGGCTGTCAATGTTTTTATCATTCATCAGCTGGAAAAAAATCATTCTGAAAAGTGATTCCAATGATATTGTTCCTCTGTATTGTTATCGTTATAGTTGTGGTGTAAACTTCCCTACTCGCATAGAATTTAACGATTATTAAAACTTTATCGTTATCCTCCTTGGTGTGAATGGGCCTTAAAACTGAAAAAAAAAAATCATACACACACCTGAACAGATTCACTGAACTAGTGAAATAAAGTCTATAAAACATTCAGTAGAGTATTATTCTGTAGTGAAACAAAAATACTAATTTGATACAGTAAGTGTCTGTTGTGCAGTATATAAATTACTAATGTTATTGATCACTTTAATTTTAAATCAGGACAACATGGGTGCAGAAGATCAAAACCGCTTCTGACCTCTTCATAGAGACTGAGAAGCTCAAAAGAGAGAAGGCATACCAAGGTTGGGATTCAATGATGGCTATTAAGAGTCAAAGTCAATGTGATTGAATGCAGCACTACTGATAAAGTACTGATACTGTGTGTACATTGTTTAGCTCGCTCTCAGAAGAACAGTGGAATCGGGAGACTGTTAGTAACGGTCCTTGAGGCGACAGAGCTGAAGCCCTGCAAACCCAACGGTTTGAATGAACATACACAAACCTCACTATATATATACACACACACACACACACACACACACACACACACACACACACACACACACACACACACACACACACACACACACACACACACACACACACACACCGTCCGTATATATTTGGACACAGGCTCAATTCTCATAACTTTGTATGCCACCAGAATAAAATTAAAGTGATTTAGAAGAATTAGAAGATGAATTAGAAGTGTAGAGTTGGGAAAAAAAAGACAAGTAAAAAATTTAGGAATTGCAATGATTTTTTATACACCCCCCCCCCCCCCCCCCCATTTTCAGGGGCTCAAATTTAATTGGACAAATGAATATAATCATAAACAAAATGTTCATTTTTAATATTTTGTTGAGCATCCTTTGCAGACAATGACTGCCTGAAGTCTGGAACCCATGGACCAAAGACTAGGTTTCCTCCTTAGTGATGCTTTGCCAGGCCTTATACTGTAACTGCAGCTGTCTTCAGTTGTTTGTTCGTGGCTCTTTCTGCCTTTAGTTTTGTCTTCAGCAAGTGAAATGCATACTCGATTGGGTTGAGATCAGGTGACTCAGCCATTGCAGAATATTCCACTTATTTTCCTTCAAAAACTCATGGGTTTGCAGTGTGTTTTGGGTCATTGTCCATCTGTACCGTTTAGCGCTGTCCAATCAACTTGGCTGCATTTGGCTGAATCTGGACACAGTATATTCCTATACACTTTAGAATTCATCCAGCTGCTTCTGTTACATCATCAATAAACACCAGTGATCCGATGCCACTGGAAGCCATGCATGCCCATGCCACCACCGTGATTTAGATGATGTTGTATGCTTTGGTGCATGAGCTGTTCCAAGACTTCAACATACTTTTTTCTTCCCGTCATTCTGGTTGATCTTAAGTTTCATCCATCCAAAGAATGTTTTTCCAGAACTGGTCAGGCTTTTTTAAATGTTTTTTTTGGATGTCTAATCTTGTCTTTCTATTCTTGAGACTTCAACCTTTGTGGTGAACCCTCTGTATTTGCTCTTGTGAAGTCTTCTCTTGATTGTAGACTTTGACAATGACACACCGACCTCCTGGAGAGTGTTCTTTATTTGGCTGAATGTTGTGAACGGGTTTTTCTTTACTATGTAGAGGATCCCGCGATCATCTACCACTGTTGTCTTCCATGGACGTCCAGGCCTGTTATGTTGTTGAGCTCACCAGTGCAATCTTTTTTTTTTCTCGGAATGTACCAAACTGTTGATTTGGCCACTTGTAATGTTCCCGCTATCTCTCTGATGGATTGGTTTTGTTTTTGAAGCCTAATGATGGCCCGTTTAACTAGTATGGAGAGCTCCTTTAAACTCATTATGTGGGTTCACAGCTACAGCTTCCAAATGCAAATACGTAGAATCAACTCCAGAACTTTTACCTGCTTAATTGATGAATAAATAATGAAGTAATAGCCCACACCTGTCCATGAAACAGCTTTTGAGTCAGTTGCCCAATTATTTTTGGTCCCGTAAACCCTTCCTCCAATTTGGATGTAAATAAGAGAAATAATAAAAAAAAAAGCTGAGTGTGATTTTAAGCCCATATTCAGCTTTTTGTACTATGCTTTTGTTTTGCACTTCTAATAAATTAATCTAGTTTTAAGAATGGTTAGATATTAATACGGGAGTTCCATCAGAAAGACAAAACAGACAAATACCAAGTAGGAAATGATTTTTGCAGTGTGTGATGTGTTGTGTTTACAGGGAAGAGTAACCCATACTGTGAGCTAACAATGGGCGCTCAGTGCTACACGTCCCGCCATCAGCCCGACACGCTCAACCCCAAATGGAACTTCAACTGCCACTTCTTCATCAAAGACCTGTATCAGGACGTCCTCTGCCTCACTATCTTTGAGAGGGACCAGTTTTCTCCTGACGGTGGGATTCTACACAGCAACACACAAAATATACACACACAAAAAACATATTTTCAACTGATTGTGATTTCAATACAGATTTTCTAGGTCGTACTGAAGTTCCTGTAGCAACAATAAAGAAGGATCAAGATGGTAAAGGCCCATTGGAACGGCGTCTGCTGCTTCATGAAGTTCCAACTGGAGAGATCAAAGTGCGGCTTGACTTGCAGCTCTATGAGCAAACACCTCACATGTGAACGCCACATCTGCTTCATTAGCACTGCAACATTAAACAGAACACTTAAAACAAAGTTTCAAAATTTGTTAGTGTTTAAAATTGAACACTCCTGAAATGGTAAAGGTGACCACTTAACGGATGTTTACCTGCTGTAAAATAGAGGCTGGTAGTGTCACATTTACTCTTACACTTAAGGATGATGTTGCATGATGGGGAATACTGGGTAATAATGTGATGATTTGGAATTTTGAATTTTTTAAATTGCATTTATAATCTGAACATAATCTGTGTGAGTGACCACAGTTGACTTTGATTAGGTGTTGTTTCTGGCCTTTCATTCTTTAAAAGCCAAAGACTGCTATCCCAGCTTACAAAATGTTTTGCTAATGTTCCCTTTAAGTTATGAAAATGTTTTTCTAAATGTTCTCTGGACATTCAAAACGTCTAGTTCTTTGTTTTAAAAAGTTTTTTTCCCCCTCGGTCATGCAATCGTTTTGGAAACATTCCATTTTATCATTCTGCAAAGATTTTGGGAACATTACTTTTGAAAGTTCTCTTCAACATACAATAGTAACATTTAAAAAAAAAAAATCCAACTATAGCATTTCAGAACAAAACGTATAAACAATGCTTAAAAAACATTTTTGTGGTAATGTTTTGAGAACATTATTAAATACCAGATAGCTTTGAATAAATGTTACTGGAATAATTTTTGTTCATAACTTTGAGAGAACCTTTTCAAGAACATTAGCCAAAGTTCTGAGAATGTTCCCTGTTTGCTGGGATGATAGAGTGAAATACACTGCTCTGCTTTACCACTGACTGGCAGCCTTTAATTGATTTTATTTTACTTCACTGCCTTTAATCCGAACAGCATGTACAGGAGCTTCCTATGTATAAAGAGATTAAAAAGGTGTCTCTGCTTGTTCAACTGAAATTGCTTGCACTCAGGAAATGCCCAACATTAATTCAGTCATTTGTAGAATCCATGAAGCCAAGCACACATGTGCTACCCCGGTGGTTCCCGAGCTTATTCCCGAAGCTCCTCAGCGAATGTTTAATTGTATTATTAAATACTGAAACACTGTTTTAAAAACTCTTTTATTATACACTATTATCTAAACGTGTGACGGAACATAAATTATTAGTTGAATTCTTAATTGTATTAAGTATGGGAAAGCTTTATTTATAAATGCTTTAAGAATGTACTGTATAATATTTTTCTTATGGTTTTACATTGATTATGCCTAAGCCTAACTGAACAACAGCATTCAGTTTTATGAACAGACTGGATCTGGATGTTGTACATTTGGGTTGATGCTGGATATTGAAAGATTGTGTGTACTATTTAATCAATGCATAATTGTATAAACATCTATAGCAATCAATTACTGTATTGGTTTGAGTTTATTTATATACACCAAAAATAAAAACCCAGAATTTCTCTAAATATATTTATTGAAAAAATTAAAAGGGAAACGTTGTTTTCATAGAACCCCAAAATATTTTGCAGGCTGGAGGTTGACTATATAGTGCTGCTTGAAAGTTTGTGAACCCCTTGCAGAAACTGAATAATTTCAACAAAATAAGAGGGATCATAAAAAATTCAATTCAATTCAATTCAATTCAAATTTATTTGTATAGCGCTTTTCACAATACACATTGTCTCAAAGCAGCTTTACAGAAATTGCATTTCGGAAATGTACATAGAAAAATACAGTTAGTTAATCAAGTATTAATTTATGGCATAACATATCGCCGGCTTTGAGTCGTCTCTTCACAGGCGTCGAGTCGTCTCTTCACAGGCGTTGGGGCATCTGAAGTCTCCGTGAGAGGCTGGATACAAACTGGAGCTGACGAACGCTATTTACCTCGGGACTAGCGTCCCGAGATAACAGCAGAAAGGCAGATGGGAAATAATTAGCATAGCTGATGTTCATAATGTTAATGCATTCGAACCGATTCAGCAGTATCAAAGGTTAAGCATTAAGTGAATGCTTGGTTAAAGAGATGCGTCTTTAATCTAGTTTTAAACTGGGACAGCGAGTCTGAGGCTCGTACAATATCAGGAAGGCTATTCCAGAGTTTAGGAGCTAAATGCGAGAACGCCCTCCCTCCTTTAGTGGACTTAGATATCCTAGGAATGACCAGAAGCCTCGAATTTAGTGATCTTAAAGAGCGCGATGGATTGTATGGCGATAGAAGGTCTGTTAAATACACAGGAGCTAAACCATTTAGGGCTTTATAGGTCAGTAGGAATACTTTGTAATTGATACGTAACTTAATAGGTAACCAGTGTAGAGATGATAAAATAGGTGTTATATGATCATATTTTCTTGATCTAGTAAGAACTCTAGCAGCTGCATTTTGCACTAACTGTAGCTTGTTAATTGAGGATGCATTAAAAAATGCATGTTATTTTTTATTTAGTACTGTCTGGAGTAAGATATTTTACTAAAAAATATTTACATAGTCCACAAGACCAAAAATAAATAAATAGTGGAATTTATAAAAAATAAACCCGTTCAAAAGTTTATGTACCCTTGATTCTTAAAACAGTGTTTTTTGAACATTACCTGGATGATCCACGTTTTTTTGTTGTTGTTTGTTTGTTCTTAAGTCCCTTTTTTGTCCTGAGCAGTTAAACTGCCCAATGTTCTTCAGAAAAATCCTCCAGGTCCCCAGTTTTCCAGCATCTTTTGCATATTTGAACCCTTTCCAGCAGTGACTGTATGATTTTGAGATCCATCTTTTGAACGGGGACATTTTTTGTGGACTTTATGTAAATGTCTTTTATGTAAAATATCTTATTCAGGACAGTACTAAATAAAAAAACATAGATTTTGTATGATCCCTCTCATTTTGTTAAAATTATTCACATTTTCAGATTCTGCAAGGAGTTCACAAACTTTCAAGCACCGCACAGTATATTCTTAATATATTTTCTTAAGTTTCTTCTGTTAAGTGTGGCTCAAATGATTGTCAGAATTTGCTCACCTTCTTTGTGGATGTTGCAGAACATAATATGCATTGTTCAATAAGCACAACACACATTGCATACTGTACACCTCATTATTTATTGCACTTGAATGGTAAAACAAGCACCATCCTCAGTAAGGGAAGATGTGTGTCCATACAACCTGATGTCAAAAAGGACCTATGGAATGTTGTCATTAACCATATGAGGACCAGCACTTAGTGTGGAAGCAGCATCCCTCTGCAACAGCTGAATGTGGAGAGCATCTATTCCTGAACAGCAACGAATGACCTCGGTATTACTGCCACAGAAGTGCTAGAAACACAAAAGCAGCTCAACAGCGAGCCTGAAGACGATACCTTGATCTTAACAGACTGCGGTCCTTCCAAAGTCTCTGTGAGGTAGTATCTCTTAAGGGTTTGGCCTGTGACTGTTTAAGGCTCTGTTGGGAAGCAGGTGGACTCAGGAGAATTTCCTCCACCTGCTGACGGCGATACACGTGACCTAGCATGCAGAGTTTAAAGGTCATACAGAGGCCATTTTGTTTACCTGAAGTTCACCTCTGTTTCAATGCTCTGTAGCCCCCTTAAAGGAAGTAGTCTTTAAAAAAAAATCTACTCAGGTTTAGCATCGTATACATTTGTGAAACAAATTATTTAATAACAGCACCTGTTTGGCAGCGAAGTACTGCTGTCTTTTCCTTAATCCTTGCTCGTGACTGAAGAGACAGAGGGTCCTCCAATGTTGGTGTGGAAATCTGCACAAAAGCACATGCTAAGTTGACTAAAACTTGATTGAATTCTTCACCAAATCAATTACATATAATCATTAATGCATTTGTTTAGTTGTGTAACTATTCACATAAAAAAGAAGATGATATGACTCACTTTGTGATAATGTGGTGAGTTGAAATGGTGCAGGAAAGGGTTGTACTCTAGGGGATCATAACTCTCTAGAAACACAAAACCCTAAAACACAGAACACATTTCAGTTTTTAGGGAGATTTTGGAAAACTTTTTTTAGTTTCAGTTTAAAAAAAAAAAATCAAGCTATTACATGACAACAATAGGCCTAACTTACTGTAAGTTTTTTGCAACCCTAAATTTGCCTAACAACACTGAAACAACAGACTGAAAAAAAAACAGTATATTTTTTTTAGCATCATTGACTCAACATTCATTACTGCATTGAAATTCCCCTGATAAAGGGTTACTATGAAAGTGTACTTTAATGTTGTGACTGTGCAGAAATGGCCTTTATAACTCAATTACTGTGCACTGCTACTGTAACAACATGCTTATGCTAATATCTGTAATGTTATACTGTAACCATTTAAGGTTATACCTTAACATTACAGTAGTTGATGTAGTGTGCATGCATGCTCTTTATCTTCTGTGTCACATTGTAGCCATGATGTGTAAAGTGTTGCTCAATGCTCCGCTGTATCGGCAGCCACACACTCTGTGTCCAGCGCTTATAGAGCAGTTTACTTTTCCTCAAGTCCAGTGTGTCTCTGTGAGTCAGGTAGTGATCCAGATTCTGTATTGACACACACAAACACAAATGAATCAGAGGTAACGGAAAGAATCACATCTGAAAATATTACCTTTATGAATCCAGCCTCAGTCTCCAGCAGTGGTTGTGTAATGGCATTAACTTCTTGCTGTTCAGAGTGTAATTGTTCCTGCAGGGGAGAGACAGTCAAGTTGGATGGGTGTGCGCCATTTATATTATGTACAGTAGTGTGTTTGAATGCAACTGTGGCTGTACCAGTAGTTGTTTTTTGGAGCTGAGAGAAATGGTGTGTTCCATGTCATCTGCAATCTTTGTACGTGTCATTGTGCTGGTTGGTCAGAGCTTCATTCTCTTTGTAAACTAATTTCTGACAAGTTCACTGATTGATGAATGTAATTTGAAGACACTAAAGGCACAAGAACAATAACATTGGCATATGCATAGGTTTATGGCACCGTTGGAAATTTTGACTCCAAAACAATCTGACGTTCTTGTGCCACAATCATTACTCATGAAAATGCATGCGAAACATAGTTTAACTATGATCAGTCTAAAACCGTTACCCCAGACCAATTTGAAGCGGTACTAAACTGCAGTGGAAAAGCAAAGCGAGCCGTGCGGAGTCGAAAAGCGCCATTAAAAGACACATGGGAACAATCATGGAACTAATCAACATGAAGAACTACAAACAAGGCATAAGAAACAGGAAATACAACAAAAGTCCTGACAAGACAGGTAATATATAACATACTTAACATATATACATCATACTTAATGTAATATAATAATGTAATATAAATAGGCTATCAGCAATATCACAAATTTGCATATTTTAGGCATCTGAATAAAATGTGTTTCTTTCCTCAAGTATCTAATGAGCCTTATAAGCCTGATATATCAAATATAATACTAAACACATGCAAAACTTTTTTTTTAATGTTTGGTCTAAAGTTTCAATAAACTGTTCGATTAAAAATATATATTTTTCTATTTTTTATTTCATATGTATAACTTGAACATATTATTTCCTCAATGTACGGGCACATAGACATTAAAATGACTACTATTAGAAAATAATAATAATAATTTAGAACAACTAGTCCATTTACTTCAATTTTAAGGCTGATTTGACTTAAATAAGAAGTAGCCTATTGTCTCTTCATGTTACGAAATACAACGAGTCTGTAACATTATCACGGGTCGAGTCTTGCAGTTGAGTTCAGTGAGTCTGTAACCTGAAATGCAGCATCTAATTCCCTAGGGTTTTCAACACAGAACACTTCCAACTCTGTACATGCAGGAAAGAAAGAAAGAAAAGGCATCCATGCATGAAATCTTGAACTACAGAACTGAGTCTGACAGACTCCACCTTGCAGGACCGATCATCCAAACATCATGTGAATAACCTCGAGTAGACAGTTAATGGTCTTTTACTTTTTCTGGATGGCAGCTGAAAAGCAAACAACATTCAAGTGTATTGTATTTTCATGCAAAAGTGCCTGTAGCATATCCTTAAGACAATCACAAAGTTAGGAACGTACGCCATGTCGCCATCCTAAAAAGGAACTTGTAATAATAAATTATAATAGACCTTATGCGACAGACAAACAAGCGCGCAGCCATCTTTATAATTATGTTTTTGAACTTCAGTTTTTGCGGTAAAAAACATTACATTGTAATGTTTGAAGCGTATGTCATAACAAATGTAAATTTGTGTACTTTACCCTAACCCTACTCGTCCATAAATTTAATGAACTGCAATATTAATCGGTACATATTTAAAGTCGATAGCCTACTCACTGCGTCGTCGAAATGATGCGAGCTCCTTTTTCGCTTTTCCGCGCGTACCATTGTGTTGCTATGGTGACGTTTCTCAAACCCAAAATATTCGTGAGCGAGCTCCTTCAGATATGTGCAGACTTATGTTGCAGACAGGTTCAAAGCTGTCTTCATTTAAACCATTAGTTTATCCTCGGTCAGTTTTCGAGTCAAAATTGTGCCCCCAGCCTTTGCAATTTATTTAATTACAATAAAATCATACTAAAAAAAAAAAAACATTCCAAAAAACGACAATTCATAGGATAGCCTACACTTGAGTTTAATTAGTTTATGAAGCTCAAGGATTATAAACCTACAATATGTAATGTTTTTATATATATATTTGCAAATATATTTATATAGGCCTATATTTGCACATGTTTGCATATACTGTATACATATTATTTTTTGGAATTTTACAAGTTCATGACTTGCAGGGTGCTATCTTGTGAGACAATGACTAGTCTCTCTGCTTGAAACCACAAAAAAAGGCATCTCTCTATACACAGTAAGTGAGCTAAACCATCAGTTCTCAACAATGACCAGGGGTTCAGCAGAATTATTATTCAGCAGAATTATATATATATGTTTCTGCTGCCATTTCCAAGAATAAGTTTGTATAACATTGTTGTATTGACAGCTCTAGGGACTTTGATTCTACTTCATGCAGGCAAAAAGATTTAGAGGTGTAATCCATGGCACATAAGGCTGAGGCACAGTGAAATGATATGTATAGAAGTGATATTTATAAATGCCTATATCTGATTAATATTTCAATGTAAGTAACTATAAAAGTATGTGGGTAATAGATTTACAAATGGAGTAAATGGCTACCTTCATTTTGGTGGAATGGATGAAGGATGTTCATCGACTCAGGATATAAAATGTATTATTCATACTTACATGTCTGAAAGGTGCTTATCATATATTGTAAAATGCCAAATAGCCTTTAAAGAAAAAAAAAAAAAATCAACAAATCTGTCATGTTTGACACTTGATTTGTTAATTACTGGTAAGTCAAGACCTCTAAGTTTAAGGGTTAGCTGCCCCCTAGTGGACCCCTGGTCATTGTGAAGAACTGCTGGTTTAGCTCACTTACCTGTGTATGGAGAGATGCCCTTTTTTGTGGTTCCAAGCAGAGAGACTTTTTTTCTAAGATAGCACCCTGCAAGTCATGAACTTGTAAAATTCCAAAAACAATATGTTAATTGGCCTATCTGAACCTTCTTACAATCACCATAGCTTCTACTAACACAAACGTAACAACCTCAACCTAACAGGCTCATGCTTTATTTCTAACTCAGCCGAAGAATTGATGAGGAGCATTCTGTCAAGGTTGGATTTGTAAATTAATTTTAAAGATTTTTATGATTCTGATTATACCTTACCCCCCCTCCTTCTAGGCCTACCCATTGCCCCATGCTCTCTATCCATACTATCTGTTTAAAAGCAGGTGGTCAATTTGTTTATTTGTTTAAAACAGGCCTTTAAGTAGGTTTTGCTAATTAAATTTGGGTTATTTCTTTTTGGTGACTGGTCTTTTTTTTCAACTTTTTGATGTCTTCTTATGTTGGTCCTAATTTTGGGCCATTTGTAGGGCAGCAGAACACGGTTCCTATATCACTACTATCGTTATCCTATCATTCAACCCTGTTTGTGTGCTACTTGGGGCCATTTCATAAGTCATTATACGTTGTAGACTAGGCCTACTGGAAAGAAAATTAAGTTGAAATCACTGTGATCTGTGGCTCCTATAAGCATGGCTTAACAGCTTCGGAGCTCGTGTAAAATGTCTTTGAAAAGCCATACGTTAATGTTAAAAATCAATTTCTTCATTAAGTCTGACTGCAGGGATGAATATAATAATATTTCACTACTACAGACAGTCGATGCACTAGATGGCGCTCATTCGACACAACTTTAATAGTTTGCACAGAATAGATCAAATCCTGTGTGTGGCGTCCTCAATTTGAAAATGATTCTGAAATCAAGAAATCAAGTAAGGTTTTAAATGTTGTTATTATTATTATAATCATGGCAAAATGTGTGTAGCTATATGTTTTCTAGTAGCCAAAAGATTAGCAACGTTGTTAGTGTTCATATTGCTGGTGCCATTTTTGACAATTGTAGGCCTACATCGTTCTCAATACTGTAGCTTACGTTTAAGAGCTCAGACCCCCTCTGTTAAACCCACTGTATCAAAGCCAAATAAAGCTACACATATTTTAGATATTGTCCCTTTTTAAAATCGTTTATTATCTCCTCTGTTTACTGTTTACTACTTTCCTCTTTTACATGTAGGCTAAATCTGTTTCTCTGTGTTTTCTGTCTGACCCCTGTGCAAACTCATTGGAAGTCTAAGAAGGTTTCTTCTTTCTTTTTATTGAAAAAGATCTTAATAATTGTATTCGGCAAGCATGTATGAAATTGATCAATTGTGGCAGTGAAGACTTGAATTGTTACAAAATATGTGTATTTAAAAAAAATGCTGTTCTTTTGAACTTTCTATTGATAAAAAATTAATCAGTTTCTACAAAAAATTAAGCAGCACAACATTGATAATAAAAATAAATGTTTCTTGTGCACCAAATCAGCATATTAGATTGATTTCTGAAGGATCACGTGACACTGAAGAGTAATGATGCTGAAAATGTAGCTTTACCATTACAGGAATAAATTACATTTTTAAAAATATACAATAAAATAATATTTCACAATATTGCAGTTTTTACTGTATTTTTGATCAAGTAACAGCAGCCTGATGAGCTTAAGAGACTTAAAACATAAAAAAATCTTACCCTAAACTTTGAATGGTAGTCTATATCAGTTGTATATGTTTATGTTATGAGATTGCAAATGAGAGTGTCTATTCACTGTCTGTTTTATACAGTATCTATGTATGTGTATAAGCATGTGTCAGGACTGTGTGTGTGGTCTTGAGCTTGATGGACTGCACACAATGCTACTGTGTGGTCCGCAGTAGTCATTTAAAAATGGCATTGAAGTAAGTGTGAACATGAGAGGCCTTTGTGAAAAAATGGTGTTTTTCCTGTGTGGTTGACCTCAGGTATAGAGGTAACTAGTTATATAAGAGGAAAAATGACTCAGAAGATGGCAATGTTTATATAAAAAATATATTTATTTTAAACTACCAAAGTGAAAACATGTAACTTTTTGGTCACACTTCTCAATAAAAATATTGGACAAGCTGTACCAAGAACAGTCATGTCAGCACATGAAGCCAACATTAAACATGGTGAAGCAAGAAAATAAGAAAGACAAATGCTTTGAATTTAAATTAACTTAAGCTGTACAAAATATGTACATTATTTACAGCTTTCAAAAAATAGATACTGTAATTAAAAAAAGAATGAAGCTACAATTCATCCAGTCTTTTTGACAGGGGTACTGACTCTCTACCAACAGGAGGAGCCAGATAGTCGAAGTCAAACACTCAGTGCTATATTAACCTTCATAGTTCTTGGCCAAACTTCATGTCTCAGTTCAGCTCAATCAAACTCTGAGCCAACAAATTCAACTAAACGTAAGAGCACATCAGTTTTTCAGTCTCTTTCTTCCACCTTCTCTCAGCTTGGTGAGGCGATTCGCTTCTGGGGTTAAAAGCTGCCATCTGTTTCTTACTATTTTTGCTCTCAGAATCTGAATCTGCCCACCACAGTTTAGGGGAGGGGCTTGGCGTCATCTGCCAATCAGTGACATTGGGCGTCACAGAGTCGGACTATAGTGCAGAATTGTTTTTTAGGGGTGTCCGAACTGAGCCCGGTCATTTTACAAACCCTAGCCTTAGACATCCACTATGACAAATTAATACACATACAGCATATAAATCCAGAGCCCATGTACAAGATACAAACACATACACGCAAAAAGGCGTAAAATGAAAGCAACAAACCATAAAAAGAAAACAAGTACTTTGTGCTGAGATATGAGATGGATATCTGTTCAATTCAAGTGGACAGTCACTGCATGGAACTCCTTGCCGCCGTTGTCTCCTCACGCCATGTCACCGACCATCTTCTTGTAGTACATGGACTCAAAGATGTCGTTCTCCCCGGGGCAGTTGTAGTGGCATGCGCAGGTCTTGATAAACATCATCTGCTTCTTCATGAATTGGCCGTCGAGACACTTGAACTCCATGGGCAAGGTGGCGGTTCTGTGAGGGGTGCAGCAGCGACCATCCGTGCACACACCGCAGAACTTGGGTCGGTAAGACTTGGTAGTGGTGCAGCCAGAAATCTCAAACTTCATGGGTTTGGAGACACGTGGCGTGCGGATGCACTTTTTTCCTTTCTGTAAAGACATAGAATGAAAAATTAGCCATCAAGTTTTGTGATGTCGTCATGGTGTTATGATTAGTTAGTTGGTAGGTTGCCCTCTTACCCTGATTTTCTCCTCGAGGTGTGACTCGCAAGGGCGAACCATGCAGAGGCGGGACTGCTTCTCCAGACGGCACTCGCGGTTGTCATTGGTGACACGGGTAGAGATTCCCAATCCGCAGGTCTTTGAGCATGCACTCCATTCTGTGGTCTGAACCAGGCAGTTCTCTCTCATCATGGAGGGATCTGGTCCGTATGTATCCTCCTCTCTATAAGCTACAAGACAAGACAAGACGTTACTCAACACATTCCAACCAGCAGCATGATGTCATCCTACTATTCATATCATTACATCATCGCACCGGTATTCATTCCATCCTACTTAATGGCGACCATTACTGTGTCAGTTTTGACTCAGAGAACAGTCAAGATCAAGGAATGCTCACCTGCCAAAACTGGTCCCACAAAGGTGTTCTGGTGAGGGGAGTCACACACCCACTCCTCGCAGCACTTCCCTGGAACCTTCACCCTGCGGGGCATCGGGCAGTCGGGGCTAGGAAGCCTGATGTCCATTCCACAGAGGGGCACGCAACCTACTGCGCCGTCCAAACACGTGCACTGGTATTTACAACTGCTCTGGAAGGACTCTCCGCTGCGGTATACCATCCCACTGAACACACAAGTTGCACCTTCTCTGGCTGAGGAAAGCAGATGGAAGGGGGTTTACAACTCTGACTCAACTCAACAACAATAGACTCAGTATATGTATGTCAAAAGCCAAGACCCTCACCTGTGCAGACCCCGATACGACGGTTGCTTGGGGAGCCGTAATCACAGTAAAGGCCTTTGTGGGGGTCGCAAACATCTCGCTCTGTGCACAGCTCGCCCAGCTGCTTGGCACACACCCGGCAACACCCACAGGTGTCCGGCACCAGACTCACACCGGGCGAACACTGTGGTGGCACATCAGGACATAGGCACTGTCCACTGCACTCCTGAGCCACAGCCTGTGGAATAAGACACAATGTTCTAGTGAGAGTTTGTACATTTGCTCAACATTGACCTTAAAGGAAATCTCTGAGGGATTTCATTCTAGAAATAGAAATTGAGGAATTTCATGAGCTGTTTGTGTCTGACAAAAATCTGAAAATGTAACTCGATCACGCTATTTCATAATATTCTAGATCTCCATATGCATTTAGACATGATAGCTGTCTCAAGCTTATAATAGTGCATTAAAAGGACTTACCCATCTAAAGAAAGTCAGGCACAGCAGAGCAATCAGATTCATTCCAGAAAACATGATGACCTCTTCTTTACAATCTGTATCAAGAAAATCTTCTTTTGTGATCCTACAATGTCTTGTCGCCGTACCGCAGTCTTCTCTTCAGATTTGATCAAGCCGATCTCGTTGCGTAGTCTTTGAATCTAGTTCCTCCTGATCTTGTCGAGTGAAAGCTAGAGTTTAGCTTCGGTATGAAGTTTAAGCAGAGCCGAGTTGAGCGACTGTTGCTTCTCTCTGGAGGACTTGGAGTGTTCTGATTCTTCAGCAGCAGCTGAGCTACCTTTATACACGCTGCGCTGCGGTGGACTGCCTCCACCTCAATGGAAAGCTGGATAAACATGGGCATTCCTGGCATTCTTTCCAAGTTTCCTGCCCCCCTCTGCTCTCCACTCCCCCCTCCCCCTCCGCTAGACCTGCACCCACTGCCATCCTACATTCCTGGGCTGTCACATAGCAAAATAAAAGTACAGTTTTGGCATTACCTTGCAGTGCTTGGTGGTAGTTTAAGCAATTTGTCTCAGTGATAGATGGGTGCATGTTTTTCAGATTTTGGCCATTAGGGTCTTGTTCTCCAAATAACTGCGTGGCGATTGACAGTTCAGGATGATTGTGTTAGATTATCAGTGGCCTATAGGCATTAGTTAAAGGACAGTTTATCTATAAATGAAAATTCTGTCATTATTTATAAAAAGAAGATAATTGGAAATTTTGTCCATACAATACAACTCAGTGGAATCCAGTGTTGTTTTTTTAACCCCATTGACTTTAATTACATTGGATAGAAGAGTTGAAACATTCCTCAAAATATATTTTCTGTTTTTCAGAGAAGAAATAGTCATACAATTTTGGAACAAAATGAGGGAAAGTAAATAATGACAGAATTTTTATTTGTGAATGGACATAGTTTGTCATAGCTTTTTTAAACAAGTATACAGACATCTTAAAAATATTTATTCATAATTCTGTGTGATGTATTGCTATTTTTAGACTTGCATTAGGGACTTTTTTTTTACATCTTACATATGTTTTCTTGTGACACTGCAACTCTGGGTGGATTCTGACTAATTGCTTTAATCTTGATGTTTTTCTGTAATTGTATACTTTCACCTGGCTAATAAAATTTAGTCAGCTGTGTGTTTTACAGTGCAGGTGCAGTACGATTCTATTTTACTCCTTCAGTCAGCAGACAGAGCGCAGACAGAAGGGCAGCAGGAAAGTGGCTAGACTTTGTATATATTTTTTTTAAAACAAAAAAGAAGGATCCCCAGACTCCCCTCCTCGCTCTTATGAAAGGGAGCACTGCCTCTTACCAGCCAGCGAATCGGAAATGAAAAACTCCCAGAGAAGAAACGGGAGGTGAAGGAATGTTATCCCCCTGCCAGCAGACATACTGTTACTACATGAACACAGTCTCAGAGGAAGACTTGCCTTATATGGGAATCTTCACTCTAGTCTAGGATCTCTTGTTGCACTCCTCCCTCCTCATTCTCTTGTCCACACTCTTTGTCACTAGTCTGAAAACAGTGTTGCTGGTGTTGAGGATTGTAATGTGCCTGTCTGTCAACAACCTCTCATTCCAGCTGAGCTGAAAGCTGACACCCCCCCCCACCCCCACCCCCTCCTTACAGCAGAGATTAGGCTCATCATAATGCTGAGTGCATTTACTGTAGTCATACAACAAAATGCTGATAACAATAATTAAAATAATTGAACACACATAGCCCTTTTTTATTATAAAACAGACAAGGCAAAAAAACTGTCTAAATTAGGTGAATGAATGAATAAATAGAATTTTTGATCAAATTTAAGATTTTGATATGAAAGATAGACACACACACACACATCACACTCTGTATATTTCACACAATTATGTAATTTGTCTGTGTATATATATATATAATAATTTATATCTATAGATATATATGTGTGTGTATATATAATGTATATAGTGTGTAATATGCATATACAGATTATGTTTTTGAAACAAGTGTCTTGTGCTAGCCGAGGCTGCACTTATTTAATAAAAAATACAGTAAAACAGTAAGCTGTCTTAACTGACAGTAACTTGCACTGACATATCTTAAAATATTCCAGTGCCATTGTTTTGTCTCAAGATGTACATCAGTAATGTTTTTTTTCTAAGGCATGTTTATAAAATCTACTTAAATGTCCTAATTAAACTAAGGCCTAATCCGCCCTGTCTGTGAAACCAGGCCATGTAATTTATTCCTGTGATGACAAAGCTGAATTTTCAGCATCATTACTTCAGTCTTCAGTGTCACATGATTCATGGGAATTTGTTCTTGCACATAAAAGACATTTGCTAGAAATAACATTTATTTTCATATTTTTATGGGAAAACACACCTGAATTGAATCGGCCAGCAGAATTTTGATACAGTTGGCTTTGAACTTACCTGTTGTTTGGTAATATAACTAATATAATATAACTGGTGTTGAACCGTGTCAGTCATTAACAATGTGTTGTGCGTGTGCTGGACTGCAAGTTTGTCTGTGGCCAAGCAGGATGGACTGTGCCCACGGTCTGGCGACTAAATAAACATAACTGTGTGTGGCACAATTCAGGTGCGTGTAAGAATCGTGTTCTTACCTTTGCACTCTATGCTAAGCTCTGCAGCTACATTCCTGCCTCAATGAAGCAAATATAAATACTTTCAGCTCTGCTAAACTTTAATGTCATGCATACTACCTCCCTAGGAGGACGAAGGAGTGAAACTTTACCACCAACAGAATATTTCAGAAACAATTTTCTGCCAGGTCTTTGGACAGAAGCATATCTGTAAGCCCCCTCATTGAGTTTATTCAAGCTGGCACACTGCTCTAAAAGAGGTCGATGGAAAAGCAGATGTAGAACTGTTGGGAAGGAAAAAAGGTTACTGTGTAATAACTGTCTTTAAAAAAGGTGGTTGTAAATGGTGACCTTATTCTAAAACTGGTAGGAGTGATGTGGACTGCAAACAGGAATTTGGTGAGCTAAGACAGTATCACAGGTCATTGTCTAATGATGTAATAGAAAAGACTCCAGGCAATAGGGAAATTAAAACCTGTTGACAGAAGTCACTGGGGTATGTGGTCACATGACTACATTTCACTTTTTTCCCCAAGCGGTGTAGGGTCAGGGTTAGGCAGGTGGGTGTTCTGCACATCATTTGGAGGCTGGTTATTCATTCTCTAGACAAAAGCGAACAAAGCTTGAATACTTTAGAGTTGTATTATGGAAGCCAGAAGCAATTTTCCATAGCTGCACAATTCCAGCATCCCATTTTCATTCTGTCTGGACAGCTCCCAGACCAGTTAATTTGAGCACTCCGGTTACCAATGTTCGACCAAAATATGCTGTCTATATCATAGTGGTCTTTTTACCTAAACGCATCTTTTTTTTGGAATGGTTCTTTGTATAGTCTAACGTGATTGGTGAAAAGTGATTGGACTCGTCCAAAGAACAAACAAGGATGCTTGAATATACATGAATAGAGTTCATTTATCAGATTATCTATCTATCTATCTATCTATCTATCTATCTATCTATCTATCTATCTATCTATCTATCTATCTATCTATCTATCTATCTATCTATCTATCTATCTGTCTATCTGTCTATCTGTCTGTCTGTCTGTCTGTCTTCAGAATGTCTATCTGTCTATCTATCTAACAGTCAGTCAGTCCGTCACTTATGTTCAAGTTTGTAATGTAAATTTGCCAGTGTTGCCCTATGCAATAGACAATGGATGGACCTTTTTGCCCAAGAAATTTAACTGAAATATCGCTTTTGTGACCACACCTTTACAATCAGGAATTTCTTTAAATTTCAATTCATTTTATTTACTTGCATTCTAATTACAATTCCACATCCTGTTTTATACCTCAATTAAATTGCTGAAATTGAATTGGAATTTCAAAGACATTCCTAATTAAAATTTCCAATTTGTCTTCCTGGCAAATTCGCTTGTGCATATATACCCTTGAAAAGAAATTTGTAGTTTGCACTCATTATTATTTCCTTGTGTAAAAAAAAAAGACAAAAATATGGCACCATCATGTATAAGAACACACAAAATACCAGTTCCCATACACAAGTGCTTAAATTTCATTTAACAGAAACAATTTGGTTATAGATGTCCTCGGCTTTGTGGCTTGGAAGTTTTAGCAAGGAATAGTGAAAAAATGCGTAATGCTGTTTGTTTGTCTGGGTAAACACTTGAAACGAAGCAGTTAGAAATCCTGTGTTATGTTTTTAAGTCACTTCCTGCTTAGGGTTTCCTCTGTCTGGCTGGTGAGGTGGTGGTTGTGGTAAAGGGATGCCCTCATTTGCTTGGTTGTTGTGCAGCAGAGGTTTTTGCGGCCACATTCCTGTGGGATTCAGTGGAACATTCCTCATGGGATTTGCCTGACGTTCCTTTCGCCCAAGCATCTCTCAATTCTCCTCTAGTTACATAATCAGTTCCCCTCTCTGCCCATCCTATGTGTGATGATGCCATAGTTGATGCCTTGTAGTCAGTCAGCAAATATGATGATATTGTAATATCTCTATTTCTTATTAGGCTGCTGCCACCACCTTTAATTATTTAGTCAGTATGGTCTGGCACCAGAAGACAACACACCACCACAACTTCAATCAAACAGTTTTATTGATAGAGGGGACTGCAAGGACAGGCTAAACACAACCTGGAAAAGCCGTAGAATTGCACAGAGCACTACGTGAATTCACTCACTTCATTAGTGACAAACCCCAGAATCAATTACAGTGGCACTTCAAACCCATTTAAAACCTCAACTTCATGCAGGTGTAAAATGGTACCCATGACTGTTCCCTAAACCTTCCCAGTTTCAGTCCCACCCACCTTTACTATCACCCTCTATTATTATGAAGCACAACTTTATTTAATACATTAGTTTAATTTAAAACAGACACAATCTTAAAACACTTAACTCGCCCACCGCGGCGTTGCCCCTCCCTACTGCGGGGGGGAATTCCACGTAGCCCACACCGTTCCGTGACGAGAAATGTGAGCGATGTCGTCACGATGATTGGTATCAGGCAGTCTCAGTCAAACAAGGGGAAATCCCACCGTAAGTCCATTTCAAAAAGGCCAAAGTCCAGCCGGGCGATAGCATCAGCCTTCCGCACAGTCGCGACGGCACTCCTAACTTCCCATCTCTATACTCTCTCCCCGCACCCGCTATCTATCTATCTTCATCGCCGGCGGTCCTATCCAACCGCGAACGACACCCCCCTCCCAAAATAAAGGTGAGTACCGCCGTCCTGTTATCCACAATGCAAACCGAACCAAACCCCTCCATCGTCTTTTGCACCCCATTTAAACCTTTTCCACACCCAGCCTCTCAATACACAACTTCCGCCCCGGTGTTTCTCATTTCTCAATCAGTCTCAATAATTAGTTGCCAAGACAATATCCCAAAACGCCACCCACATTACACTATCCCCTCCCCAATGGAACAGACTCGTCCCAGAGTCATACAGAATCCATCTCATAGTCCCGTGTCCACCCAGGTTGACGTCGCTCTCTTACTGGGCGTTGTAACTTTGGCTGATGTATCACCACTGTAGAGCCATCCTGCCGTCCGTCCGGGTCCCTTTGTTCTATATCCGGCTCCTTAATAGGCTGTTGTACTGGACCAGCAACCAGTGATTCTGACCCTTCCGAGTTACATGGGAGCACAGGGGCCCTTTGATGAACCCAACTGGCGCCCAAAGGAACATCCAACTGGCCGGCCACCCTCCGACTTGGGCACTGGGACTCAGTTTCTGAGAGAGAAGAAAGAACATATGGTTTAAGTCTGTTAAAATGCACCACTATCTCCGGCCCCCCCTCTCCTAACACCACGCGATACAATACATCAGAGATGCGTTCCACAACTTTATAAGGGCCCCGGTATCGTCTTTGTAGTTTTGGGCAAACGCCTTTTTTCTTTGCCTTATTCCGTACCCACACCAGTTCCCCCATAGAATAGAACTGCAAATTAGCCCGAAGATCAAATGACTCCTTCTGCTGCCCAGAAGCTTTTGCCTGATGTCTTTTTACGGCCTCTACCACTGTGGATAATGTGTCTGCCAACCCAGTCACATACTCACTGGCGGATACAAACTTCTCATCATGGCCTACATTTAGCATCACGTCCAGAGGAAGAACAATCTCCTGTCCAAACAAGATCTTGTAAGGTGTAAACCCTGTACTGGCATGGACACTACTTCGGTAAGCCATCAACACGTACGGCAACAGACAGTCCCAGTTGGATTGATTCTCATCAACAAACAAACTCAACATTGACAGTAGAGTACGATTAAATTGCTCCACCAAACCATTAGACTGCAGATGATATGGGGAGCTACGCGTCTTACTCATATCCAACAGTCGGCACAATTCTCTAAACAGGGCAGACTCAAAATTTCGCCCCTGATCAGAATGAATACTGCGGGGAGTGCCAAAGCGGCATATCCACTCCTCAACCAGGACACGAGCAACTGACTGTGCCTCCTGGTTGATAAGGGGAAATGCCTCAGTCCATTTAGAAAAGTAATCACTCACGACAAAGATATACCTATGCTTTCTAGGCGTCTCAGGTAGAGGCCCCAAAATGTCCAAAGCAATACGTTTGTGAGGACGAGATGTAACTGAAAAATTCATTGGAGCACAGGGGGCCTTCCCATGTGTTTTTCGGGAAGCACAGTCTACACATTGTCTACACCACTGTCTTACATCTGCAAACCATCCTGGCCAATAGAAACGATCTCTTACTTTCTCTTGCAATTTTTGAATACCCAAATGGCCTCCTGTTACCGAACTGTGCAGTTGATTTAACACAGATGCTACCAGCACCTTAGGGAGAACCACCTGTACTTTTGAAGCTGCATCTGAGAAAGGAGGGGGCACTCGTACCAACCGCTGGTCTTGCAACCGCAATTGGCCCCAAACAGAACTATACTTCTTCAGGGCAGCATTCTGCTGTATTTCAGTAGCATTATCATCTGGGTCCTGCCTAAGATGAATTAGGAGGGCCAATTCTGGATCATCTCGCTGTGCCTGTGCCAAGTCATCACCCACCCCAACATTTGTTTTCTTCTGCACCACCTGAGGACCTTCCTTAACAGCACACACTGATATAGCTGGTCTATGCATAGGGCTGATGGGGCCTTCTTGCTCCTTGGCTTTCACGTAAGCAGGTAGCCGCGACAAGGCATCTGCATTGCCATGCTGTTTTCCAGGGCGATGTACAATTTTGTAGTGAAAACTTGCCAATTGCTCCACCCATCGAGCTAGCTGCCCCTCTAAGCCCTGAAAGTTATGCAACCATCTCAATGAGTTATGGTCTGTGCGCAACACAAACTCTTTCCCTTGCAAAAAATGCTTAAAGTACTTTGTAAAAGTCACCATCGCTAACAACTCTTTCTTTGTAGTTGCATACTTGCGTTCCTCTTTGGTAAGGGCCCGACTGGCATAAGCTATTACTCGCTCCAACCCACCCTCCTCTTGCGAAAGCACAGCTCCTACCCCCACATCACTAGCATCAGTGTCCAATATAAAGGTTTTATTGGGGTCAGGATAAGCGAGCACAGGAGAAGTAATTAACCTAGCCTTCAACTGGTTGAAGGCTACCTGACACTCCTCACCCCACCTAAATCTTCTCCCCTTCTCAGTCAGCTGATGTAATGGACGTGCTATGTCTGCAAACCCCCTTACAAACCGTCTATAATAGGAGGCCAAACCTAAAAAGCTCCTCACTTCTGTCTGAGTCCCAGGGATGGGCCATTCTCTCACTGCTTCCACCTTTACAGGGTCGGCCATAATTCCATCCGCAGAAATTATATGCCCTAAATACTTGACACGAGAGGAAAACAAATCACACTTAGAAGGTTTTACCTTCAGATTTGCAGCCTTCAACTTAGCCAATACTTCCCCCAATCTCGATAAATGCTCCTGAAATGAACGACCGAACACTATAATGTCGTCCAAATAAACTAAACACGTAGTCCATTGCAAATCAGCTAAAACCAAATCCATTAAACGCTGAAATGTACTAGGTGAATTGCAAAGGCCAAAACTTAAGACGTTAAATTCGAATAACCCATGTCTTGTCGAAAAAGCGGTCTTGCACTTATCTTCAGCATCTACCTCAACCTGCCAGTAACCACTGGCAAGATCCAGAGTGGAAAATAGCTTTGCATTAGTCAAACTATCAAGAGCATCATCTATTCGGGGAGGGGATAGGCATCTTTAGCTGTAACATCATTCAGCTTGCGGTAGTCTACGCATAAGCGGAAACTACCATCCTTCTTTCTTACTGGGACAACCGGAGCCGCCCATGGACTACATGATAGCTGTATAATCCCATTTTTTTGCATTTGCTTAATATGATCATGTACCTCTTGTTGCAAGTGCAACGGAACTCGACGTGGGGGTATCTTAATTGGCTTTGCCTCCCCTGTATTAATCTGATGCAAGGTCAGGTGGGTTCGCCCTAGATCATGATCCCCAGTGCTAAACACTGACGCATACTGCCCCAACAACCCACGGATGGCCTGCGTTTCAACCAGAGACAGCCCCTTTTGGACTAACCCCAGCTGCCTTAAGAGAGCCTCCACCGACCACCCTACGGGCACCTCCATCTCATTCTGTTGGCTGCAAGCCACTGCTTCAGGACCAACTACTACGTCTGTAGACAAGATCCCAATCTTCGTCCCCTGCCTAAGGGTGAGAGGATTATCCGTTACATTAATCACTCTAACAGGAATAACCCCTTGCCCCACATTACAAACGACTCGAGCCACTAAAAGGTCACAGTGTTTTGATAAAGTGGAGGAAGGCTCCACCCTCCCAGCTATCGGTCCTGCAAGGAGCCCTTCTACTACCCCGGAAATAATAGCTTCACTACGCGGCTGTACTATTGAGTCTATTTGAACAGTGACAGCCTTAGGCTGACAAGCATCCACTAATAAAATTAAAGGGAACTTCCTACCCATGACTGAACAGCACTTTTCCCTCAAATCAATAATTGCCCCATACTTAAGCAGAAAATCCATTCCCAACAAAATATCAGGGGTAGATATATCCGCTACAAGAAACTCATTTATTAATGCTAGGGAACCAAACTGACAAATAGTTTGCCACCGGCCTAGAATGTACATAGTACCCCCATTAGCTGCAGAAGCTTCACCCCCATAATCGAACAACTGACACCCCCCTTCTGTTAACTGTAACCACACATGTTTCGGGATAATTGAGGCCTGCGCCCCCGTATCCAATAACAGATGTACATCAGACCCACCTATTTTAGCATTGAGATACACTCCAGAGCTGGGTTGGTTACACAGGGCCAATCTCGTGGACATCACTAATGAGGGGGTAGGCATTTGGCCCTCTGTGCCTGCCCCCTCTAGTTTCCCTGCAAATAGGGACAATTTCGACGTAAATGACGGTTACAACCACACTCCCAACAGGCTTCTCGATCACGAGATGACCGGTCCGTAGCCCACCCCATCTGTCCCCGAGTCTCAAAGGAACCATTTCGCCTCCCAGATGGTGGCATCTCAACACAAGCCTGTAGTGACTGAACTGTCTGCTGCAAAGTTTTTACTTCCTGCCTCAACCCTTCAACCACTCCCAAAAGTGTCTCCATTTGCTTATTATCTGTAATACCTTCTGACACCACCCGCACTTTAGTATCTGCAACAGGGCAATTTCGCTCCAAACTTCGGATTAATTCTAATTCAGAAGCCAAATTGACAAGCTCTTCCAAGGTGGATGGTTTTGCACTGCGAAGTTGGACACGCAAATCCCCGCTCCCCACGTGTTCTATAAAATGGTCACGGGCAAATAGATCACGTGTATTATTATCAGCAGCGGGATAAGCTTTAGTAATCAACCGACGCAAAGCATTGCCAAATTCCCTCGCAGTCTCACTATGCAATCGCCGACGGGCTAAAAAACTGGCCCGGTTCCAATCATCACTATCACACGGCTCCAAACACCTCCCTAACGATGCTTTTAGTACTATATAACTGCTTCTAGAGTCAGTTGATAATCCACAAAAAATGTCTCGAGCCCTTCCAGATAACAATAAGGAGAGGAACTTCAACTTCAAGCTATCGTCCCAGCCATTCACCTCAGTGGCCATTTCAAATTGTCCTATCCAATCTGACCAATCACGATTAACTCCTGTAAAAGTTTCAGGCATAAACACTGGTCGTGTTGTCGCCATCCTAGACACTGAACCTTGCCCTGTTAGCACCCTATCAAAAGAAGCCGATGGTGTGTTATCCCCCTCTGGGTCCAACATAATGACCCCTAAAATCCCACCGCTGCCACCAGTGTAATATCTCTATTTCTTATTAGGCTGCTGCCACCACCTTTAATTATTTAGCCAGTATGGTCTGGCACCAGAAGACAACACACCACCACAACTTCAATCAAACAGTTTTATTGATAGAGGGGACTGCAAGGACAGGCTAAACACAACCTGGAAAAGCCGTAGAATTGCACAGAGCACTACGTGAATTCACTCACTTCATTAGTGACAAACCCCAGAATCAATTACAGTGGCACTTCAAACCCATTTAAAACCTCAACTTCATGCAGGTGTAAAATGGTACCCATGACTGTTCCCTAAACCTTCCCAGTTTCAGTCCCACCCACCTTTACTATCACCCTCTATTATTATGAAGCACAACTTTATTTAATACATTAGTTTAATTTAAAACAGACACAATCTTAAAACACTTAACTCGCCCACCGCGGCGTTGCCCCTCCCTACTGCGGGGGGGAATTCCACGTAGCCCACACCGTTCCGTGACGAGAAATATGAGCGATGTCGTCACGATGATTGGTATCAGGCAGTCTCAGTCAAACAAGGGGAAATCCCACCGTAAGTCCATTTCAAAAAGGCCAAAGTCCAGCCGGGCGATAGCATCAGCCTTCCGCACAGTCGCGACGGCACTCCTAACTTCCCATCTCTATACTCTCTCCCCGCACCCGCTATCTATCTATCTTCATCGCCGGCGGTCCTATCCAACCGCGAACGACACCCCCCTCCCAAAATAAAGGTGAGTACCGCCGTCCTGTTATCCACAATGCAAACCGAACCAAACCCCTCCATCGTCTTTTGCACCCCATTTAAACCTTTTCCACACCCAGCCTCTCAATACACAACTCCCGCCCCGGTGTTTCTCATTTCTCAATCAGTCTCAATAATTAGTTGCCAAGACAATATCCCAAAACGCCACCCACATTACAATATGTTGAGTATTTTTTAATTGTATTTAATGAGACTGAATGAAAAAATTAGGGGTGCACCGAAATTTCGGCCGCCGAAAAATGGCATTATCGGTTTCGGGCCGAAATGAATAAAAACAGCCGAAAACGTAAACCGAAAATGAATGTCACCCGCCCCTCCCATCCGTACGCAAGCGCTTCGGTTTCACTCACGGTCAAGCTGTTATGACGCGTCTGCCTATCAAAGAGAGGGATGTCCCCCGCTTATTGATAGGGGCTCCCTGATGCCCGCAAATTAGTTCAAATCTCCCGGAAGAGCGAGCGAGCAAGAGCTCGTGCTCCGAACCGTGTAGCGCGCGCACGCAAGACAGGGAGAGAGCAAGAGACCCAGCGTGTGCTAGTGTGCCACATGAAGCGCATGTAAGACCCCCAGTCCAATTTTCTGTGTGTATAGCAGTTACATTAAAATTTGCGTAGCACTGCACAACTGTGTTTCCTAAGGCTACATAGGCTTACATGTCGTTTACAGTTTGAGTTTGGATTAAAGGAGAACTCCGGGCAATTTTTAAGTTAATCTTGATCGTTAGACCTTTGTGAGTACTGACTATAGAAAAAAAACCGAACCGGATTGGTGCTTGCTACGCGGAGCTGCGACCGCGAATGCCCAGAGCTCCCACCCAGCTAAAACGGCAGCTATGGGGGCATCGACATAAAGAGCGTTTTTGAGCCTCTTAACAGACACAAAATGCAATTAAAATGTCTGTCCAACATGAACAGGGACCCTACATGTGAACAATATGCGTTTAGCAACTTAGCCATTGTTTCAACTCACCTAAATAGTCTTTTAGACGGCAAGCTGTAGTCTCGCGCTGCAGTCCCGTGCTGTAGCCGGAAAAGGTAAACAATGTCCAGGTGGGAGGAGCGTTGATCATGTGCGACGAGTCTTCGTACATGGAATGGCATTTTTCTTCAAACGGCCCCGCTGTGTTGAGTGTGTGTAGTCATCCTTGTCAAATTGTTCACTGCAAATGCGGTAATCTTTAGCGCGTAGTACTTCTACGGGAGTTTGCACATCAAGTTGAAATACAACTAGCCACAAACTGCAGAATCTCGAGGTCATGGAAAGGAAGACGATGAAAATATAAGCTCTTATATTTTCGTATTCTGTTATCACTATTCGGAAAGGCACAAACACGAACCATTTCTTCTTCACTTGTAAGCAACTCTGATCATAACTCGTCGCACATGATCAACGCTTCTCCCACCTGGACATTGTTTACCTTTTCCGGCTACAGCACGGGACTGCAGCGCGAGACTACAGCTTGTCGTCTAAAAGACTATTTAGGTGAGTTGAAACAATGGCTAAGTTGCTAAACGCATCTTGTTCACATGTAGGGTCCCTGTTCATGTTGGACAGACATTTTAATTGCATTTTGTGTCTGTTAAGAGGTTCAAAAACGCTCTTTATGTCGATGCCCCCATAACTGCCGTTTTAGCTGAGTGGGAGCTCTGGGCATTCGCGGTCGCAGCTCCGCGTAGCAAGCACCAATCCGGTTCGTTTTTTTTTTCTATAGTCAGTACTCACAAAGGTCTAACGATCAAGATTAACTTAAAAATTGCCCGGAGTTCTCCTTTAAGTTCTAGTGCTGTTTTTGCACTGTTGTTTTGCACAGCAATTTAAAATGTAATTAAAAAATTGTTTACATGCAGCAGCAGAATAGAGGCCCACTGCCATTCTGTGATTTTGTGTGCAGTTATTCAGATAATTGTGGATCTTTTTGCACAACTGTTAAAAAATTATTTTATTTGATGGAACATAAAACTTGAAGAATAATATTATTTGGTATTAGTATTTATATTTATTGTTTAAAAATATTTTAGGTTTTGTACTGTGTATATATATATTATATTAGTATAAGTTTTTAAAAGAAGCAATTTTCGGCTTCAGTTTCGGTTCTCGGCCAAGTGCATCCTAAATTTTCGGTTTTGACCCAGAATTTTCATTTCGGTGCATCACTAGAAAAAATACATGTTTTATATGTGATAGACAAACATTTCTACAGAAGCGACTATTAAGGTTCAACAGGTTCACATGTGTTGAAGATTCAGGCCTCAGTGAAGTATGCTAACCTTATGTTGATAGAAACGCCAAAAATGATACATATTTTTCCACCCTGCCTCTCGGTATGTGAACCAACTCGATTCACAAATGCTTCTGTGTAATTGACCATATGGAAGGCATAAAATTCACACTTAACACCTCTGCTGCACAAACATTTTCCAGTTTAACATTAATCATAATTCAGCACATTCAAGCACATTTTTGTCAACAGAGTGTGACTGTAACTGTATGATTTGAATATTGCAAATATCAGCAGAAGACAATCAACTTAAGCATCATTCAGGTAAATCAGGTTTATTGATTATTAGGGACTGTTCGTTTTTTATTTAAGGGGCTACCGGAGGAGTTTTGAGATCTATAGTCAAAAATAGACTTGACCCTCCCTTCGCCAGCAATACATTTTTCTATGACTCTCCAAAATGATTGTGAAAAAAATGGCATGACCCTCCCCGATAATTTATTGATTACTTCTGTACTTGTTTGCGCTTGACAAAGAAATCTCGATGCCTAGACCTACACCAAACGTTCATTAAAAAGGGTCCTGTACAGGGCTGTACAGTGTGACATATATCTACGAAAAGACTGGCCTGTGCGATGAATAAATGTAGGCTACCACTGTATACACGTGTGCGATACAGTTTTGTAAACTCCGTTACTTGTGTTTGTTTTCAGACATGATAACAGTCCTTTTTATACTTGTACTTTTGGATATCACGATTTTTGATTGTGGATGATTTAATGTCTCCACGATCTGCTTTTGAAGAAATATGGTATCGCTACAGTGCACATTCTATCAGCTGCAGTTCTGGCACCTTGAGCTTGGTTTATAGCCTACTCGACGCGTCCGCACGAGCACGAAAGTGCGCACTTGGCGGTGTGCACTGCAAATTTTGTAACTGCGCGCACGGCTCCGCATCCGAAGATGCACGACTTCGAGACGATTCTGGCCGAGCATATATGCATACGTCTCATCACACCGGCACCCAGTTTGTGTGTAGTTGCTTCAATTTACAAAATGAGCCTACAATTGCAGACATAAGCCCTTTTAATTATGGTCCATGTTTTATAAAAAATGTTCTCGAAACTAAATGAAAATGTTATAAATTAGAAAATATGTAAGTTATCGTTAATTTCGTTATAATGTAACAATTGACCTATGGCTAAGCCACGCCCCCAAACGCGATGAGCCAATCACAGTGCGCATAGCTAACCCATACACTCGGACATTCTCTGCTTCCTCGTCCATTGAAATGCATTGCAGTTAGTCATTCTCATTTGTTTTTATATGTTTTTTTCACGTCATTTTAAGTTTAAATGGTCAAACGGTGTGCAATGGGGTACATGCAACTCAGACCCTAGGTATCCCGAGAGGCTGGGCGACGGTGTGTATTTTGTACCCTTTCCCAAGCCACATCTCAACCGAGATAAGTGTCTGAATTAAGTTATGCGGTAGACCACAACAACAACTAAACGTGAATAAATTAAACAAGGATGTCTACATCTGTTCTAAGATAAGTCAACAACGTATTTGAACGTTATCTTAAACATCTCTAACGTAACGTTAGCCTAACATTAGAAAACGTTAACGTTAGCTTCTAGCTGCGTTGTACATCATGTCACTTAGCTTCATTAACGTATAAATAACCGAGATAACAAATGTTAGCAATGTTGTGCTGAATGATTCATGTAAATACTGTAGCACCAAACTAACGGAGAGGTAACGTTACTCTTGGTAAAGATGGTAAAAAGGCTTGTCCTGGAAACGTATGCAACTTAGACCTGTACATATTTAATTTGATCATGGACCATTTATTACATATTAAAGCACAATATTTTAGACCACTTTCTACCAAAATGTATATCTATATAATCTTTCTGTCTCCAAAAATCATCAATTCCCTCCTGTGAAATGTCTCCTACTGTGACAGCTGCCATAGCGCCTGTCACCCCGAATGTCGACTGTTTGCGAGTGGAGGGGGCGTGGCTTAGCCATAGGTCAATTAACAATCTCAAGGTTTACTGCTTAAAGGGTAACTAAACCCCTGGTCAGAGCCTGACTCCACCCACTGGCAATATTTGAAAAATGCTGGAAAAGTGGGCAGAGACCAGCGGAGGGGGGCGTGTAGCTGAGACGCATCTGTCTGTATGGAACTTGCCTATGTCACCAACAACCGCTTACGTCACGAACTACCCCAAACATCCAATAGGAAAATTCAACTGCAGTAACCACCGTTCAACCTGAAGAGGGTAGCACTCAGACGTTTTTACACCATAGATTGTAGAATTAAAACACTTTATACACAAATGTCAAAAAAGTTACTTGAATCAATGAACAGTACTAATAAAGCCCCATTCTTACAGATCATTAACTTAAAAAAGTTGGTTTAGGGTTTAGTTTCCCTTTAACACGATTCTTTTGTAGTGTGGTGTTGGTGAAGTGTACTAAAATAAACATTCACCTGTGTACCTTACTTCTTCTCGCCGCTGATTCCTGGTGGTTTAGAGGGGAATTACTCCGAGTCGCCTCCTGCCAATTCAAAGAATAGTACAACGGCGAGCACGTCGAGTATAAGGCCGTGTGTCCACCAAAGCATTTTTAGCCAGCTGAAAACGCTAGACGCTCTGCTGAAAACGCCTAGCTGTGGGCGCTTGAGAGCGTTTTAGCAGCGCTGCGTTTTTTCAGTTGAGACGATTCGTTGCTATGATACAGAATATCCGCAGCACAGTTTACTTGTAACTGATTTCGTAGATAATTTGTTTCATACTAAAAAAATATTTTTCATCCATTTTGTTCGGTTAGCTCTGCTGGTTGACGTCGTTGTACAGAAAGAATGTTGTGACAGTTGGTCGTGTGGTTTTTGTCCCGCCCCTCCTCCACTGTGATTGGAGGGCTGTGTAAAAAGTGACAGTGATGAGCGCAGCGTTTTACCCAAAGTTGAAAATTTTTCAACTCTCGGCGCCCAGTAAAAAACGCCGGGCCCTCAGCGCTTGAGCGTTAAATACTCGCTCAGCGCATCGTTACGCTCATGGCGTTTAAAAAAATCGGCGCTCCCATTGAAAACAATTGGAATTTTACGCCAGCTGCGTGAAAAAACTTTGGTGCTTTGGTGGACACACGGCCTAAACGCCTCGTCCGTTTGGGGAGGAGCGCGCAGGCAGCGGAGGCTTGCGGAGCCAGGCAAAGTATAAACAAGGATTTAAGTACCAATACTTTAAAACTGCATTCACATCACATGTTAATGCAGCGATTTACACTCACAGGACACTGCACTTATTCGCACTCATTATTTGCTCGTAATTTAAAGCTTTGCCGGGTAAACATTTCATGCGTTCTGTTCTGAGATGATACACTTTTTCTGAGCACGCACGTCCGAAGCGGGCGCACTGTCAAACAGCGCCAAACTGGACTTTATCTTTCGCGTCTGATTTTTGTTAGGTCAGACCCATCTGCTAGCGATGGGGGGCCAAGAGGGAGAAAGCTACATGGAACTACATGGAAAAATATGCACCAAACAAGCCACTTTGAAATGTTGCTGTTTTCATGAATACAAAAGTTGGGTGACCCTCCCTCTAGACGAAAAAAAGTTGGATGACCCTCCCCTCAACAAAGAATAAAATGACCCTCCCCTATTTTCCTCCGGTGGTCCATTCCATACATACCGAATGGTCCCTTACATGGTTATCGTCTCAATCTGCACATTTGATTACTCCTGCTTGATTACTGCTGAAAAAGTTTAATGTAAAGACATAAATTAGAGTGGCTGCATCATACTGTATATTTCAGTGTATAAAGCCTCATCATTAAAATGCTCAAGCAGCTATAAGTACTGAACCATAAAATAAACTCTAAGAAAGATTATTTAGCCCTCAATCTGCCACCTCATCTAAAGCCGCTGCCTCTATAATTGGCTTCTGGCTGGCCGTTAAAAGAATGTTCCGCACTTTGAAACTTCAAACTGACCCTCCCTCAGCCTCAGTTTAAATACCACATGTGGCAGACACGGCAAACGGAGTTAATGGTGGTTACGGGCTGTAGTTTTGGCCCTTTGAAATGGTGCGGCTGGGTCAGACTGAACTGATTCAAAGTCCAGACTGGCCCAAGCCCACCGTACAGCATCACGTCTCGAAACGAAAAACCACACCGCTCATTAGATCATTTAAGGTATTCTGAGAGCAAAGAATGTGGAAATTGGGTCCCTCAGAAAGGGTTGGTTGATTTATGAGACAAGTAAAGGGGCATGATGGGGTGGGTGGCTTGTGTGAGTTTCTGAAAAAGGCTATCGAGTATTGAGTGTTGTTTTGTTTGAAATTTAAAGGATGGAATGTGGTGGGAAACAGTGGTTGATTTGTTGAAAGGTTTGATCTGAGAGAGGAAGCTGGGATATGCACGGACCAGTTAAGTTTCATCCACGCCACAAGCCCATTTTTGAAGCCGTCTAATGTTACCAGCAACTAAATAAAGAATTAGGTCAAAACTTGAGAAAAATCTGAATCGTTTTTTTTCTATCCTGGGTGACAGTAGCCAATACACTTAACAGTGCCCAATAAGTCCTGTTTCTGGAGGTCTTGGACTAAAGTAACCATCTGTTTGTATTTAGATCAGTTACTGAGCAGTGTAGAGAATAACTCACTAAAAGTAGGGACACAAGAACTCTATGAACTACATTTGTCATTATAATGAGTGGTTCCGCTGTTTTCAAAATGTTGTAACTTTTCCAGTAACAAGCCATTTTGCAGTAAGTCAAAACTACATTGACTACATATGCAGCATTGGAAAGTCTAATTTATTCTAGTGAATTGATACATCCAAACGGCCCCCTTTGGAATACTGTATGAAGCGCTGGACAGTCCTATTCATTTTAGTCAATCGGTTCGTCCTAAACGGTTCTCTCTTATTTTGAGTTGGAAAGTCAAATTCATTCTAGTGATTCAGTTTGTTTGGAGGATTCATTTTAAACAAAAAGATTAAAAACTATTCACTGACCTCTGCATCATTTTATGTTTTTTTTTATAGTGGATGTGAGGGACCAAGCCATCAAGGGCACAGAATGCAGGATTTCCAAACAAAGAAAATTATTTATTAAATGCCAAACAAAGTTACAAATTAAATTACTTGAAAACTGAACATAATAAAAAAGTCAGGTCTGGGCCCATAAAAAGGGTCGACTTAACAGTAATCAAACCAACTAAGCAAACCAAACTAAACAAAAAAACATGACCTTCCAAATGACACGCATGGGGAACTTATACACATAGGACTAGTTCATTACACTTACTGTACACAGGGAATAACAAACATCACTTAACACAGTTAAAATAAATAAGTAATTAATTTCAGAAATCGGTCATAAACAAAGTAATATACCCAAATAATGATAGTCAACAAAATATACATAGAATTATAATAAACAAACATACAATTAATCATTTTGTGTGGCAACGTCATCGGTTATCACAGTGGAATATTTAGTGTTTCTGTTCATTAGTTTATTCATGTCATTTTTTTGTGCCAAAATATGATCTGATTAAGTTAACTGATATTTACATTTAAGACATAGATTCTGTGTATTTAGTTTAGCTTATTTTTTCAAAGGGGTATTTCAAACTTGTATCTTGGCAAACACTGATGTCAAAACACTAACTTTTTGTATGGTGAAAAAATGTGAGTTCTTGGAAGAAATAACACGATGGTCAGTAAATATTTAAGATATTCTTTAGACTACAACAGAAAATCATGGAAAGTGCTGTGGTCTTATGTGCCTCGTTGTACGATTTACAGCAGAGAGTAGAAAGTCTCCCACTAAACCAGTGCAATTTTGTGCTGTTCTCCAATCACCAATTAGTGATATTCTATATGGCCGCCTGACTGACTTTACTCAGTTTATGGAGTCCTCTCTTCTCCTGGAATTCAGATCGTGGTTTGAACGATGTCACGACAAAGAATAAAGATCCAAATATAGGCCCCTGAACAGCCCATTCCCCTAGACATACACCAACATTACTGCTTTACCAGACAACGCAAGGTATGCATCTCCTCCTCCCCCCACAGAGCAGTTAACCTTCTATAGATGTGGCTCCATATTTTCAATCTCTCAGAGAGATTGGCTGTTTGCAGAAGCCTCGCCAAACCTCACACAAATAGGATAGCTTTGTTCCTATGTGGCGTCTGAAGCGGTATGTATTTAGACACCCGTAATGAGACTAGAAAGGTCAAAACAGACTGAGATCTGTGAGTGACACATGCTCTGACAACAAGAGGAATTTGTACCAGTAAACTCTGTACATTTATAGGCCATTTCCCGGTCTTCGGTCTTCTAAATTGGACCAGAGTGCAAAGATGGACTGTTTATGGAAAGTAAGACTTAAAGACTCACTGTTTAAACAGGCGAAATAAACTTAAAATAATTAATTTGTATGTATAACTGTTCTTGATTTAAATATAGTGGTCCTAAAAACGTGTAGACACACTTAAATGTATAAATTGTGTTGTGAAGTATTGTTACAATTTAAAAGATCAGCTTTCTATTTGTACATTTAAAGTGATAGTTCACCCAAAAATGAAAATTTTGTCAGTATTTACTCACCCTCATGTTGTTCCAACCCGTAAGACCATTGCTCATCTTCGGAACACGAATTAAGATATTTTTGATGAAATCTGAGAGCTGGATCATTCCTCCATACTAGTCCATAGGCTTCCTGAGGGATTGAAACTTGCCGGCCTCGAAAATTCATTAAAGACATCGTTAAAATAGTCCAAGTGACTACAGTGGCTCAATATTAAGTTTATCAAGCGACGAGAATACTTTTTGTGCGCAAAAACAAACATAAATAACCACTTTATTTCGACTATTCATGTCCTTCTCTTTGGGCCTCTAGTCAGTTAAACTAGTGTAATTGCGCAGAGCTACGTCACACGTAGGTTCACTATTGGCCGACGCTGGTCATGTGGGTGATGCGTGTGACGTAGAACAACAGATCATACGCTGTTAAACTAGTAACCTGACTCGAGGCCCAGAGAGAAGGAAATGAATAGTTGAAATAACGTCGTTATTTTTGTGTTTTTTTTGCGCACAAAAAGTGTTCTCGTCGCTTGATAAACTTAAGATTGAGCCACTGTAGTCACTTGGACTATTTTAACGATGTCTTTAATAACTTTTCGAGGCCGGCAAGTTCAATCCCTCAAGAAGCCTATGGAGGAGTATGGAGGAATGATCCAGCTCTCAGATTTCATCAAACATATCTTAATTCGAGTTCCGAAGATGAACGAAGGTCTTAGGGGGTTCGAACAACATTAGGTGAAAGTAAATACTGAGAGAATTTTCATTTTTGGGTGAACTATCCCTTTAAAATAAATAGTTATTTATTTCTGTGATGGCAAAGCTGAATTTTCAGCATCATACTCCCGTCTTCAGTGTCACATGATTCTTCAGAAATCATTTAAATATGCTGATTTGGTGCTCAAGAAACATTTCTTATTATTATAAATGTAAAAAAAAAAAAAAACAGTTGTGCTGCTTAATATTTTTGTGTAAAGAATGATACATTTAGGTTTCTTTGATGAATAGAAATGTCAAAAGAACAGCTTTTTTTTTGTAACAGTGCTGAATAAATGCTGAATTAAAGTGATGATATTTTGCTATTTTTTATTTAGTGCAGTGATACTGGTAAGTCATAAAGAGGAAAGTTGATTAAGGTACAGTATACAGTATCCATTTTTCGCTCTTAGTTGTTATATAATTGCTCTTTGTCTATCTTCACCTAGATGAGTAACGTTGGCCTTGTAGAGTGCGTTCAGAGAGTGAAGGGTGGATGTCTGCGGCAGCGGCCATGAAAAGCTCTGATTCTTCAGTGCCAACACAAGCAGTACAGGAATGTTACCCCAAAACAGGGAGAAAATAGCAGACTGGTGACACACAACACACACAAAAACACAGCTCTCAGCCACAAACTCAGGTCTGATGCATCCGTACTTGACATTTAAATCAACAAACAATGAAGGTCCAACACCGTATGGGACAACACCACATCAGCCAAAAAGAACATGCAAAACAGCTAAGTTAGCAACATATCACACTCTGTTGAACACAGCATATACAAACACACACACATTTGTTGTCTTTTAAAGTCTCTTTGCCCAAAATGGAGATTAGCAAAACAGCACAGTCATGAAGGTAACATGGAGGATGAGAGGGGTTTTCCAGTACTTTCCTCCCTAGTTTGAATAACAGACATGGCATGAGTCAGAGCAGTGCAGAGACGAGATGAGGTGAAAGAGTGAAAGTGTCTGCTCATTCGGTGAGGAATCTATCACTGCTAGGCTAGCTTACTGTCCACTACTGTGCACTCGCCCACTAATCCTCACAAACATGACCGTTCAAATGCGCTACGCCCTGCCGCTCAACACCCAGGTCCCGTCTTCCACAGCATTTTGCGGATGATTCATGGCTCATCTGCATCATTCAGCAGTTTGTGTAAAGGAATGTTCCGGGTTCAGCACAAGTTAATGTCTATCCACACATGCTAAATGCTAATGTGGTTAATTATCACAAACAAACATGTTTGTTAAGCCGAGCTCAAACTTAAAAAAGTCCCAAAACAAGTTGTGCCTGATGTTGGTCATATTTTTTTATTTAAATGTGGTCCCAGAAAATAATGTTTTTTAGTTAAATTAAAATGATCCCCTAATTTACTCACTCTCAAGCCACCCTATAGGTGTATATGACTTTCTTCTTTCAGCCAAACACAATCAGAGTTAGCCTATATTAAAAATATCCTGGCTCTTACAAGCTCTACAACAGGAGTGAATTCCATATTTATAACTTTATATATTTATTTATTGATGGATTGATTTATAACTTTATAAACTATAATCACTGGTTTCTGGTAACGGCCATACGAGAGTCGAATTACGGTCAAAGAGTGACCTCTGACCCGACGCATGACGTATTGATGAACGTGGAAGCGCAGAGGATAGAGCAAAACACTGGTCACTAGGGGTGTGACGAGACACTTATCTCACAAGACGAGATGAGACACGAGTTTGGGTACACGAGAACGAGATGAGATTTTTGCACAATATTTTATTTTATACCCTCAATGACAAAATTCATGACTGGAAAATAGTCTGCAGGTGCATTTTGACCTGTTTTAACTAATGGTCACAAATTAAATTAAATTAAAGTCTAAAACGAGAATTTTTAAAGAGAAATGTCGAAGGAGCTTGAGTTGTTGCCCAGCCCTGTTAGTTTGAACCGCGAGAGGCGTCTACTCTCACCTAAGCTTTCGCTACACCTACATACTACATCATACGTTAGGTCAGAGGTTACTCTTCTGTCAGAACTCGACTCGCATACGGCCGTTACCGGAAGCCGGTGATTATAGATTATACAACCCCATTTCCAGAAAAGTTGGGACATTTTGTAAAATGCAATAAAATCAAGAATCTGTGATTTGTTATTTCTATTTAAACTTTTTTTAACTGACAAAAGTACAAAGAAAAGTTTTCTAATGTTTTCACTGACCAACATAATTGCATTTTGTAAATATGAACAAATTTTGATTTTGATGGCTGCAACACACCCCAAAAAAGTTGGGACAGAGACTAAATAAAAGTGAAAAAGATTATCCAAATTAGATTATCCAACTATTTTGAAACAGTCCACAATGAGCAGGTGAATTGGTAATAGTTGAGGGTATCATGTCTGGGTGTAAAAGTGCTTCTCAGTCTTTTTAAGCAAAGATGGGTCATCATGGCTCATCACTTTGTGCCAAATATCATATCAGAGAATTGTCAAACAATTAAAAAATCACATTTCTCAATGCAAGATTGCAAATAATTGATATCTTTCATCATCTTCCATACATAATATTGTCACAAGATTCAGGGAATCCAGAGAAATCTCAGTCAGTGTTGGGTAAGGCAGTAGACCTCTGTTGAATGTGCGTGACCTTTGAGCCCTCAGATGGCATTGCACAAGATACCATCATGCTAATCTGTTAAATACAGACACATGTGCTCAGGAGTAATTTGGTTTTCACTGCAAAATAAATAATAAAATAAAAAATAATAAAACCGTTTTCACTGAACACAGTCTGACGCTGCATCAAGAAATGCCACTTGAATCTCTGTTACGCAAGGAAAAAGCTTTACATCAGTTCAATGTGGAGATGCCGGCGAGTTCTTTGGGCCTGAGCTCATCTCAGATGGTCTAGATGACAGTGGAAATGGTCTGGCTGTGGTCAGATGAGTCCATGTTTCAGCTTGTTTTTGGAAAAAAATGGACATCGAGTTCTCAGTCCCAAAGACGAAAGGGACCAACCAGACTTTCACCACGACAGGTGCAAAAGCAAACATCTGTGCTGGTATTGAGGTGCATCATTGCAAACGGTATGGTTAACTTGCATTATTGTGAAGGTACCATTGACATGGAGGCATATATTTGTATTGTACAGAGACATAAACTGCCATCAAGATTACATCTTTCCTGGGAAGGAAGGCCTCATTCTGCACATGCTAAACTGAGTGGTTTCTATACACTCTTCACCATAGAAGAGATGTGTCTGCCTGCCTTACCGCAGTCCAGATATGTCTCTTATGGAAAATGTATGACCCATCATGAAAAGGAGAATCAGGCAACGATGACCACAGACTGTTGAGCCGCTGTCTTGTATCAGACAAGATTGGGCAAATATTCCACTAGCAAAACTCCAACAATTAGTATCCTCAACTCCCAAATGATTAAAAAGTGTAATTAAAAGGAAAGGTGAAGTGACACAGTGGTAAACATATCTCTGTCCCAACTTTTTGGGGTGTGTTGCAGCCATCAAAATCAAAATTTGTTCATATTTACAAAATACAATTATGTTGGTCGGTGAGAACATTGGAAAACTTTTCTTTGTACTTTTGTCAGTTAAAAAAAGTTTAAATAGAATTAACAAATCACAGATTTTTGATTTTATTGCATTTTACAAAATGTCCCAACTTTTCTGGAAATGGGGTTGTATAATCTATAATCAGCGGCTTACGGTAACGGCCGTATGCGAGTCGAGTTCTGGCAGAAGTGTAACCTCTGACCTAACGTATGATGTAGAATGTATATTTCTGGAAATGGGGTTGTAGTTTAAGTAATAAATGTGGTTATTTTTCTAACAAAAAAGCATCAGCGTATAGATTACGTTTATGATGAATGGATTTTGGGCTTCAAATCTCAGTTACTATTCACTCCCATTATAAAGCTTGGAAGAGCCAGGATATTTTTAATATAACTCCGATTGTGTTTGGCTGAACGAAGAAAGTTATATACACCTAGAAGGGCTTGAGGGTGTGTAAATTATGGGATAATTTAAATTTTTGGGTGAACTAACTCATTTATTTTTACTTTAAAAAAAAATTATAACAACAACTAAAAAACATTATTTTCTGGGACCACATTTAAATAAAAAAATATGACCAACATCAGTCATTACTTTGTTTTGGGCTCGGCTTAACAAACATGTGTGTGTGTGTGATAATTAAGCACATTAGCATTTAGCATGTGTGGATAGACATTAACTTGTTATGAACCCGGAACATTCCTTTACACAAACTGCTGAGTGGTATTTGGGTGAACTAACCCTTTGAGTTGTGGTCTAATGGTTAGAGATTCGGACTTGTAACGAAAGGCCTTGGGTTTAAGTCTCAGTACCGGCCGGAAATAGTTGGGGGGAGTGAATGAACAGCGCTCTCTTCCACTCTCATTACCCTAACTGAGGTACTTAACTGAGGTGCCCTTAAGCAAGGCACCTAACCCCTATCACACTTAAGTGTGTGAAAGGCGATATTCTTCAGTCTTAAAGTGCATTTGGTCTTATTTTAGCTGTAATGATGTTTAAATCATCTTTTTAGTGGTTGTACTGTACTGTTCTAGGCAGAACCTTCAACGACATGATTCTCTGTAATGAGCACTTTTTGCAGATAGTTACATCATGTCCCTTTTTGGTTTTGTATTGTATGAAAGTTAGCGGGTTTATTGACTTTACATGGTCTTGGCGTAAGTTGAAAGATTGGATGGATACACCCTTAACACACATAATTCTTCTGGCTATATTTTCGCAACATTGTGTAAAGTAAATATACACAACATAATCAGTTCAACATAATTATTCACTTTTATGCTTTACATGCTATAGTGCACTTGCTTATTAATTTTAAGCCAGGTTTGCTCTGTCCTGTTTAATCGAGACAGACATAATAAAATGCCTAGAGGCTCTGTGGTTAACTTTATACACAATCAGACCAGACTTAGTGTGTTACAGAATGGGTTTGCTTTGAAATTCCAAGTTATGAAAATACAGGATATGCACAAAAAATCTTTGTCTTTATTTTAGCTGTATTGCCTGCTTGTGGTGAATCTCTCATTGGAAAGGCA